>NC_059166.1:40346489-40658096 GCF_019923935.1 Bubalus bubalis
TCACTAAGTTCTAAGACTATTCTGTTGTGCTGTGCTGATTGTCTTCATCTTTTTCTGTCTCTAAATATAATGCCCACCATGCAGTGTTTCTCAAGGTACTCCCCCTGCCCCAGGGGACATTTGGTAATGTCTAGAGAGAAAGCGATGGCACCCCACTCCAGTACTCTTGCCTGGAAAATCCCATGGACGGAGGAGCCTGGTAGGCTGCAGTCCATGGGGTCGCGAAGAGTTGGACACGACTAAGCGACTTCACTTTCACTTTTCGCTTTCATGCATTGGAGAAGGAAATGGCAACCCACTCCAGTGTTCTTGCCTGGAGAATCCCAGAGACGGGGGAGCCTAGTGGGCTGCCGGCTATGGGGTTGCACAGTCGGACATGACTGAAGCAACTTAGCAGTAGCAGCAGCAGCAGCAGAGACATTTTTAGCTGTTATTACTTGGAAGTGGGGAAGGGGGATGCTATTGGTATCTAGTAGAAGATGCTGCTAAACATCCTATAACACACAGGACAGCCCCCATAACAAAAACTCAACCAGCAGAAAATGTCAATAATTGTACAGATTGAGGAAACTCTGGTATACTGAATAAAAAGGGAAAACCCTGGGGACCAGACTGCCTTGGTTTTAATCCAACTCTACTACTTACTAGCTGTGCGACTGATCTTGGGAAGTTGACCTCTGTGCCTCAGTTTCCTCATTTCAAACTGGGAGACAGAGTACTCAACTCACAGGGACGTAATGAGGAGTTAAGTAGAAATGTGTGCTGTAGTTTTTTTTATATTTGTTCTTTAAAAAAAAAAAAAAAAAAAAAATCAGTGAAAGACTGCCGTGAGGTAAAGTGCAAGCATCACATGCAGTCATCCCTTTTGGCTTGTTCTTTTCAAATAGTAACAGATATACTGAAACATTTTCCACCTGCAATTTAGCATCACCCTTCATCTATCAAGTCAGAGCTGTAACTGCTCTAATCACTTACCCAATGTAATCTCCTATACTTACATTCTGCCGCTGCATTAAAAAACCATAACCATTTAATTGTCTTGTGAAAGAGACATGATAAAGTTATTTTCACTGCATAGAATATACTCAGGGATTTTAGATGGAGCATTAATTCTCCTTCAAAACCTAGATCTTAATTAGTAATCTTTTTTATACTACCACCAGCCCTATAAAAGCACATGTTTCTTTAGTCCTAGGACAAATACAGAGAGATTACCTGGATATTCATAGTACAAGACATTGTACATAATTTAATCTGTTCCCCTTTTAAAATTAAAGAAACTGAGGCTCAGAATTTGCCAACTACAGAAACTGAAATTTGAATGCTTCCCTGATTATGAAATAGAAGTTTCCCCTACAAGGACAATAGACAGAAAAGTGACCTGAGATATAGTTAAGTTCAGTGATTACTGTTCTTGCCATCAAACAATGATTACCCCTCTTCCTCCTTAGAAATCAATTACCAATTTTTTTTTTTTAACACTGCAAACTTCATTCTTACCTAGCTAAAAATTTCCTTCACTGTCTTAATAAGCAGATATCCTTAAAAGATCCAATTTATACAATGCATTTACATATTTGTTTCCTTACCTCAATATTATGCTATTTGGTTATTTTATTAACACATTTCGTTTTTCAAAATCCACACTTAGTATATGAAATGTTTGAGATGCCAGTAATGGGCACTATGTATTGGTAAAAAAACTCTCTTTTTGGTACAAAGGAAGCAGAATCTTAATTGGCGATTTTGTATACTTCCTTCCTCAGAGAAAAAATTCCACCATTTAACTAAATATTCTGTCAAGATTTTGGGATTGTTAATATTTAACATACACATTCAGGAGCACATTCTATAAAGTATAATAAAAAATATCCTAGATTGATTTTTCACTTATATGCAATGGCAAGAACTCAATAAATATTTCTTTAGATTCTTGGCATTTATCTTTGACTCAAAGCTTTCAAGTCAAATTTCAAGTCTTCTTTAAAAGGTAAAAAGCATGCTATGGATTTGTTTTAAATAGCTTTGAAGAACATTTGTTATTCACTAGTTAATCACTATTAAAATCTGTACAACTTTCACTTACATTTGATTCTTTGCAGCTTGCCTCTGAGCTTTTCTTTCTTTCCTTTTCTGATCTGGTGGCTTAGCAAAAACAATTTCAATATTTTCTCCCTCCAAGTCTTTGCCATTCATTTCTTCCATAGCCTTAAAAAAATTAGGCACTGATGAATACAAGAGACCTTTCACAACTGTGATTCATTTTAAGTTAAAAAGAAAAATCATTTATCATTCATCTCAAGAGGATGAGACAAAACAGGATTCTTTGATTTAAAAATCCAGCTCTTCAACGAATATTTTTGACTTAGTTTAGTGAGGCAATCTCCCAAGGCCAATAAAGGTAAGCTTGAATAGATTACATGACCTCTGAGTTTCCTTCAATTTTCTAAAACCTTCTGATTTTAGGATAACTAAAAATCATTAGCCGCTAATTAGATACCTATTATTCCCCCAGTTATTTACCTTGACAGCACCATCTCGTTCATCAAAATGAATGAAAGCATAATCTTTTAATTTCTTCACTCGTTCCAGTTTCCCAAACTGACTAAATGCCTTTTCTAAAATCTCTTCTGTTACAGTATTAGCCAGGTTGCGTACAAACAGCACTTTTACCTGAAATTTAAGAAACAGAAACTTCTATATATTTCCAAACAATTAAATTTCCAAAATACCACCACCCCAACCCTGCAAACTTAACTTTAGTCACAATCCATTAGAAATATAAACTAGACTAAATTTTCAACTCATTTGGGCAAACATTAAGGCGCTACTGAATTTAATGGGCAAAATTCTAAACAGATATCTCAAAGATGCACAGATGGTGACTAAGCATAAGAAAAGATGCTCAGTATCGCATATCACATGTCATTAGGGAATTGCAAATTAAAACAGTGAGATATCATTACAAAGTATTAGAACCACCGGCCAAAATACAAAACACCAACAACCATCGAATGCTGTTGAGAATGTTGAACAACATATTCACTGCATTAGAATGCAAAATTATACAATTTTGGCAGCTTCTTACAAAACTAAACTTACTTTTGTACCATATGATCCACTAATCACACTCCTTGGTACTTACTCAAGAGGTGAAAACATGTCCACACAAAAACCTGCATATGGATGTTTAGCACACCTTAATTCCTAACTGCCAAAACTTGGAAGCAACAAAGCTGTCCCTCAGTAAGTGACTGGATAAATTTCAGTTCATTCAGACAATGGAATAATACTTAGTACTAAACAAGAAATGAGCCATCAAACCATGAAAAGACATGGAGTAAAAGAAGGTATCTTAAATGGTTACATACTATATGATTCCAACTATGTATGTGACATTTGGAAAAGGAAGGACAAAGCTCTGGAGATAGTAAAAAGAGCAATATTTGCCAGGAATGAAGGAGAAGAGATGAAGAGGCAACCATGGAGAATTCTTAAGGCAATAAAAATATTCTGTATCATACTATGATAATGGATACAAGACATACATTTGTCAAATCTATAGGATGTAGAACACCAACAGTAAATCCTAATGGAAAGACTGAATTATAAAACTTTTAATTTAGATCACTGATTACAACAACGTACCGCTCTAGCAAGGATACTGATAGTGGAGGAGGCTGTGCAGGTATGGTGGCAGGTGTGTGTGGGAAACCACTGTACTTGCTGCTCAAAGAACAAAACACGCTATGCACAGTATTTCCTGAAGTGAAGTGAGAGTCGCTCAGTCGTGTTCGACTGTTTGTAACCCATGGAATTCTCCAGGCCAGAATACTGGAGTAGGTAGCCTTTTCCTTCTCCAGGAGATCTTCCCAACCCAGGGACTGAACCAGGGTCTCCTGCGTTGCAGGCAGATTCTTTACCAGATGAGCCACAAGGCAAGTCCTAGTAGTTATTATTTCCAGTAGTTATTATTTTACAATCAAAATGGAGGTGGCTATTTTCTAATAGTGTGAATACTGCTCCTGCTAAGTTGTTTCAGCCGTGTCCAATCCTGTGCAACCCCAAAGATGGCAGCCCACCAGGCTCCCCCATCCCTGGGATTCTCCAGGCAAGAACACTGGGGTGGGTTGCCACTTCCTTCTCCAATGCATGAGAGTGAAATGTGGAAGTGAAGTCGCTCAGTCACGTCCAACTCTTCATGACCCCTTGGACTGCAGCCTACCAGGTTCCTCCGTCCATGGTATTTTCCAGGCAGGAGTACTGGAGTGGGTTGCCATTGCCTTCTCCAAACGTGAATACTATGCCATCTTAAAAAGCAGCTGAACTTAACAAAGCAAGTCAAAACTAACTGAAACCCTTCATAAAGAAGAATATTCAAAGCATTGTTAAGATAAATTCTTCCAATCCTGAAAGAGCCTCAAAATACAACTACAAATTTAACCTGGCTAAAAAACATTATCACTTCCTCCTAAAAGTAGCATCTGAATTTCTTAATCTAGAGGGCTAACGAAAGCTTAATAAGCCAAAGAAAAAAAGAATGAATCCTAAGTATCTCTGTCTTCAAGAATATTTACTGTTTAATATTCACAACTCTGATACCTCACACTCCTTTCCTTATTTAAGTGAACTCACTCTATTTGCTGGCCTATCACCATTAAAGAGGATTCTTAAAAAGACAAAGGGTGGAGTAACTTAACTGTGAGCTGCACTGGTAAAGTGGTAAAGTGTTGACTCAAGAGATATTTGTTCTCATAGATGTCTCAACTGACTGCTGAAGCAGGAAACCTAATAATAGCTAAACCTTGTAACTGCAGCAGCTCTGCTGAGGCCAATACAGTTCACTATTTTTAGGAGTAGGACTTTTAACATAAAAACCATGTAATCAAATGGCGCCATTCTCAAAAATTTACAGAAACTGCTTTTTGAATCCACACAAAAATGAAAGTCAGTCATCTCCACAGCATGTAGGCTAACTACTTCACAAGAGTTATGATGCTACACAACTATGGCTGAGGGTCCATGAATAATTTCTGTATTCACCCTCCATGCACTTGTTATTTATTTCTGGTGTGTGGCCTTTAACATAGAACACTTCTCTCACTTTCAAAGCACAGTGTAAGAAAGCACACAGTTTTCCTCCACTCTCTAAAGCCTCCTGCTGCTCCCACCAACACCACACAGAACAATCTTAACCCAACTGTCATTACCTTTGCCATAACCTCAGGATCGGGGTCTTCTATAGGATCAGCCCATTCAACAGTTCCAACATTTCCCCAGACCTTGACTTTACCACTCATTAACCTACGTCTTGCCTGCGCAGCTGTTTTGTGATCTTCATATTCAAGGAAACAAAAGCCTCTGTTTTTTTTCTTGTCGTCTGGTTGGTGGTATAAAATGACGTCTGTAAGACCCTCTGAAAGGAAGCAACCATTCCAGGGAAATTAGATAAAATAAACAAGAATAAGCAGACTAAAAGATTTTTTTTGCTAATATTATACTTAAATATCAAAATGAAAACTAATCTCTTATCTTTACAAGAGATAATATACTGAAAATACCGGTCCAGATATATTAAAATATGTATTTTAATATATATAAAAAATACTCAAAATTCTGTCCAGCTCAAAAATACTGGTCCAGATAATTTACCTAATCCACACTTTCCCAAGTATTCCTAATGCAAAAATCTCCATTTAAAAAAAAAAAAAAAAAAAGGTACCCTTTTTACTTAGACCTGAGGACTATTCTGCTTCCATTAATTAGACAACAGAGAGGCTTGAAATCTTAACAAAACTCTTTTAGGAAAACCAGAAATATAAAATGTTTCATCCCATCCAAGTAAAACCTAATTTTTAATGGCACTCTCCTGGCCTCAAATATCAGTATGTTTATGTCAAATGAAGTAGACTATCTTAGTATTGTATAAGAATTTCAAATGATCCTGGAAACTGGTAACAGGCTGATAATTTGCTAAATATATTCTAGGCAGATAAAACTGTTTTCTTATAAAAGCCTGGCACTTGGAAACTTTAATTCAAAGACAATGTAGACTCTCTGCTTATAGCAAGAGTACTCACTATTCCTATAATTTGGAAATTCAAGTCATTACCTACCAAATATTTTTACTAAGAATGTCAACCAGAACCTCAACATGCATAAAAACACACAAAGAAATACAATCTTCCAAAACAGGAAGCACAACAATGATTGTGCAGACTGAGTTCAAATCCCAGACGTATTCCTTACTAACTATCTAATATTCAGCAAGTTATTTCCCAAAACCTTTGATTCCATGTCTGAAATATGCAGATACCTATCTTACATGGCTATAGAAAGAATAAAATGAATCAATAAATGTAGTGCTTAAAACAGTGCTTGGCACATAGAAGTATGCAATTACCTTAAGTGTTACAACTTGCACCTCCTTCCAAATAAATCCAACTTACCTGTTACTTTGCTAAATTCTTCAAGAATCTGTTCCTTGGTTTTACTCTTAGGAATAGAGCCCACAAAAAGCCTGTTGTTGGCAACCGAGATGCAGACACCAATGTGTTTTCCAGAACGAATTTCGTGATTATTATACTGAAAGGGGGAAAAGTGCACCATGTTTTAAAAATACTTAAAATATCCTATGACAGGTGCTTATTACAGAAAGACACACAAATCCCATACAGAAAAGCAAGATCTTTTAACAAACTAAGAATTCAACACTTAAGTTTATCAAGTATCCTTTAAAAAATTATAATCTGAGACATAGGAAGACTGTAACAACAAAACACTGATCACGTTTATGAACTAAACCAAAAATTGTCAAGTCCTTGAAATTTAGCAAATCTGATAAGAATCCAATCTGTAAGCAGCTTAAATTCCAAATTACTGATTACACAATACCTTGTTTTCTACTTAAATGCATCCTGCTGACTATTTCCATGTAAGGAAAATAGATTCAAATTGTCAACAAGCTTTCTGCCTTTCTGTTAATCAGCACTTCAATCATATTTTTCCATCTCCCCTAACCACTCATAAAAAGTTACAATAATGATTCTTCAGCTTCAAATCCTTAAGTCTAAAAGAAGAACCTCACTATTCTGAATCCAGCTGTACATTTCCCCCCCATTTCATTTTCATCAAGCCTATGAGAACACTGGAGAAAGACAAGTAGATTATGGTATAAGTATAGAAGCAACTATAAAACTATAGTAAAATGTAAACAATCTTCAAGTGACCCTAAATCATAAAAGGCAACAAAACCATAGAGGCAAAACCCAAAAAGCTCCTATCCCTGTTATTCTGCTTCTTGTGCAACAGGTACATAAGGTATGAGTGAAAGATGTACAGCTAAGTCAGAAAATTGATTCCTCACTGTCCCTTTCTCCATTATCTCCAGGTATTCAAAATTAAACATGAAGTTCAATCATCTTTCCCTCCAGTTCAGTTTTGTACTTTTTACCCCAACTCAGTTCACACTTGGCCAAGTCTCTGGTCATCATTTTGAACTGTGGTGTTGGAGAAGACTCTTCAGAGTCCCTTGGACTGCAAGGAGATCAAAGCAGTCAATCCTATAGGAAATCAGTCCTGAATATTCATTGCAAGGACTGATGTTGAAGCTGAAACTCCAATACTCTGGCCACCTAATGTGAAGAGCTGACTCAGTGGAAAAGACCCTGATGCCGGGAAAGAGTGAAGGCAGGAGAAGGTGACAACAGAGGATGAGATGGTTGGATGGCATCACCAACTTGATAGACGTGAGTTTGAGTAGGCTCTGGGAGTTGATGGACAGGGAAGCCTGCCATGCTGCAGTCCATGGGGTCGCAAAGAGTGGGCGACTGAAATGACTGACTGGTCATCATGATCCCAAGATTACCTCTATTCTTTACACTTATGCCAGAGACATTCTTTTTTTTAATCACAATTTTGCCTATTAGGAAAAAAATATCCTTCAACGACTCCCCATCAGCAAAACAAAGTTCAAATAGCTGATCATCAGTAAGCCCATCCTAAAATTCCTCCCACTTCTTCCCTTTCTCCACACTATTGTAATCGTGGCTAATGATGTCAATTCTCACAGTGCTATGCCTCTGAATATAATGCTTTCCCTGAAACTTCACCATGGAAATCTCTTCTGCATACCTGTAGATTTGAGCTCAACCAAATACTCTGCAATCCCTAAATTCTATAAGGATCAATAAAAACACCCTTCTATGTTAACACAAATCAGTAGTTCTCAACAGGTGTAGACTTTGCCCAGGGAGGGAGGAGGCACATTTGACAATATCTAGACAGATTTTGGTCAACTAGACCTAGTGGCTTAGCAGTGAAGAATCCACCTGACAATGCAGGAGAGGCAGGTTCCATACCCTGGAGAAGAAAATGGCAACCCACTCCAGTCTTCTTGCCTGGGAAATCCCATGGACAGAGAGGCCTGGTGGGCTACAGTCCATGGGATCACAAAAGAGTTGGACATGACTTATCGACTATAATCAGGCAGATTTTGGTCAACTAGAGGTGGGACTTGCTGTTATTATTTAGTGGGTAAGTAGAGGTCAGAGATGTTACCTAACATCCTATAATTCACAAAATAGCCCAGCATAATAGCTATCTAGTCTAAAATAGTGCTGAGGTTAAGAAATACTGCCCTGGACTTTGTTTTCCCATACTATTTGTATTTAGACCAAGCACCTCTTAAAAGTAGAAATATGCAGTTATCTGCAGATAGTAGACCTATGGTTGAATCCATCATTGCATGGGATTATGGACAATGAGACTACAATATCCCACCACACAAGTAAGTGAATCTAAGAACACAATAAACTATTTAAGACATGTACATTCCCTAGATTTTTACACATAAGTATCAAATAGCCAGCCTTAGCAACAAATCAATGACTTTCAATTTGGTCATTTAGTCTGTAATTCCAGAAGTTGACCAAAAAAAAAAAAAAAAAACCCCACTAAAATCAGGGGGAAAAAAATGGAATGGAATACAAAGTTTTAAAAGGAAAAGAGAGAAAGAGGAGTTACTCTGAAGATGACAGAATTTGGTATCACTTTCCCTTTTTTGCATTTTTGTTTTCCAAATATTCTAAGACCAGGGGCTATGTACTTAATTATGCTGCTTCAAAATGGTGATAACTGTTGCCATTATTTTCTATATAAGCAAAGTTTCTTCCCTTCTAACCTATCCTCACTAGCCCTGCTCTGGTTAATCAAGGTAGGGTAGGTAAAAGGTATTTAAAATGACAGTAGTCTGAACAACTATCAGACCTGGTGGGTTCCCAGGTAACACCAGAGGTAAAGAACCTGCCTGACAGTGCAGGAGATGTAAAAGACACAGGTTTGATCCATGGGTGGGGAAGATTCCCCTGGAGAAGGAAATGGCAACCCACTCCAGTATTCTTGCCTGGAGAATTCCATGAACAGAGGAGCCCGGTGGGCTACAGTTCATGGGGTCGCAAAGAGCCAGACACAACTAAAGCAACTTAGCATTCATTCATTCAGTCTGACCAATAGGAAGCTATGAATATTTAGCAGGATTTATGAAGAAAACTGTAACTCTTCATCCACATTTTTTTAATTTAAAAAACAGAAACATTTTTAACTGACCCATAGAGAGTAAACTGGCTCTCCAGTGAAGTCATTAAAGGAAAAAAGACTCTGGGCATATTGTCCAAATGAAGCAAAAGTAAACATTTTCAAAGCAATGTCCGCATCTACAGATTAAGCATGCACTTTTCCATGTATATTTGAGTTAACTTTTCTTACTCCAGCATTTTTAAGGCCAATCCATCATCTTAAAGTCAAAATTAAACTTTACATCCTAGCAAGTGAGTAACAGTGACTTAGATGGTAGAAAGGCATTACAAACAACTGTTCTGATGCTTACTAGAGATTCTAATTGAATGCTGATAAACCCTTACTCTCAAGGGTTAAGTAATCAGGACTATATAATGGTATCAAGATAAACAAAAAAATGTGGTCTTTTCCAAACTAGGAAAGTTGGCACTGAAATTAACATGTTTTAGAAATCTAGCTTTCAGATCCAGTAGCACAGTGAGTTAATCAAATAAAACAAAGATGAACCAATATAGTTTCAGTATTTCAGAACACCAAAATGAATTGTACAGCCTGGAACATTCCCATCACCCAGGCTCAAAAACACCAAGTCACTCTTTCCTTGCCTCATAGCCAATCAGTCAACAAATCCCGAGAAACTCAGCAACCTCAGATTTGGAATCTGATCCAGAAGTAGTTGCTCAGTCCTAACTCTCCTTATAGCAGCGAAACAGCTGCCTCCCAAGCCTGTCCACTTAAGTCTTCTTTACATTGAGTCAAACCTACTTCCCTAAAAATTCTCCAATGAATCTATTTCCTCCTCCAAATGAGGCACTTTAGATACCTACACACAATGCTTACGACTCAGTCCTCTTTGCTTGGCTAATCATTCCTTCTCTGAAATTGGAAAGTGCCTCCAGGAGTGCCACGAAACAGTGACATTCATAACACAACAACACAAATGCAGGCTAAGACTGGAGTCTAGAGTAAGCTGGAGACTATTCTAACACTTCTAAACACCGGCTTCTATAACATGCAGTCCAAGATTATCTCAGCTTATTTGGCAATCATACCACACTGCTGACACACTACAGTTTACTTGTGAGTAAGTTGTGTATAGGACTTGACTTTCAACCCCACTCAATTCCACCCTTCTGATATAAACTACTGTCCCAGGCTATCAAAATCTTTCAGATCCTTATTTTGTCATCCCCCATGGCATTTATCACTACATGTAGATTCAAGTCACCTAACACCTCAACCAGTCCAACTATACCCTCATTCAAATCACTGATAAGGAAAAAAGAAATACCATCTAAAACATATTTACATTATGCAACCTACACTAAAGCTCAAAACTTCAATGGCACCATGCAACTCAGTCCAGTGGTCAATGAACACTGCCTTTTAGCATTCACTTAAACAAGTTTCATCTTTCTTCCCACAAATCACTGCTTCAACTCATCTATTTCCTTCACTTCCCTCCCTATTCAAACCTCTTTAGGACAAAGCCTTCTCTAACAACCCCAACTCAAAGCAATCTATCCCTTCATCCTTCCTTTACCCTGTGACCCACCAGCTTCCACTTTAATTAGCTGTAGTTAGCCTCTCATGTTCCAGAAACCCCAAAGTCAAGAACTGGATCAAACTACTTGTACACTCATAGTTAAAGTTTTCATGTTATTCACAGTGAACATTTGCTAATTGCTACTTAAAATACTTTGTGGACCTCTCTTGTCAGCTGCATTCATCGAAGTGGTTATACACTGGTGTATACAACCACTGTGGTGAATAAACCATCAGTGGCTATTAAAGTCACAACTCTTAACGTGTAAATAGAGGTCAGTATTCCAGTCTTTGCAAGAAGTTTTTTTCAGTAAGACACTTCCAGTGTATTGGACCATAATGGGCACTTGCAGAGCCAGTTGCCCTGGGCTCCAATTCCAGAAGCACACATACAAATACACATACACACCTGCCTGCGTTCCTCTTGGACTTTGTGACAACACCAAATGCTACAGAGGACAAAGTGTCACCCTCCCCATGAATCTATGTTAATCCCTACGGCTGATGGTAGCAGAGAATAATTGCAAATGAAAGCGAGAAAATCTTTGAATAAGACAGCACTGGTCAGCCGGTCAGGTTATTTATCCAGTACCTATTCTATAGTGGCACTGTTCTGAATGTCAGAGACGCAGAAAAAGAGCAAATTCTCTGAAGGGAAGAGAGAGGCAAATAATCTTACAAAGTCAAGAAATAATTTTAAGTACATCTAAACATTCTTTTTTTTAATCATGTTCAGTATACTGTCATGGGGCAAGTGGATAGTAAACCTTTCTTAGAAAGGCCCTCTAAGAAAATCTGATTGATAAGAAGGCAGCAGCTGGGCTAACTGGAAGAAGTGGTGGAAAGCCCAGAAGGCAACCTTGAGTTGGAAATGGTCATAGCTTTTGAGGAGAACAAAAAAGGCAAAGTATGGATGGAACGGCCATAAAGAAGAGTAGGAGGAGAGAGGTTAAGCAGAAACTTGAGCAGATAGAGCCTTGTTTAGAAGCCATTATTCGCAGGATGGGAATGTTGCGATCTAACCTACATGGCTAAATGGTAAGACTGTAAAGGGGCAACGGAAAGCAATGAGACTAGCTAGGACTCTTCAAATGGTACCTTTGGCTAGGGTGGTAGCAGGAATATGGTACAAACTGGTTAGATGCCAGAAATAAATTTGGCAGCAGAGAAGACTTACACTCAACACCTTTTAAGACCACCTAAACCACTACCCAAAGAATCAGGCTCACTGGCAACATAACATATACTGCTGGTTTAAACTGTTATGTCCAGTTAACAGTACTGCTAAGTCACTTCAGTCATCTCCGACTCTGTGCGACCCCATAGACGGCAGCCCACCAGGCTCCCCCGTCCCTGGGATTCTCCAGGCAAGAACAATGGAGTGGGTTGCCATTTCCTTCTCCAATGCATGAAAGTGAAAAGTGAAAGTGAAGTCGCTCAGTCCTGTCTGACCCTCAGCGACCCCATGGACTGCAGCCCTCCAGGCTCCTCCCTCCATGGGATTTTCCAGGCAAGAGTACTGGAGTGGGGTGCCATTAAGAACACGCTAAATAAACCAAACCTGCATGGCCTTGGGCAATCCACCCAGTCTATTTATTCACTGTAGAAAGAAGTTATTTCACTTACCTTGAAGAATGGTTTGCAGTGGTATTTAAAAGTAATGTGGCACAGAGCACAGCTCCTGCGCCTTAACAAGCAACAAGTGGCAGCTATCAAACACCTTCCCATAAATTTAGATCTTGCTTCTGCAGCTAGACTATCATCATTTACATTTTCTTATTCCCTCAAATACAAGGCAAATGTTAGCTGAAAACAGGGTGACTAAGAAGTTTGCAGTTGCTTCTAACTTCAAGTCTCTTAAGCTGTTAACATCAACCCATTTCTACAATTCAGATGCAAATTTAAAATCTACATTTTTTATTGGAGGTCACTGTCAAATTATATATATCAAAAAATAAGACCGAATATATAAACTATCTCAATCTAAGGTATTTCTCAAGATACTCAAAGTATAGGAAAGCAAAAAGTGATGCTGCTTCAATCTTGTCTGATCTACAATCTAAAAAAGACATTTTCTCAACATTTGATTATGTACATCTAGAACAGTTCAACTATCTTATACAAAAACTTCTTTGATAAAGCTGTAATTCAAGTAGACTTGTGATATGACACAACTAGGAACAGTCTTCAAAATATGCTCCCTTAAAAAACACATTTGGGGTGTTACTCACATCCAGGAATCAAAACAAGGTAGCATAAAACATCCAAATCAACTTCAGTTTTTTTATTTCTCTAGAATGTTTCATTTCCTTAAAAGCCTAGTCCTTTCTTTTACTGTTGTACTAAGGCAAGTCTCCCAATTCTATCACCATAATCCTAGCTATGGTAAAACATCTCTTCAGAAAAAGCAGTAAGAATACATCCAATTCATCCCAGTACTAACATTCCAGTACTAAGACTATCTTTAAAAAGATGCCAAAGTGCAGAGCCTCCTATTGATTAGACAGCAAAAAGTAATTATTCCCCCAGATAAGGACTCAAATTCAAACCCAGAAAAAAAATGTAAAAACATTTGTTTAGGACAAGAGCTGTTCCTAGACCAATCAAAATAGCTGTTTGACTATCTGGAAATTTCTGAGTTACAGTCAAAAACTTAACTATGTTATTAAGACTACTCTAAGCCTACAGCAATGCAATTTTGGACTATATTATGTTAAGCCAAGGCAACTGCCCAAACTGAAACACATTTCATGTGTATTTATTGGCACTCAAAATTGTCATGTTAGGACTGGTTTATGTATCTTCTTCTAATTATGGTTTCTTTACTATAAAGATTCTGAACATCACCTAGAAATACTCTAGTGAGGACCTACCATAATTGGTGTATTTTGGCAGCAAAAATTTAGTCAAGTGTTGGTTTAATAATTCCTATTAAAAATAATAAACACACGTATCATTACTTATAACACTAAGTAATCACACCACTAAACAAAACTAAGCTTTATGTAATACCTAGTAAATAAACTGGGTCTGACATCATTAAATTCTACACAAGCTTTTTGTAGTACGATAAGATAGCTCATTGCCTTCTCAATCACTGTACATTTCCACATTAAAACTTGCTGCTACTTTATTACTATCTGGCAAAATGTTCTTTTAGATTCAGCTGAATGATTTCTACAGTTTATCTTTCCAGAACCCTAAAAAGTTCTCAATTTTACTTGAACTGTTTAAACTAAAATCTTGACAGTTCACAGGTTACCACTGAATGGGATGCTAGAGCTATATACTCTCCCTTCTGTAATAGCATCCTTGGAAAGAAGGGAAAAATCAGCCTTGATTTAAACAGAAATATCCAAAAACCTGAATTCTTTATTCTTCCCAAGTAGCATACTTTTCTAATGTTAACCTTACAATATTCAATTACACACACCAATGGAAAGATGCAAGCTATATAGAAAGCTAAATCAAGTGTATTTGTTTCCTTTTTCTCCTTAAGGCTTGCCTTAAAATGTGATATAGATGATGGTGAGGAAAGAAAAAATAAAATTCAGGAATAATCAGTCTAAGAATTTCAAGTTTGCCAGAATTACCCATATAACACGTAAGTCAGACAGTGCAAAACAAGTATCTGCCATAGTGAACCATTTACAAAAGTTCCTCCCCAGCTGCACTTTTTGATAGATTTCTTGGATTGAAATTAACTTATGACATCTTCAACTACAAAATATAGAAACCACTTGAGTCACAGAATTTAATAAAACTAATTTGAAGGAGTTATATAAGCCATAACTTGAAATATTAAAGTTCTTTAAATTGGAAATGGAACTAGGTCCTCACCTGACATCTGCTATTTTTAAATCAAATACTGCCATTCACCATAAAATCCCTATTTCATTAACTAGAAAGTTATCATCACAATGTCTTCATGAAACATTTCTAAAAAGGGATAGCCCGATATGGCCCAACAGGAGCCCTGTCTACTACAGTTACTTTCTCACACCTTTTAACATTCCTAAAATTAAAAAAAAATCACTAAGCCAAATGTTTCAAAGAACCAGTAACTATAACTCCACCACACTACCTTATAGATCCCGAGTCAGTTCAACTATACCCGCAAAAGATACTGCTATAACGTGTACACAGAAAATGTGAAAGACAGTGCCTAATCAGCACTTCAAAAACATTCAGTTAACACAATAAGAAAAGGCCTGGCTTTAATTAAAAACAGCAAATGTGAAGACTGAAAGAAAAAAAAAACTCACCAGTTTAACAGCCTCCTGAGCTGCTTCTTTTGTACAAAAAGTGACAAACGCATAACCTCTATTGAGACCTGTTAGTGGATCCATCATTAAACGAAGATCCCATATAGGTCCAGCTTTTTCAAATAATGGAACAAGTTCATCCTCAAACAGATCTCTTGGAATCTTCCCCACAAATATCTGTAAATTAAATATGCAGTAAAAACCATGGAGAATTTCTATAAGAGACCAGACACGTGTACATTTACTACAAAGGATACAAGTTTTTAGTTTCTTTACCTCAGTGCCAACAGAAGGCTGCTGACCTGAATAAACGGAATCTGGAGGCGGTCCCCCATACTTCCTCTGTCCAGTGGTCACATCGAGTGTGTAGCCTGTTCTTTCCAAGAGTGCCTTAAAAAGTTCAAAATGTCATTAATATATTTCATTCATAAGACCACACCCGTGCAGCAAGCAGTTATGAAAAAATCAATTTTGTTCAAATCTTTCCATTTATGTTGGCAATATTCCCTACTAACAGGTTTTTGTTGTCTGTTTTAGAACTCTTTTAATGTGTGCTTATAATTCATAATATGTCCTAATTTATAATGAAAGTTTCAGGATCCTGGTCAAATAATTTTCTGGTCTCCAATTACTGAGTAGTGCTTAGTGAACAACACAAAATATTGATTCATCAACTCTCAAGGCAAGGTATATCTATTCTGCCCTTCTAAAAAATGACTGCATAATTAAGCTGAAATTCTTTCCTGAAGGAGGTGGTGAATAACTTCTCTCTCCCAAACCTAGCTTTCTTACCCACCAAATTTCCCAGTAACCCACACTCCAAGGTACCTACTGCCATTCTCGGAGTTTCACCAACCTTTACAAATTACACTCCTCCAACTAAATCCAGAAACTTAAGAGGAGATGCAGGAAAAATAACCTCTTACTCACTTGACATTCAAGTACCATGCTTCACAGGACAGCATGGATCACTCAGAAAAAGAGCCAAAATGATTTTTGGAAACTTTATGAAACTGCAACACGATATAATCTCTACACATTAGCTCCCTAAAAGTGAACTGTTAAAATTTAAACAACTTATATTTAACTCAGAGCATAAAAAGATTCTTTTTATCTCTTATTATAAGCAAAACAGTAGAAAGTAGTCGTCCACTGTTAGCCTAAGGAAAAAGCAAGCGTATTCCTTTTCCACCATCTCACCCTCAATGCACAAAACTAGTTTTCTAAATAAAAAGAATCTAATAATTAGCTGATAAACTTTGAAATAAACTAATATCAAGCACATGATAAAACTTATCAGAATGCCGTTAAGTGATGGGGGGAGGAGCACTTTAGTCCTTAAATGAAAAAGACTGGACAGACTTTATTTCTACCAACTCTTTGCGACCCCATGGATGTAGCCTAAAAAGCTCCTCTGTCCATGGAATTTTCCAAGCAAGAGTACTGCAGTGGGTTGCCATTTCCTACTCCAGGGGATCTTTCCCAACCCAGGGATCAAACCTGGGTCTCCCGCATTGCAGGAACACACTTTACCTTCTTAGCCACCAGGGAAGCCCTTATTTCTACCCAAAGAACATTAAATAGTTATGGAAAGATACTGTAATTGATAAGAAATCTATTCCTAAACTCTCTTAACAAAAAAGTCCACAAACTGGTACACGTTTTAAGTAGTCTTTTTCTACTATACCCAAATATATTTGCTTAACAGTGCAATATTGGATTAGTAACAAAAATAAACTCAAATCTCTTACTATCACATAAACTAAACCATTAAATGATTCATCTTTCCTTTTTCCCCTATGCAATCCCTGTGCTTCTTTCACTTAAATCTTTATACAACCCAAATAATATGTTTTACGTCAATCCCTAAATACAAAAAGGAAACACTTTTTCCCTCTGAAAAATAAGTCTATAAAAATGTCTGATTTCTTGCCACAATTTAAGTCACACTAAAGCTTTACGCCACTCCCTTCCAAAGACAGAACTGAATGTTTCACAAACTAAATTTTCAACTTTTTATAAAATTTTAATAAACTTCAGTGTAGATTTACTTAAAACTGATCTAATTACAATGAGTAACAACTATATATTCCATTTCTTTGGAAAAACTAGATTTATAGTTCAGATACAATTCACTCATTTGAAAGCCTCAATTTTATACATTAACTACTAACTCCATACTTCCCTCTTCCTATACCATTAAAACACAACTGACACCCATCCCTTCCTAATAACTTTTTTCTTAAACTAGAATCCTTGGTTCAAGAGCAGGGGCACACTATGTTAAGAATACTACATTAAAACTAGTATGATCATCATATTTTCTATGAACCAAAAAATCAACACAAGTAAAAAACACAAAGATCAAAACCTAGTTGACTTTACTACTATGTGACTTGGGTGAGGGCAAAGCAAACTTCTCTCAGCCTCAGTTTCTTCATTTACATGTCTACAGTAATCAATTTTTTCATTAAAAGCTGTTTTAGAAATGAACAAATTAGCCTTAAAAACCCACACTAACGAATGAGGAAGAAGGCAGTGTTAAAATACTAAACTCACTTAATGCGGGGGCTTGAGAATCCTAAGAAAAGCAGTCAACTGCTAAATGTACACTCTCCATCAGTATGGGGTGAGCTGATCCCCTCCCCTTTTGGTTCCACTGTCGGTTAACCTGGACTTGCAGGTTTCATATGAAAAATATGGTGACTGTATTTCTTTAAATCTTTTATTTAGAATACCATTAGGAAAGAATACATGGGTAACAAGAAAAATTTCAAAGTTGTTTAGAAACAAACTGTTGAAGGCAGGACACTTCAAAAAATAGTAATGAGAAAACATTAATAAATTATCTCATGGTCATTAACTCTCAACATTACCACACACACAAGGAATAGTTTCACACCCAAGGAATATTTACCCAAGCTAGAAAATAGTCAAAACAACAAACAAAAAACTTTAAAAACTGAAAGGAGTAAAAAAGAAACTTTTAAAAGACATACCTTAATTTTTGCTTCATCTGGTCCTTTGCTAGAATCTGCAACTTTGGTCCCCTGTTTTTCTCTCTGCCTATAAGTCTTCATGACTCCACATAAAAAGGCACTTTTGTTCTGTAAAGGAATTTTGCAATTATTTTCAAGAGTAAGTCTTAAATATACCTAACTGAATAAAAGTCAAAACTACTTTTTTTTTTACAATCATACCAAATTAACGTTACCTGAACATGAGAGAGATCACTGTCTTTAAACTGCTGAAGAACTGCCAATGCGCCGTCTTCATTGAATTCTTTTAAAGCTTCGATAGCTCTTTCATCTAAATCGCTATGTGCAACCAGCCCTGGAGAAGAAAAAACTTAATTAGTTGTCAACTTTTAATATTTTTAGAAAGTTTTTTTTTTTAAAGACCATGTTTGCCAATGCAGGTGCCAACTACAAATTCTTCCATTCCTCTTTATCTATATAATGAAAAACACACATACCTTAGCCATTATGAACTAAAGAAGGCCTCTCAACCATACTTAAAATAATGAGTCAACTTTTTTATCTTATCCTAAGTCAGGCAGTTCTGAACACCGAGTATTTCTAAGGTAAATACATAGGCTTACAAATTCTAAAATCAACCAACAAAATACCGAGCATGACACGGGAACCTCCAATCAATTTCAAATACCACTAAAAAAAGCAACAGCCACACCGAGACAGACTGACTACAAGTCTACAATTTCCAAGTTATTTAACCAGAATCCTACCATAAAAATACCCCCAAAAGTCACACAGCCTGCTCCCAACATTCAGCAGCTGTTGCTACCTGCTACCATCATATACTTAACCATCTGGCCATCCAGCCTTTACCACCTAACCCTTCCTTCTTCCCTCCCTCTACACACCTTAACCTCTAGTTCACAAGAACCTACTAGCACAACAAGGCAAAAACTCCAGGTCCCACACTTCTTGGAAACCACAAAAAGTTGCTATTTTAGTTCAAAGCCAGAAATCCAATAGAAAAATTTCATAATGTAATTTTGCAAGTGTTAGTTCTTACCTGCAACGTAAATTTCATCTAGTTTTTCAGCAACTTTCTGTGGTAAACCAGCATCAAGCAATGTCTGAAAATTTTCTGAATGGATAACTGCAGAAGTAGTATCCATGGGCTCTTCAGTACCATTTCCATTAACATGTTCTGTAGCCATGTTTCCAGAGATCTGTTCAAACGCAATAAGCAAAATTAAACTAGGGTCTTCAAAAAGGGTAGGACAATATGAGAGCCCCAATCTTGACTTACTCTACCAATTTCTACACCGGCAAGCCTATACATCCCTTTAAACAGGCCTTACTTTAAAGTCACTGTCGCCTGACAAGCCAGATTTGGAGCGCGGGGCACCAAAGGACGGATCCACTACGTTTTTCCTTAGCACCACCCCTGACTCACCTGCTAACACTCCCTAGGAAAAACCACATTACAAATGGAGCCCAACCAGCACGAGGACGAGCCAGCGTGCCACATGCAACTGTGCCCGTACAGAGAATGAGGTGTGTGTGGAGCAAGCAAAGCTGGGCTTTTCCCTCTCAAAGGTAAACCCCCAAAGTGCGCGCTTTTCCCGCCTGCCGCTTAAAGATCAGTAACAACAGCCAGCGAAGAACAAAGCGCTCACACAAGCTACCTTCCCACCTCCCCGCTTCTCCACCCTTCACCCCCGCACCCCAAAGCCCGCCCCCGACTCCGCACCCAGAGCGGCAGCCTCACCGCTGCGGCCACCGGGAACCCATTAGAAACACGTGCTCCGCGCCTTCAAATGTCCTACAACTTCCTTCAACGGCAACCCACCGAGTCCCAGGCCAAGACTACCGTCACCAGCTCCCGACAGCAACCCAAAGCCGCGGCCGGAGCCCCCAGCCAGCAGCAGCAGCACAACCTCGCCCCTCGACACCGAGGCCGCGGCGGCGCCAGGCCACAGGCTCTCCCCGCCCCCCAGCGCCGCCGTCTCGGCCGTGACACATGGCTCTCTCTCGGCCCCGGGCGCCGGCGACCCCGGCCGCCCGCCCGCCCCGCCGAGACGTGCGCCGTGGCGCACGGTACAAGCCCCCACCCCTGGCCGGTCCTGGCAGCGACTGCGGCGCGGGGGCCGCCGGTGCCACCCGCGGGCCGGGGCCAGCAAGCCGGCGGCATGAAGGCGTTCCGCGAACTGCCCCACGGCCGCCAGACCCCAAGCACCACCCAAGCCCGCCGCGCGGCTGCGGGACGGAACCGGCTCCTCTCCGCCCACTCCCGCGCCGCGGCGACGGCCACGACAGCACCAACTCCGCCGCCGCTCGCGGTCCGCGCGGGCCACGGGGCCGCCTCCTCCCTGGAGCGCCGCAGACAAAGCCCGAACAGCGGCAGCACATGGAGGGGAGGAGGAAGTGACGGCGCGGGCCGCGGCCTACTCCCGAGCAGCCCCAGTCAACGTGCTCCCCTCTCCCTTGGAATCCATTTTCCAGAAAAGCCGGTTTCTCCCCGCACCGCCCTCCCCCAGCTCACTCCACAATGTCACGGAGCTCCCTTCCCAGACCCGGGTCCCAGCGGTCGTTACCTCCCCGTTGGGCTGCGGCGGAAGAATCCTGTCCGAGGAGATCCGGTTGCGGGCAACGCGTGCTCGCTGCTCCCTGTGTCCGGCGCGAGTGGAGCTGTTGTAAAATGGCGGCCGAAGCTCACGCCGCTGGCAGCAAACCCGATCCAGTTCCACTCGCCTCCGAGCGCGCTCCCGGTGCGCGCGCGCGCCTCCGCGTGACCCCCCTCCTTTCCTCCCCTCCCTCGCGCGTCCGCTTCTCTCACTCACTCTCAGCTCCTGCCCTCCTCCAGCTCCTCCTTCTCCTTCTCCCACCACCACCAGTCTCCGTCAGCCCTCTTCCCTAGGCCCTTCTTCTTCCCCTCCCTGCTTCTTTCTCCCACCGCTCGCACTGTCGTTCGCGGCCGCTCAGGCACAAGTGGCCGCCCTTCCCCTCCTAGATGCACGCTTGCTCACTCGCTCCCTCCCTCGCTCGTTCTCTCGGCCCCGTCCCCCAGTCCCTGCCGAGTCGGCTCCTGTCTTTCTCTCTCCCGCGCTGACGTGACGACGTAGCCTACGCCTCGGGACGCGCGCCCGCGGGTTCCGCCCCCACTCCCCACCACCCTCGGTTCTCATCACACGGGAGGGCGCGAGACCCCGCCCTTCCGCTCCGGCGGCGGCGGAGGGGCCAAGAGTGAATGAAAGGCCCGCCCCTTCCCCTCCCGACACTCCCCCTCCCTCTCCCCTCCGGGTGGGGCGGGGCGGGGCGGGAAGGGCCGGCTCAGCGTGTCCCACTCGTTCTCCTTTGTCAGGAGACAGGCATCTCCCCACCCCGCCCCGCCCCACCCCAACCGCGGCACCACGCGCACGCCACCCCCACTGAGCTCCCGCTCGCCCCACCCCCCGTTCAGTCCCGGGCCAGCCGGGAACGGGGCGGGGGGCGCGGAACGCGACCGCAGCTGCCCTGAGAGTACCCACCCCTCCGTGCGCGCCCGGCCCGCGCCCTCGGCGCCGCGGCCGCGTAGCCGTTCCAGGCGGTGTCCACGCCGCCGCCGCCCCACGCTCCCTTCGCTCGGGAGGCTGCAGGCGCACGTGTCCCCCGGGGCGGGGCGAGGCAGACAATGGAGCGACGGGGGAGGGGAGCGGCGCGGAGACCCACGGACCTTTGGTCCACCTGGCTGTAGGGACCTGAGTGCAGGAGTCGCTCCGGGATGACTGGGTCTCCCTTGCTGGACAATGGGAACTCCGGGGCCCCAGCCCGCGTGGCTTCCCTTCCTCGGGAACCTCGGGCGGAGGGAGGGGCGCCCGGGGCTGGGACGAGGAAACCCCGGCTGCTTTTAGAAGGGGAACCGGCTGTCTACAGTGGAGCAAGGAGCTGCTCCCGCCTCGGGATGATAAGAAAGCCAGATTTGGAAGCGAAACCGCTGGGTGGTGAAGAGTTGTGCAATACTCCTTTTCAGTCCCTGGCCTTTTAAGCAGTTACGGGCTTCCTCGCAGCACAGTTTGAGCAACTTGATGCAGCACAAAGCTGCGTGGTTTGGGCAACTGTGAGGCACATATCTGTGTTTCTTTTCAAAAAACTGAAGTGACATTTCTTCTGTAACCGTGTACAGAAAGGTACAAGAAAGACAAGACAAAGACATTTGAATTTCAGACGCGATGTGGATATTAATTTTACTTAATGAAGCTGTAATGAGAAATAGGAATAGTGTCCTTTTAATTAAAAAGCAAGCTTATTTTTAAGAGCTTACTGGTTCCCTAAACAATCTATTCTGTGACGACAAATCAGTGGTGCAAGAAAAAGTTAGGTGACTACTCTTCAAAGTGCTTAAACACATCATGTCAAATTATTCTCATTGGTGCCTGGATGAAGATATAAAAATTTTTAAATAATTTGACAAGACCTGCCACACTGTTTAGCAAAGATCTGAGCTCTTCATTACCTAAAATTTCTTACTGTCATACCTGGTCCTGCTATTGTATTCAGCTAATTCAGCAATAAGAGTTTTAGTTCATAATTAGAAGGTTGTAGATGATGTTATAAATGAAAACAAATAACCAAGATGTCTAATACAAAAATACAATCAAAACTGAGCAATGCTATACATTAAAGAATGAAAATAATCGATAACCATCCAGCACTTTGTTTTAGACTTTTCTGAAGATCAACTTTCCTTTAGAAGAAGAAAAAGAAGAAAAGTGCCCTTACCTAGGTAATGTCTACAGCTGACCAGATCCCCCAAATTGAAATCTCTAGTTCTTCTTCCACCCGGAATTCCTTTGTCTAACCCACCCACTCCCAGACCTTTATGTGGGCGTTAGGCACTCCAAATCAACTTTGCAAAAAACAGCACAAGATCTTCGTCCTAATGATCGGTCTCCAGAGTTCCCACCCCAGTGAATGTCCCTCACTTGCATCCAGCAGCATTAGCTGAAAGCCGGAGTCACTCAGGACATTACGTGCTCTCTCAATGCCTTCTCAGTTAGTCAAGTTCTGTAAATTTTGTCTTCCTGATATATCTATTTCTATCTATGTTGCAACCAGGGGATAAGCTACCATCACCTACTACCTGGATTAATGATACAGCCTGCTGATTCATCCATCCTTGAAGCTTTCCTAAACCATTCAAAGCTTGTATGTGTGTGTGTGTGTCTGTCTGTCTGTCTTTTAATTGCAAATAAGACTCTGTAGCATCTGCTTAAAACCCTTCATTAGCTTCCCAGTACACTTAGAACCAAATCCTTAACTAGATCAACAAAGCCCTCTATCTGGTCTGCCCCACACGTCTCCCCAGCCAAATCTCTGCCCGCTTCCGAACTTTCCACTGGCCTTCCCTCAATTCTGACGTTTCTCAGGATGGCACACACTGAGCACCTACACAGAAACCTGGTCAGAGATGCCCTGAGCAGGCCTGAGAAAAAAGCTATCAGGCATGCTCTCCAGTTGACATCCTGTTGAGAGAAGCAATAGTATAATTTTCCTCCTGACCTACAGAACTTATGAATTTTTTCAGTACCTACAGTAATATCATGGCACAGTCCTAACTCCTTTGCAAAGCTGACTCGAGGTGGTTTCATTGTTGTAACAAATTTATTTCTTAAATGCAGGCAAAGAGGCTCAGAGACACTCTTATCTCTTAATATTACTTTTCTTGTTCCTGCTTTTGCCATGAAAATAAGCGAATATATTTTTGGCTTGATGCCAAAGAATTACTGCTGTTACTGAAACATGGGGAATTCCTAATAATTCTTTAAAAAATAAACTAGTAGATAGATTCATTTGGTACAATAGGTGCATTGGGCTAGATTGAAATTATATGAACGATCTGACACAAGAAAGTTCTCAATAAATATGTATCCTCACTTCCCTGAATCCTCTTTAGTACTGAACACAGGATTTGATGCTCAATAAGTATTTACTGAATGAAACCAAATGATGATACGGACTTCCATGGTGGTCTGGTGGTTAAGAATCTGCCTGCCAATGTGAGGGACTTGGGCTTGAATCCTGTTCTAGGAAGATCCCACATGCTGCTGGGCAGCTAAGCCCGTGGCCCACGCCTGGAGTCAATGCTCCCCAACAGGAGAAACCACTGCAATGAGAAGCCCACGAACCACAACTAGAAAAAGCCTGCACACAGCGAGAAAGACCTAGCGCAGCCAAAAATAATAAATAAAAATAACGTGCATATGTCATATGTCCCTAATAAGAAAAAACATGATGATAGGCTGAGAAGCAAACAGCCTTGATATTAACCCCAGATCGGTTACTAATGAGTAGTGTGAGCTTGGATAAACCCATTGACTTCTCAGAATTTTGATTTCCTCATCTATAAAAGTACGCTGAAAGATTTTTTAAGATCTCTTCTAGCTCATTTTACAATATATTTTTTAAAAAATTCTCAAACTGTTTCTCCAGTTTTTCACAGCTTAAAAATATTCAGATGTCATTCATATTTGCCACTTAAGATCTTCCTCATTTGAATCCCAACTTTCCTTTATAGCAAAATTGCCAGCTATACCCCTTATTTGAACCCTTGCTCCAAACAAAAATAACAGCAACAATGACAAAGACTGATGATATTTGATTTGGGATAGCACCCCCCACTGTAGATGTTGGAGAAATTGACATGCACATTCAATGCTGGTGGTTTAAGAGGTTTTTTTTTTTTTAATAAATAAATAATGGTTGCATTTATAAGCCCTGCTCCCCCAAGTCTGTTCTTCCATCCTTCCTCTGTGAATGTCTTAGAACCTGGTACATGCTGTGCAGCTTGCAATTCCACTTCTAGCCTCTGGGGCAGCCAGATGTGGCCGGGTGACTGAAGTCTCTCCAAGGGAGCGAGAGGATAGATTGATATGACTTTTTTTAAACACAATAATTAGACTATAATACGTACTGAAGTATTGTTTGTAACATTTATGTGTGTGTGGGTGTGTTGTTTGTAAATATATACATAAGCCAAATATCCAGTGATAGGGAACTGGTTGAATAAACTATAATGTGCATACATTGAGTCAGTTATTCTGGAGTCATTGAAAAAAATGAGGTAGCTACCAATATCCTTACATGGAAAGATATCCAGGCTATCTTCTTCTTTTTTTTTTTTTTTTTCAGGCTATCTTCTTAAAAAAAAACTTTAAAGCCACCTATAGAACAATGTACAATGTGACATTTACTCATTCAGTTGAATATCTTCTGCATACCAAGCTCTGTGGTATGCACTAGGTTCACAGTGTTATATGTCAAGATTGACACAGATTTATCCCTGGCTTGTGAATCCTGCAGGTCTGTGCATATGTACATATCAAGGTATCGTGGATATAAAGATTTTTGTTTCTAGAGAACAATTACAATTAGAAATAAGGATGGGGGGAGGGAGACCATCATACACTTTTTTACCTCATACACTTTGGTAATACTTGTTGCAATAAATA
Source organism: Bubalus bubalis (assembly GCF_019923935.1). Lineage (NCBI taxonomy): Eukaryota > Metazoa > Chordata > Mammalia > Artiodactyla > Bovidae > Bubalus > Bubalus bubalis. The sequence goes on from NC_059166.1 coordinate 40,372,335, forward strand.
TTTTAAGTTAATTATTTATGGACCTCATTACTGTTTTCCCATTCAGGTAACCTTTGAATTACTGAGAAGATGGAGACCTGTTAATTCGCAATTAATCAAAGGCAGGCATGAAGTCACACCTGTTTGGCTATTTTGCTTGTCATCCATATTCTTCCACTACTAAATGCCAAACTGCTTTTTTAAAGATCATATTTTCTTCTTTTCTTTTCTATATTTTCTAATTTTTTGCAATTATCATATATTAATGTTATAATGCAAAATTGGGGCTAGAATTCAAATGGGAAAAGTTCACAGCACACCTTTGTTCTTTTCACAGAACCATAAAAGCCTAGTGTCAAAAGAGACTGTGGAAGTCATTCAGTTGACTCTTTCTAATAATCGAGAAAGTTTTTGCAACATCTCTGACATCTTATTTTCATGGTAATTGAATGGCTGCTATGTTAAAATTAAAAACTTCTGCTCTGCAGAGACACTGCTAAGAGAATGTAAAGAAAAGCTATAGACTGAGGGGAAATCTTTGCAAAACATATATCTGTTACAGAACTAGTATCCAAAACATACAAATAACTCTTAAGACTCAGCCATAAGTAAGGAAATAACTAAATTTAAAAATGAGCAAAAGATCTAAACAGACAGTATATCAAAGAAGATATATAGATGGCAAATAAACATACGGAAAAAAATGCTCAACCTCATATGTCATTGGGTGGTGGTTGGTGGTTTGGTTGCTAAGTCGTGTCCAACTCTTGCGACGTCATGGACTGTAGCCTGCCAGGCTCCTCTGTACATGGGCTTCTCCAGGCAAGAATACTGGAGTGGGTTGCCATTTTCTTCTCCAGGGGATCTTCCTGACTCAGGAATTGAACTCGGGTCATTAGAGGATTAAAAATTCAAAAAATGAGATACCATCACACACCAGTTATCATGGCCAAATTCAAAACACTGACACTGAATGCTGGCAAGGATGTGGAACAACAGGAATGCTTATTCATTGCTAGTGGAAATGCAAAATGGTACAGCCACTTTGGAAGACAGTTTAGCAGTTTCTTACAAAACTAAACGTACTCACACCATATGATTCAGCAATTGTATTGCTTGGTATTTACTCAACTGCACTGAAAACTTAAGTATACACACACACACACATAAACCTGCACATGGATGTTTATAGCAACTTTATTCATAACTGCCAAAACTTGAAAGCAACTAAGGTATTCTTCAATAGGTGAAAGGATAAATAAATTTTGGTACCCATATAATGAAATATTATTCAGTGCTATAAAGAAATGCACTATCAAGCTATGAAAAGACATGGAGGAATCTTGAATGCGTATTGCTGAGAGAAGCCAATCTGGAAGGGCTATGTACAATATGATTTCAACTATATGACGTTCTGGAAAAGGCAAAACTATGGAGACAATAAATCAGTGGTTGTCAAGGGTTCAAGAAGAGGAACAGAGGGTGGGAGGGTTAAATAGAAGGAACACTGGGAATTTTTAGGGCAGTGAAACTATTCTGTGTGGTTCCATTAATAGTGGATACATATCACATATTTGGCAAAACCCATAGAATGTACTTGGAAAAGGCAATGGCACCCCACTCCAGTACTCTTGCCTGAAAATCCCACGGACGGAGGAGCCTGGTGGGCTGCAGTCCATGGGGTCGCTAAGAGTCAGACACGACTGAGCAACTTCACTTTCACTTTTCACTTTCATGCATTGGAAAAGGAAATGGCAACCCACTCCACTGTTCTTGCCTGGAGAATCCCAGGGACAGGGGGAGCCTGGTGGGCTGCCATCTATGGGGTCGCACACAGTTGGACACGACTAAAGCGACTTAGCAGCAGCAGCAGCAGCAGCAGCATAGAACGTACTACATAACGAATAAACTCTAATGTTAACTGTGGACTTAAGCTTGTAACAATGAATCAATATTGGCTTGTCAATTGTAACAAACATACCCACTAATGTACAATGTTAATGATAGAAGAAAGGCCTGTGGGAGGAGGTATATGAAACTCTACTTCCTGCTCATTTTTCTTAAATCTAAAAATGCTCTATTAAAATAGAGCATTTATTTATTTTTATTTTTAAAACAAAACCTATTAATTTTTTAAATCTTGACATTTTAAATACACTTGAAATGCTAGTTACTCTTCCTATTGTTTTTAGCTTAAAAAAAAAAGTATTTATTTATTTGGCTGTGCCTTGCAGCATACGAAGGAATGATGCCAAAGCTGAAACTCCAGTACTTTGGGCACCTCATGTGAAGAGTTGACTCATTGGAAAACACTCTGATGCTGGGAGGGATTGGGGGCAGAAGGAAAAGGGGACGACAGAGGATGAGATGGCTGGATGGCATCACCAACTCGATGGACGTGAGTTTGAGTGAACTCCAGGAGTTGGTGATGGACAGAGAGGCCTGGCGTGCTGCAATTAATGGGGTCACAAAGAGTTGGACATGACTGAGTGACTGAACTGAACTGCAGCACACTGGATCTTTAGTTGTGGCATGTGGGATCTAGATTTCTGATCAGGGATGGAGCCCAGGCCCCCTGCAATGACAGTGCTGAGTCTTAGCCACTGGACCACCAGGGAAGTCCTGCCTTTAGCTTTTTTTTTTAATTAGGAGTTCAGATTCAATTTAGCTGTTTGCATTTTAGCTTTTACAGGGGGAGATGATAGGTTAAGTTATAAGAAGGAACAGATTTTATACAAGTAAGTACAAAAAGAACAATGATTATGTAAACATGCAGTCAAAGGATGGTTTTATCAAAGTATTCCCATTCTACTTGAATGGAATCCCAGAATATAAGCAATCTTTGGTTGTTCAGACATTCAAGATGAATCATGGCACAAAAAAGGGAAAATTTAGTAATAATTCTTTCACTGAATATGTCTATCATGTTGTGTCTCAAAGCTCTTTCCAAGGGTAACCATACCCCAAAATCCTGCTAAGGGAGCAGTCGAGGCTGTCACGTTTTTTTTCTTTCCTCGCCCCAACTAATTGGACCAGCATCAGGTACCAGACCATATCTAGAGCAGAACCAAAGAAAGACTCAATGTCACAAGTAGGGAGTTAGAACTGGGGCTATGAGAGGTCTTATCAAACTAAAATTATAGGAAAGCAGAAACCAGAAATAAGCAGAAGCTAAGAGCAATCCATTCATTCTATCACTCCACAAATACATTTTGAACACCAGTAATATGCAAGGCACTGAATTAAGCACCAGATGAGTAAAGCAGAAATGTCATTTACCTTCCTGGAGATCACAGCTAAATGAGAAAAAAAAGAGAGAGAGAGAGGATAAATACACTTTTTTTAATATAAAAAAGCATTTATAAAATGTGATCAATGTAAAGAAAAAACTAACACAGTATAGTGTTACAGAATAAGAAGGAGGACCTACGTAGGTTGGTCAAGGAAAGAGTTTCTGAAGAAGTGATGTTTAAAACAAGACCTGAAGGAATAAACCAAGGAAAGTGAGGAATGCATGGGGAGTTGGAAGAATATTCCAGGCAGAATGGCTAGCATATGTGAAAACTCTGAGAGGAGCAAAAAGCATGGCCTTTTCTGAAAAAAAAAAAAAAAATGCCAGTGAGGTTCGAGTATATTTAGTAAGGGAGAGAGTGGTTCAAGAGATGTCTGGAGAAGCTGGCAGGAGCCTGATTATGTAGGACTATGTAAGTAAGTGCAATAGGAGGTCATCAAAATGTTTCACATTTTTAAAATTTGCATTTAGAGTAGATATTGGGGTTTGATGATGGACATGGAAGCAGGTAAGGGATGGGAGTTACTTGGATGAGGGTATTGCCGAGGAGATGGAGAGAAATGGATATATTCTATGTCTATTTTGAACCTAGTTGGCCAAGGACTTAGTGATGGACTGAAGGTAGAGACTTTAGGAGGCAATTGATGGATATTGGTGCTGTTGCACTGAAAGATTGAAAGAGTAACTGTTGCCAAGAAATGGATCAGTTAGGGGACTTCCCTGGTGGTTCAGTGGATGAGAATCCACCTACCAAAGCAGGGGACACTAGTTTGATCCCTGGTCCCAGAAGATCTCACATTCCATGGGGCGACTAAGCCAGTGTACCACAACTACTGAGCCCATGCTCTCGACCCATGAACTGCAACTACTGAAGCCTGAGCACCTAGAGCCTATGTTCCACAACAAGAGAAGCCACCACAATGAGAAGACCTTGCACCACCACAGAGAGTAGCCTCTGCTGGCCACAACTAGAGAAAGTCCACAAGTGGCAACAAAAACCTGTAGCAGCCGTCCCAGCAAAAAAAAAAAAAAAAAAACAAAAAAAAAACAAACCCATCAGTTAGGATTCAGTTAGAGAAACAGAAGAATTATGAGTATTATAGAATAAGGATTTTCTTATAGGAATAAGAATTTATGTGCCGGGAGAAGCTATGATCCAAAAGGAGAATTGAATAATTGAGAGCTAAGTCACTAATCAGCCCTTCCCAAAGGCTGAGTGAATAAGGAGAGCTTGCAGGGCAATCTGGGAAGCCTGGCATGCCCAGTTGCTGGGTGGGACCATAAAAGAGGACTAGTGGAGAGCCATATAGAAGTCTGTCCTGTGGTTGGTGGCAGGCTGGAGTCATTGTTGGTTAGGAGGGTTAACACTTGGGAAAAGGAGGTAGGCAAGTACCTGGGAAGAGAGAGCACAAGTTGAAACCTACTTCTGCAGCTGTTTTTCACTACATTAACCAAGTTCTTTAGTAGGTTGTTGTTTTTTTTTTTTTTTTTTAATTGTTTCTTCAGCTTCTTTCTTTCTTTTGCTGCACTGGGTCTTAGTTGTAACATGCAAAGTCTTCAATCTTCTTTTCAGTAATTGGGATCTTTAGCTGTGGCATGCAAACTCTCAGTTGCAGCATGTGGGATCTACCTCCCTAACCAGGGATCAAACCTGGAACCCCAGCATTTGGAGTACAGAGTCTTAGCCACTGGAGCACCAGGGAAGTCCATCCTTTGGTTATTTTTAACCTGGAAGAAATGGAGTAGCCATCATGGTCAACAAAAGAGTCTGAAATGTAGTACTTGGATGCAATCTCAAAAACGACAGAATGATCTCTGTTTGTTTCCAAGGCAAACCATTCAATATCACAGTAATCCAAGTCTATGCCCCAACCAGTAATGCTGAAGAAGCTGAAGTTGAACGGTTCTATGAAGACCTACAAGACCGTTTAGAACTAACACCCAAAAAAGATGTCCTTTTCATTATAGGGGACTGGAATGCAAAAGTAGGAAGTCAAGAAACACCTGGAGTAACAGACAAATTGGGCCTTGGAATATGGAATGAAGCAGGGCAAAGACTAATAGAGTTTTGCCAAGAAAATGCACTGGTCATAGAAAACACCCTCTTCCAACAACACAAGAGAAGACTCTACACATGGACATCACCAGATGGTCAACACCGAAATTAGACTGATTATGTTCTTTGCAGCCAAAGATGGAGAAGCTCTATCAGTTCAGTCACTCAGTCGTGTCCGACTCTTTGTGACCCCATGAATTGCAGCACGCCAGGCCTCCCTGTCCATCACCAACTCCCGGAGTTCACTCAGACTCATGTCCATCGAGTCAGTGATGCCATCCAGCCATCTCATCCTCTGTCGTCCCCTTCTCCTCCTGCCCCCTGTCCCTCCCAGCATCAGAGTCTTTTCCAATGAGTCAACTCTTCACATGAGGTGGCCAAAGTACTGGAGTTTCAGCTTCAGCATCATTCCCTCCAAAGAAATCCCAGGGCTGATCTCCTTCAGAATGGACTGGTTGGATCTCCTTGCAGTCCAAGGGACTCTCAAGAGTCTTCTCAAACACCACACTTCAAAAGCATCAATTCTTCAGCACTCAGCCTTCTTCACAGTCCAACTCTCACATCCATACATGACCACAGGAAAAACCATAGCCTTGACTAGACGGACCTTTGTTGGCAAAGTAATGTCTCTGCTTTTGAATATGCTCTCTAGGTTGGTCATAACTTTCCTTCCAAGGAGTAAGCATCTTTTAATTTCATGGCTGCAATTACCATCTGCAGTGATTTTGGAGCCCAGAAAAATAAAGTCTGACACTGTTTCCCCATCTATTTCCCATGAAGTGATGGGAAGTGATGGAACCGGATGCCATGATCTTCATTTACTGAATGTTGAGCTTTAAGCCAACTTTTTCACTCTCCTCTTTCACTTTCATCAAGAGGCTTTTTAGTTCCTCTTCACTTTCTGCCATGAGGGTGGTGTCATCTGCATATCTGTGGCTATTGATATTTCTCCCGGCAATCTTGATTCCAGCTTGTGTGTCTTCCAGTCCAGCGTTTCTCATGATGTACTCTGCATATAAGTTAAATAAGCAGGGTGACAATATACAGCCTTGACGTACTCCTTTTCCTATTTGGAACCAGTCTGTTGTTCCATGTCCAGTTCTAACTGTTGCTTCCTGACCTGCATACAGATTTCTCAAGAGGCAGGTCAGGTGGTCTGATATTCCCATCTCTTTCAGAATTTTCCACAGTTTATTGTGATCCACACAGTCAAAGGCTTTGGCATAGTCAATAAAGCAGAAATAAATGTTTTTCTGAAACTCTCTTGCTTTTTCCATGATCCAGCAGATGTTGGCAATTTGATCTCTGGTTCCTCTGCCTTTTCTAAAACCAGCTTGAACATCAGGAAGTTCACGGTTCACATATTGCTGAAGCCTGGCTTGGAGAATTTTGAGCATTACTTTACTAGCACAGCACTAATTTAGAACAATCCGCTTGCATTTTCAGTTGTCTTTTATAAAACTGAATTTAAAGCCATGTGAACAGACACAATCATGGAGCTAAAAGAGTAGGAAAAGAGCAAGGGCAGGAAGTCCAAGGATCAAGTCCCAGAAAAATCAATTTATAGAGAATGAGTAAGCTAGATGCCTGTAAGAAGTGTGAGATGAAATGGCCAGAAAGGTAAGAGAAAAACCAAGAGAGTGATGATTCAGAAAAGAAAGCAGAGTGTGTAAAGAGGAAGTGGTCAACTATGTTGAATGAATGAAGTTAAGAATTTGGGGTAAGAATGGAATAGAACTTCTCAAGAAGAACATTTCAGGACTGACCTGATTAGAATGCTGTAAGGGGCTAGAGAGAAGGGAGGTGGAGGCAGCCTATGTGGACTACTCTTTCAGGACATTTGGGAAAGAGCCCAGAGAGATGGTTGATTGCTTAAAGGGAAATGTGGGTTCAAAACAAGAGTTTTGGGTTGTTTTTGTCTTGTCCTGGTTTGTTTGTTTTGGTTTTTAAAATGGGGGATGTATATATTCATATGTATATTTGTGCCCAGTTGGCATGTCCAGTTGCTGGGTAGGACCATAAAAAGGTCCAATAGAAAGAAAAAGGTTGAGGATGCAGGAGAGAGAGGAATTGACAAAAGGAGAAAGGTTTTTCAGAAGACAAGAGAGAAGAGAATAGATCTAAATAGTAGAGAGGGAGGGAATAGACCAGTGGAAAGCAGGAGGAATATAAAGCAAATATTCAGAAATGGGCAAAGATAGTCTGAGAAGGATCACACACAGCAAGAGAGGAGGCACAAAGCTGTCAGGCCTCTGAGGCTCCTTGGTCCTGTTTTCTCCCTAGAACCAGATCTTGTGAGTGCTAAGTGGACAATCATTCCATCACTGAGTCTCAGATTCCTCAGGCCCCTCCTATTAATGCCCACCACATCCTCAGTGTCCTTTAAGTAATACTCTCTTTATTTGGCTACATTGAGTTGCTTGATCTAGCACAAAATGGCCAACTAGCACATACCCGTTTAAGATTTAAGCATTTATATGAATCAATTGCATTATTGTATCTATTTTTTTATCATAGCTAATAAAACGTGACATAATTGACTAGTGCTTCTCTCCTTGTATATGCATAGTGGTAAGTCAAGTGATTGAAAGGCCAGCAAGAAAAGTGTGAGGAGATAAATATCCTAGATAACTGAATCACAGAATCTTCTGAAAGAAAATCATATAGCTTATCAGACTGCTAAACTGTATATTTCAGTCCTGTTTTTATTTTAAATATATTTTACTGTCCTTTATTATGAAAGATAACATATGCTCCTGATAAAAATTTAAACATTATATAAATATATAAGATAGAAGTTAAAATGTCCTATAACTTCATTGCCAGAGATGATTACTGTATAAAAATACAAATGGTATATAATCCTTCTGATAATATTAGTATTTTTCCAGGTACTAAAATTATATTTATATATTTGACAATAATGGTCTCCTGTTATATATAAAGTATTATTAATATAATTATTTTTTCACTTAATATATATATTTTAGACATCTTTATCTTTCACAATCATTATTAATTATTGCAGTATTATACTTTTACAATAATAAATATATTCATATCTTTCAACTGATAAATTGAAATTTATAAAGCATATCAAATAGTTTTTTACTACAAGAAACATCTAGAGTGCTTTTCTTACATTCAGATATTAAAAAATATGTCCAAAGGGCACTCCTTGTTCACTTTACTAATTTACTTACTCTGACAAAAGATGGTGGTAAAATTTTGATCACATGGTCATCGATTGCACACAAGTTCAGAGATACCTTGAATTCTTTTGAAGTCTGTATTTGACAGTTCAGTCATCCACAAGTACACATACAATGCAATACTAGTGTGGTGGGCCGCCGTCTATGGGGTCGCACAGAGTCGGACACGACTGAAGTGGCTTAGCAGCAGCAGCAGCAGTATAACAGCATATTTTAGCCTGATTTTAAAGCCAAAGTCAATTTACAGTGTAATGTTTACAGCAAAATGTATAGACTGCAGCCAAAGCTGCACTTAGAGGAAAATGTTACACATTTCTACTTTGGGAAAATATAGAATGAAAATAAATGAACTTAACTTTTATTTATTTAAAATAAAAAAACATAACATTCCTATCAGAAATTTAAAAAAAAATATGAAATAGCATAAGACAAGTTTTAAAAAGGAAAACCAGAAACCATTAATTGAAAAATAATAGAAAAATGTAATTCATTTATATACCCCCAAACTATCTTTTTTTCTTTTTTTTTTTTTTTAAAGAATGCTATGTCAGGCAGTCTTCTTGGGCAAAGAGGATGAAAACACAGTTCAGCAAATAAAGAATAATAATACAAGGACAAAGATTATTTTTAATGGTGAATATGTACTACTTCATAATACCTGGACATAAATTTGGAAATACTGACAAAAATGAAACGTTTTTGGAAAAATATGTTATAAGTGAAGTAGAAAATAGAGGCTGAAAACTACGAGAGAAATTGAAAAAGAATTAATGATGCCTTAAAGGGTTTTTGGCCAAAATAGTTGGGAGAGTAAATTCTTTCATAGAATATATAATTATGATGTTATATAAACTATTACAAAGAATAGAAAAAGAGGGAAACTTAGCTCATTTTATAAAAGTAGCATGATATAAAACCTGACAGTTTACACACCCATACACACCCACACACCCACAATCAGACCAATTTTCATTATGAAAAGAAATGTAAAAATCCTGAATAAAATAAGTACCTACCAATTATATTCTATGATTTATTGATTTTTAAAAAAACAGTAAAATTTATCTCCAAACATCTCCTCTACTATATCATATCAAAAAGCCAAAGGAAGGAAACTATATACTCATCAGATAGATGCTAAAATGATGTCTGATAAAAATAATATCTGCTTTTGAATTTTAATAAGAGTAACCTAGAAATTGAGTAAAACTGTCTTACAAAAACAAAGAATACTTTTGTGAAGTCCAGGCATATTACACTGAACACTGAAATACTAGTGTTTCCATTAAAGTAAGGAATACAAAAGGAAACTTGTCCTTATGACCATTTTTTAACAAGTTCTGGAAATTCTAGCAATTAAAATAAGATATGAAGCTAATAATAAGCATTACTATGGAGACTGGTTTCGCTTTGAAGAAACAGCCTGCCCTGCCTCTAAGAGTATATCTATGCTTTGATAAACTTTGCTTTGCACTTAAAAAAAAAAAAGAAGAAGAGGCATGACTGTGGAAAAGAGAAGATAAATGTATCATTATTTACAGATGATAAAGTTGTATACATTTATAATTAGGAAGAAAAATCAATGAATAGCCAGATAAGAAAGCAATCACCAACACATTAGATTTCCTATTTATCAGCAATAGCTGGTAATAAAAATATGGTGGAAAAGACTTCTGATTTACAATAGGAAATGATTTTACATATGTGTATATTTATACACATATGCATACACAAATAAAATGGTTACCATTAAAAAGAATATGAAGTTCATATATCAGAAAAATTATAACATTTACCTTGAGTAATATAAAAAATGAGAAATATAAATGAAAAGAGATAGCATAACTCTGGATGAGAATGACTGAATATTATAAAATTTGTCAATACTTCCTAGATAAATTTAGGACAATAAACATCTGGAAATGAAGTTAGCAATAGATGTCAAGGACTTTAAAATGGTTATATTTTTTGATTCAGTAATAATTTTACTTCCAGGGCTTTAATCTTAAGAAAATAATCATAAACCTTGAAAAGATTTAAGGATAAGGGGATGTTTAGCAATAGTGTCATGTACTCTACATAGAAAATAGAACAAATATATTTGAAATTCAACAGTGAGCACTTGCTGAATGCCAGATTCTTAGTGTTTTTTTTTTATGTTTGTCCATGCTGCACAGCATGTGGGATCTCATTTCCCTGACCAGGGTTCAGACCTGCATCTCTGCATTGGAAGTGGGGAGTACTAACCCCTTGACCACCAGGGAAGTCCCCGAATGCCAGACTCTGTGCTTGACAACGGCGATCTAGATGAACAAAACAGTCATTATGCCTTCCTTCACAAGATCAAAAGTCAGCTGAGTTCAATGATAAGGAAAAGGATGATATTAGAGCCCTTCAGAAGAATGACTCACCTACATTTGGGGGCCAAGAAGGTTTACAAAGTACCACCAATTGGGTGGCTTAACACAATAGAAATTTATTATCTCACAGTTCTGGAGGCAGAAGTCTGAAATCAATGTTCTGTCATGGTCATGCTCCCTCTGAAAACTTCCGTGCCTCTTACTAGCTTCTGATAGTATTAACATCTGGGCAGTCTTGGGCTTTCCTTGGCTTGCAACTGTATAATCTCTGCCTTCATTGCCCCATGACATTCTCTCTGTATCTCTGTCTTTGCACAACCATCTTCTTGCAAGGACACCTGTCCTATTGCATTAGGGGCTCCACCCTCCTCCAGTATGACCTCATCTTAACTAATTATACCTGCAACCACTCTATTTCCAAGTGAAATCACATTTGAGGTACTAGGGTATAGGACTTAAACATATCTTTTTTTTTTTGGAGGGGCAGGGAACAAACACTGATTCAATATTTGTTGAATGAATGAATGTGATTTGGAGAACTGGAGGAGGAATTTGTCTTAGAGGAGGGGCACTATACCATTTTAGTGAGAAGGAAGGAAAAAAACAGTGGGATATATACAATGGTTTGTGTAAGGAAATTGTCGTCCAAAGTCCTCAAAGTTCTCCATGAGGAGGATGTTGAAATCTCTGCTCAGGTAAGGGGAAAGTTGAGGTGGAGGAGGGAAAAGTTAAAAGATGTGGAGGAGAAAGAAGTCTGAAATAGGAAGGACACCTGACAAGAGAAAAGAAGACTGCTTAGTTGCACTGGGGGCTGGTTGGGATTGGAGGCCATAACTGTATGGTAGCACAAATCTGCCCTGCTGTGTGATTTCTGCAGCAAGGCAAATGATTGAACTCATTATAGTTGGGATATTGCCAAGTAATAACTAAGGGAAGAAAACAAGGATAAAGGATTGGAAATATTGTAGTGAGAGGTCCACTGTTAAGCTTCAGAATTAGGCTATATAGGAAGGAAAGTTAAAGACACACTTGATATGTAATGATAGGTTCTTTTCTTTGCAATTGAATTGTTGCTGTATAATATATGACAGGCGTACAATATAGTGATTCACAACTTTCAAAGGTTATAATCCCTTTATAGTTATTATAAAATATTGGCTATATTTCCTGTGCTGTACAATATATCCTTGTAGCTCATTTATTTTATACATAGTGCTTTACACCTCTTAGAGGGCTTCCCTGGGACAGGGAGGCCTGGCGTGCTGCGATTCATGGGGTCGCAAAGAGTAGGACACGACTGAGCGACTGATCTGATCTGGGAGCTCAGTTGGTAAAGAATCCACCTGCAATGCAGGAGACCCTGGTTTGATTCCTGGGTTGGGAAGATCCTCTGGAGAAGGGATAGGCTGCTGCTGCTAAGTCGCTTCAGTCATGTCCGACTCTGTGCGACCCCATAGATGGCAGCCTACCAGGCTCCCCCATCCCTGGGATTCTCCAGGCAAGAACACTGGAGTGGGTTGCCATTTCCTTCTCCAATGCATGAAAGTGAAAAGTGAAAGTGAAGTGGCTCAGTCGTGTCCGACTCCTAGCGACCCCATGGACTGCAGCTTACCAGGCTTCTCTGCCCATGGGATTTTCCAGGAAGGGATAGGCTACCCACTCCAGTATTCTTGGGCTTCCCTTGTGGTTCAGCTGGTAAAGAATCCACCTGCAATGTGGGACACGTGGGTTTGATCCCTGGGTTGGGAAGATCCCGTGGAGAAGGGAAAGGCTACCCACTCTAGTATTCTGGTCTGGAGAATTCCATGGACTGTATAGCAAAGAATCAGATAGGACTGAGCGACTTTCACTTTCACTTTATTTATACCTCTTTATCCCTCACCTCTGTATTGCCTCTTCCCACCTTCTCTCTCCCCAGTTGTAACCACCAGTTTCTTCTCTGTATCTGTGACTCTTGTCTCTTTTTTGTTACATTCACTAGTTTGTTGTACTTTTCCAGTTTAAAATATAAAGTCATAGCATAGAGAATTTGTCTTTGACTTATTTCACTTGGGATAATACCCTCTAAGTCTGCAAAATTTCATTTTTTTTTCTGGCTGACATAGTAGTATTCTTCCGTGTATATATGTGTGTGTGTGTGTGTGAGTATCACATCTTTTTTATCCATTCATCTGGTTACTTCCATATTCTGGTAACTAAATAATGCTGCTATGAACATTGGGGTGCATGTATCTTTTCAAATAACTGTTTTGTTTTTGAGCAGATATACACCTAGGAGTTGAATATATGGTAGTTCTATTTTTAGGTTTTTGAGAAAACTCCATACTGTTTTTCACAGTGGTTGCACCAATTTACATTACCACTGACAGTGTACGAAGGTTCCCTTTTCTCCATATCCTCACCAACATTTGTTATTTGAGTTCTTTTTGATGACAGCCATTCTGACAGATGTGAAGTGATACCTGACTGTAGTTTTGATTTGATTTCCCTAATGATTAGCAATGTTGAGCATTTTTCCCTGTTCCTGTTGGCCATCTGCATGTCCTCTTTGGAAAAATGTCTATTTAGGTCTTCTGCCCATTTTCAATCAGGTCATTTGTTTTTTGATGTCAGTTGTATGAGCTGTTGATATATTTTGGATATTAACCTCTTATCAGTTACATCATCTGCAAATATTTTCTCCCATTCAGTAGGTTGTCTTTTTGATGGTTTCCTTTGCTCTGCCAAAGTTCTTAACTTTACTTAGGTCCCATTTGCCTATTTTTGCTTTTATTTTCTTTACTTTGGGAAGACAGATTCAAAAAAATATTGCTATGGTTTATGTCAGAGTGTTCTGCCTATGTTTTCCCCTAGGAAAACATAGTTTTATGGTTTCCAGCCTTACACTTAGGTCTTTGATTCATTTTGAGTTTATTTTTATATATGGTGCTAGATAATATATATATATATATATATATAATTATTTAATTTTTGCTTATTTGTTTGTTCTGTTTTTGTCTGTGCTGCACAGGGCTTATGGGATCTCAGTTCCCCAACCAGGGACCAAACCTAACAACACCAGTGAAAGCCTGAAATTCTAGCCACTAGGCCACCAGGGAACTCATGAGAATATTCTCCTTTCATGCTTTTACATGCTGTTAACCTATAATGAAAGGTTCTTAACTATTCATGCATGGCCTACTTTGCCACTCTGGGGAAGCTTAGGGACTCTGTCTCAAATATATTTTTAAATACATAAAACAAAATATATGGGATTACATCTGAAACCATTTACATTAAAATATATTTACCAAAATATTTAAACAAACCAAATGTGTGCTACAGTAATGTAGCTACGATCTGAATGTTTGTGTCTCCCCAAAACTCAAATACTGGAATCCTAACACCAATGTGATGGTGTTAGGAGGATGAGCCTTCCAGAGGTCATTAGGTCATGAGGGTGGAGCTCCCTTAAGCACTAAGGATTAGTGCTTAAAATGGGGTTAGAATCACTCAGAGTTCTCTTACCCTCTTTCACTATGTGAAGGTACAAGGAGAGGTCTGTGATCCAGAAGAAAGCCTTCCCCTAACCTTGTTGGCACCCTGATCTTAGACAAAAGCTAAGGGCTGAAAGAACTGTGAGAAATAAATTTCTGTTATTTACAAGCTATTTAATATGTAGAATTTTGTTGTAGCACCCTGAATGGGCTTAAGTACTGTGTTTCTTTACATTAAACAACAAGATCAAGCAGCAGACTTAAAAAGGACCATGATTTCTAGGTAGAAATAAGCATAAATGAAAATTTCTATTACATAGAAAAACTATGTGATACAAACCATAATATATTCAATATGAAGATAACTATGCTTTCTATTGTTGACAACACCATGTTGTTGTTCAGTTGCTAAGTCATGTTCAATTCTTTGTGACCCCGTGCACTGCGGCATGCCAGGCTTCCCTGTTCTTCACCATCGCCCAGAGTTTGCTCAGATTCATGTCCACTGAGTCAGTGATGCTATCTATCTACACCATTGATACTGCTAATAAATCTGTCATATATTGCCTACATTTATCTTTGAAGGCAATGCTAAATTTCAATTAGTGCTTGGTAAAAATAAAGACATAAAATTTCCCTATCTACATTCATAGACCCCTCAAATTCTACCCATCGCCTCTCAGAGGGCAGTGGATCTCAGGTAAGAATGCTGGGTGTGGAGGGAGAGAGCAGAGGAAGTCAAACAACTCAGAAGCCAGATTGGACATTGACATGTAGACATTAGGGACAGATGACATAAAACAGGACCACGAACCTGGTCTCAAACTCTTCCAGATCAATAAAGGGTAGCGATTAGAAAGTTGGAAAATAATAACCTTAGGACAAAGGATGGCAAGTCAAGTAAGATGAGTCTGAAAAAATCAAGGGGTTGTACATAAAAATGGAGGAATAATTGTCAAGAAGTGGCAGTAAGAATCAAGGAAGATATTGACCTTGACTTCCACATCTGAAGGAGAACTTAAGAAACCTGCAAAGCGAAGCAATGCCCTGAGAACCAAATTGTAATTAGTGCAAGGAGGTGGAAAGAAAGCACAAAAACATGTAGACTGGACAGTTGGAAAAATAAGGAGATGCAGTTATGCATAGATATACATTCTTTTTCACATTCTTTTCCATTATGGCCTTTTCACAAGGTGTTGAATATCGTTCCTTGTGCTCTCCAGTAGGACTTGTTGTTTATCCATTTTCTATATCCCAGTTTGCATCTGCTAATCACAGCAGTAATTAACACAACACTGTAAATCAACTATACTTCAATTAAAGCAATAAAGAAAGAAAAGATTAGGAGAGAGGATAACCTGTTGGGAGGGGAGTGCAGTTTGGACTAGAATGGCTGCACATGAATGTGAGAAGATATGTTATCTGAGGCATTTAATTCTTGGATGGTACTATTAACCCATTATCCAGAGATAACCAATGCAGTGTCACTGTTTGGAATTTTTACTGCTGTAAAATTTATCATCATGATAAAATTCAAAGTGATAGGAATTTCCAGTCTTATGGAATTAAATACCCATAAAAGTGAAATGTTTTTGGGAATTCCCTGGCAATCCAGTGATTAAGACTCAGCACTTTCAGTGTTGGGGCTGGGGCTCAATCCCTGGTAGGGAAACAAAGATCCCGCGTTGTCGTGGCCAAAATAAAAAAAAAAAGGAAAGAAAAAAGAAATGTTCTCCATTGAATAGAAGAATTTCTCATGGTATTGAAGAATTGTCATTATAGAATATTAAATACAAAATCAGGAAAACAAACCATATACAGTAAAATTTAAATTTTATTAAAATTTCTATCTGCATGGAAAAAGATATTAATTTCTTTACAGTAATTTATAACTAAATGGTGGAATGGTGTTATCTTAATTTTATTCTTAATATTTTCCTTATTTTTACATTTTATAAAATTTCTTTTTAATTTAAAAAAAGCATTTTAGTAAGTAAAAAAAGAAAAACAAAATTATAGACTTTAGGAAATTAGATACATTTAAATACCCAAGAATTCCATGCCTAAAACTATAAAAAAAATGTGGTTTACTTACTCTGGAAGTTCATGTTCTGCAGATTTGTTTTTTACTCAAGTTAAAAATTTATAAATAATTTAAACACCAAGTAAATGGCAAATGGAAGACAGTTTCTTATATTTGGATTTCATGGAATCTAAGTTTCGTAGATGTATTTATTCTAAGTTAAGAAAAATGTTCAAAGAAATTTGAGGTATTATTATATGAATCATCTATTAACCATAAATCTAGAATAAACATTAATATGGATTGAGTGTTTTGTACTTCCTAAGATATGGCTATTTAGTAAGATAAACAACAATGCTATGAACAGGACTGGTATCACTAGCAGATAGAAGTGTTTAAAGTGTATGTAACAAGCTCACCTCCCCAAGATGCCACTGAAGCTGAAGTGATAAATCTCATGTTATTTAATTCATGTCAATAATTAGCTTCTGGAGTTTTGTTTGTTAGATTCAACCAAGGAACTCTTTCAGGGAAACTTGAGCAGATATCTTGTAAATAATTGACATTATTGTAAACAATGAAGAGTGCCAATATCTTGGGATAAATAGATCATCTATGTAGGAAAAAAATTATTTAAAGAATATTTCTTGTGGAAGTAGATTTTCAAGTAGCATGCTGTTGATACAACCCCAAAACTTCCAATCAGCCACTTAGACACTGTTCCCTCTCTCTCTCTTTTTTTTTTTTTTTTAATTTAGCCATGGATGATCATTGTTGGTACATCAAGAGATGTTACAAAATAGTGATATTCTGTCTTTTTTTCTTCTTTTTTCAGTTACTAACTGGGATAATCAACGAAGAAAAACTTTCTCAGTTTCAATCTTATTATCTGTTACTGCAGTTGGGTGTTGGAAAGTCCCTCATTTGCCAGTTCTGAAATTAAGTTGGTTCACTAGCATCTTCTAACAGCATCAAAATGCAGTTGTTTTTCTTAAAGGTATCATTATGAATTCCTAGATCTGAACATATTTTATGTAGCTCAATCTATTGTAGTTATTATCCTTGATATAGTCAGCATTTCCATATATGGACCACAGGAGATGCTCCAAATGGGCTCCTGAGTTCTTTTCACACAAACCCAAACGCCTGATAGCTTTTTTGCTATTACATACAACCCACTCAAATGTGCTTGACTGGAGAATTCCATGGACAGAAGAGCCTGGCAGGTTACAGCCCAGTTCAGTTCAGTCGCTCAGTCATGTCCGACTCTTTGTGACCCCATGAACTATAGCCTGCCAGGCTGCTCTGTCTATGGGGATTCTCCAGGCAAGAAGACTGGAGTGGGTTGCCATGTCCTCCTCCAGGGGATCTTCCCAACCCAGGGATCGAACCCAGGTCTCCTGCATCACAGGCTGATTCTTCACCATCTGAGCCGCCAGGGGAGCCCCTTTTGTTCTCCTACATACAGCAAAATGCAGAAGGCTCATTTTGTACCTTTCTTGCCTCAGCTCTGCAATCAATTATTTCTCCTATGAACCCCGTTTTCTTTCTTTCTTTAAAAAATAATTATTTACTTTGGCTGCTCTGGGTCTTCGTTGCTTTGCGTGGGCTTTCTCTGGTTGCGGCCAGGGAGGGCTACTCTCTGTAGCTCTTCTTATTGCAGTGGGGTTCTTATTGCAGTGGCTGGGCTTCTTATCGCAGTGGCTTCTCTTGTTGCAGAGCATGGGCTCCAGCACACCAGCCTCAGTTGCTGCAGCACATGGACTCAGTAGTTGTGACCCACAGGCTTAGTTGCCCCGTGGTATATAGGATTTTCCAGACCAGGGATTGAGCCTGTGACTCCTGTATTAGCAGGTGGATTCTTATCCACTGTGCTACCAGGCAAGCCCGCCCTGTTTTCTTGTAATGGTAAATGGTAGAGACTACAATCTGGACCATATGGGTAGGATTCACAGGCTTTGATACACTTAAATCATGCTTTCAGTTTCTATATTTCTTTTTACAAGTGTTCCCATTTTACTCAGAGCAAAATTCTTTCAATGACCCATAAGGCTCAGCATAATTTGCATGTCGTCTTTCTTCATCTTTACCATATGTGGGTCTGTCCTTGGGCTGTCCTTTGCTGGAAATGCCCTTTGCTTAGATATGTCCATAACTTAATCTCTCACTCTCTTTAAGTCTTTGCTTAATCTTACCTTCTCATCAAAGCCGATCCTGTCAAATTTAAGAATCACACCACTATTTGGCCCCCTCCCTAAATTCACTCCCAATGTCCCGTGTTCTTTTCTTAATATCACTTCTCATTCTCTCACATACTGTACAATTTATCTATTTATTTTCCTCCTCCTAAAATCTAAGCTCCACAAAGGCAAAGATTTTGGTCTCTGCTGTGCTTAGGATAGTACCTGCACGTGGTAGGTATTCAGGACCTATTTGTCCAGTGAATAAAATGAGTGAAACCTTAGGATATTTCTGAATCACCATGCACACCTAGCTTGTCAGTATGCCTTAATCTTCAAAGAAACAGATTGAACTTCAAGCAAACAAAACTCATTAAGAAACTGTTATACTCCGATATATGGAGACAAGTCCATGAATTTCAAAACTATTTTGACATTTCTGGGTGTGTGGTCAGACTCTGAACCATTAATGTTTCTGCATTCATTTTTGAAAAATAAATATAATTTAAACTGAGTCTCCATCAGTAAGGAAAACAAATATCAGAATTAGATGTACCCCAATGGATAGAACTTACTATTGCCCCAGAGAAGTTTAGTCTGCTTAAGGCCCATGTTTTCCTAATATAATTAAATTGATCAACTATTAGTAACAGGCCCCAAACAACTACTTTTGTATATAAATAGTGATTAAAATTATTTTGTTTGTATGATCTTTCCAATTCCCAGAGACTAATGAATTCTGAGGAAATTTAAATTTATACTGGAGAAAAATTGGGACACCACAGTGTTACTGGATTGAGCACTGGACTGAAAGAGTGTTGATGTTGGTTGTCAACTTGGTCATTAACTAGCTGCGTTACCTTGGGCAAGTCAAGAATCTGAACTTAAGACTTAAAAGGGTCTTTGAGTATGACCAACCTCCTCCCTCCGGCTCACACTGACGGGAGATAGTGATATGGAGACAGTACATTCTGTTATTGGAAAGTTCATCTTTAGGTTGAATTGCAGTTTGCCTCTTTTTATTTCAATGATCTCCTTTGTGTGTTCCAAAGAAAACACTTCAGTTAGCTACTCCTCTGCGGAAGGTAATTTAGCAGGGTAAGAACACCATCTCTTGACTTAGACTTCCAGATTTTCAATTTAATTCCCTCACTTCCTATGTAACTTTCATTAGGTTACTTTTCTAAGTTTTACTTTCCTCATTGGTAAAATGGGCATAATCATAGTACCTACCAGATGGGAAAATTATTACTATTTAAAAAAAATCATTTAATTATTTATTTGGCTGCGTGGGGTCTTAGCTGCAGTACTGCTGGGTCTTCACTGCATTGTGCAGGATCTTTAATTGTGGTGCACAGAATCTAGTTGCAGCCCATGGGATTTTAGTTTCCTAACCAGGGATCGAACCTGCATCTCCTGTATTGCAAGGTGAATTCTTAACCCCTGGACCACCAGGGAAGTCCCCAGATGGGATTATTATTAATATTACTATTATCCCACATGAAATACTTTTAAATATTTAAGAATAGTCATTATGCTTTCCCATGATTTTTTACTTCTTCAGGTTAACTATTTCCAAGTCCTTACCTTAAAATATTGTCTAGAATGACATGGTTTCCAGAAACCTTGTCTTCATCCTTAGGTTACCTCCTAGTTTGCCACTCATCTTCTTTTTTAAAAATATTTATTTTGGCTGGGCTGGGTCTTAGTTGCAGTTCTTGGAATCTTCGTTGTGGCATGCAGACTCCTTAGTTTCAGCATGCAGGAGCTAGTTCCCTAACCAAGGATCAAACCTGGGCCCCTGCATTGGGAGCAAGGATTCTTACCCACTGGACCATCAGGGAACTCCACCACTCTTCTTAAATGTGGCACCCAAACTAAAAAAACTATATTACAATGTGCAAAATACAGATGATGATGAAATCATTCCTTCCAGTGATCTAAACTTTGAGCAGATTGCATTTTAAATGTTTACTCACATATAAAATGTATAAATACTAATAATGCCTACTCACAGGTTACTGTAGGAGAAACCAAGATGATGTATGTCAGAGCACTGTGTAAAATTAAGAGAACCATAGAAGTGTCAGTCATTATTTTATACCAAGTATTTTCCATTAAACAGTGAAAAAATCATGATAGGTATGAACTATCAGTTCCCAAAAATGTTGTTAAAAAATTTTTTTTTTTAAATACGTCGCTTGACTTTCTTTCCTTTCTTTCTCTCTTTTATTGTATTGGGTCTTAGTTGCAGCACCTTTAATTGTGGCATGAAGAATCTTTTTTAGTTTTGGAATGTGAACTGTTCCTTGCAGCATGTGGAATCTAGTTCCCTGACCAGGGATCAAACCTGGGCCCCCTCCCTGAATTGGGAGTCTCAGCACTGGACCACCGGAGAAGTCCCCCTTTTACAATCTTAATGTTCATATAGAACAAAGAAATTTTATACTATGAAATATCCAGTAAGCCTAAATCATTTTTTGTTATATGAGTTAATTTTAAAAGAACTAATTTTAATGTTAAAAAGTTTTTCTTGTGAAGCACAGACTGAAGACAACATTCACCTTCTAAAATAGTTTAATTTCAATCTCTAATTTCTTTTACTGAGATTTAATTGAAAAATTATCTATTGGTGTTGAAACAGGTGGAAAGCTTTGTGTCAGTTGTTTGTTATTAGTCAATAATAAAACACACTCAAAAAAAAAGTGTGACCCAGTTTCAATGTAATAAATAAAAACCTAAAGGGAAAATGTATAAAACCAGAGAGATTACACTGTGTGGACTTAACAGTTTTTACTCATAAATCTCTTGCCAAATATAAAGCCCTCAAATTATAACAGTGGCCATTTATCCATTGCTTCTGTCTCAGTCTGTAAGAGCTGCCATAACAAAATACCAGACTGGATGGTTGAAACAATACAAATTAATTTTCTCATAGCTCTGGAGGCTGGGAAGTCCAAGATCAAAGTGCCAGCCAGGTAGGTTTCATTCTGAGTCCTCTTGTCTGGACTTGTAGACAGCCATCATCACACTGTGTCCCCACATGACTTCTTTCTTGTGGGTGCATATGAAGAAGGAGAGAGTGAGTTCTCTGCTCTTTCTTCTTATAAGGACACTCATCCTATCCACTCATCCTATCCGACCAGGGCCCTACCTTTATGACATCATTTAACCTTAACCACATCCCCTGAGGCTCCATCACCAAACATTGCCACATCGGAGTTAGGGCTTCAACCTAAGAATTTTGGGAGGGCACACATAGTAAATCCATCAGTTTCCAGCTTTTCTCATTTCTTTTATCTCTTTTGGAGAATTTAGATCATATCATCATTGCCCACCTTAAATACACATACTGAATTCAATATAATTAGACAAATTTGTAATGGGAGTCTTTACATTGTATGTCGCAGAGTCGGACACGACTGAAGTGACTTAGCAGCAGCAGGCACAGAGTATAAGAGGTGAAAGGGCAGTTTCTGCTTCAGAAGAACTCACTCTAGGACCAGAGAGAAATAAACCACTAATTAGAAACACAACATGCTGTGGGTCATTTTGTAGTGTAACTGGAAAGGATCTTATTTTACCTAATTTTCATCATCTCTTTGTGGTACTACTGATCTTTGTCATTACCTGGGACAGTTTTCCAGCACTAATTTCTTTTCCTTATCAGCCTGGATTTCAAGGTCAATTTTAACACCACTTTCACCTACACTCTCAATTGGCCCATCACAGCTCTACTCCTTCTGGCCAGTTTATCCCTAATTTTGGATTAATCCACTGATCTGCTTTCTGCTCCCATGTGGATAAACCCCATAGGACAACAGGTAAGAATTATGCTGATTAACTATCACACTTGGCGATTTTCAGCTTCATTGGGCACTTTAGCACCAAAAGGCAAATCTCTAACTTGTCTGTAGCCAACTCCATTTCTCTCATCAGTCCACAGTATCTGATGGCAACTCTTATCACACTTTCTAAATTCCTCATCTCATTCTTTCCTGAAGACCACTTTGCCTAATACTTTGCAGAGTTGTCCTTATATATTAACTTCCTCAATTTTCACGCTGACCAGTGCTCTGTATTAAATACAAGGCAACCTCCAGCCCCATTACCCCAAGCAATTACTGCTTAGTTCACACCCTTGCTTTCTCAACTCCTCAATTTTCCATCTAGTTTGTTTCAGATATAGTAGTTGAATTTGAAAACAGATTACTGCTTTCCAGTTTTTGTTTGCTGGTACAAAATAATTTCTATGATTTGAACTAAACTTGCCATATCTTACTTCTGGAATGTCCCAGGACTCATCTCTTGGACCACTTCTCTTGTATTCACTCCCTCAGTGATCTCACTTTATGGCCATTCGCATGCTGTTAACTCCCACGTTTATTTCTCCAGCTTAGATCTCTCCTCTGAACTTTCATATCTAATGCAAAATCTCATTAGGGTATCACATGTCATCTCAAACTTAGTTATGTTCAAAACCAAGCCTCTGTAAAAATCCACTTTTGGGGAGATGGACTTTATTATCTTGATTGCACTAACGGTTTCATGGGTGCATATTTACAGAGACTCATCAAACCGTACACTTTTAAAATGAACCATTTATTGACGTATGTAATTATATTCAATAGTTAGGAAGCAAGGGCCAAGTTTTCTGACCTCAGTAATCACTGTTTCCAAACATTTTCTTCAAATGGTGAATTCTGAGTATTCTGAAATGCTCTTTCCATTGTTAACTCTTTTGGAGAGAACTGAAACAACCAAGCATAACTAAGGTAAAGTTTCCAAATAGGATGGATGTATTATACTGTACTCAGTGTGGGATTCTGTGAGATTAAATCTATATCCTGTTATAAGTCAGCTGCACAGCATGTCAGGACCTCAGACTGACTAGTGGTCAGAGGATGAGACCAGGATTTGTGAGAATGAGACGAAGTCTGGTTTTCATATTGGAAAGGTACCCTTCCTCCACCTCAAGATGATCCACAAAAACTGTAGCATGCTTGTGTACATAGGAAAGGAAAGGAAAAAGGAAAGTGAGGTCGCTTAGTCATGTTCGACTCTTTGTGACCGGTGGACTGTAGCCTACCAGGCTCCTCCATCTGTGGGGTTCTCTAGGCAAGAATACTGGAATGGGTTGCCATTTCCTTTTCCAGGGGATCTTCCCAACCCAGGGATTGAACCCAGGTATCCGGCATTGCAGGCTTTACCCTCTGAGCCACCAGAGAAGCCTAGTTATCTGTACATAGGTTGGCATTTAAAGGCTCTAAATTTAATGGGGAAACTGGTTTAAAAACAGCCAAAAGTTCTCAGAGGCTGGGCAAACAGCAAGGATTAAGAACTGTATAAGCAGTTCAGAGAGCACTTGATAAGGAAGCCAAGTGCAATGGATATTGGATTTCTGGCAATATAACTAGTTTGGGCTTCCCTGGTGGCTCACTTCAGTTAAAGAATCTGCTTGCAATGTGGGAGACACGGGTTAAGACCCCTGGGTTGGGAAGATCCCCTGGAGAAGGGAATGTATTCTGACCTGGAGAATACCATGGACTATACAGTCCAAGGGGTTACAAAGAGTTGGACAAGACTGAGCAATCTTCACTTCACTAAAAAATACCAAACAGTAGAATTGAATCTACTGTATTTTAAGATAACCTGGAAGCATGGTGTAGGGCTGACTCAAATCTTACTGGCTAAAGTCTCTCACATAGAACTTAAGGTTCCTGTTATTAGTTTTGCTGCTAAGCGTGTCCGACTCGACTCTTTGTGACCCCATGAACTGCAGCATGAAAGTGAAAGAGGAGAGTGAAAAAGCTGGCTTAAAACTCAACATTCAAAGAACGAAGATCATGGAATCTGGTCCCATCACTTCATGGCAAATAGATGGGGAAACAGTGTCAGACTTGATTTTTCTGGGCTCCAAAATCACTGCAGATGGTAACTGCAGCCATGAAATTAAAAGACGCTTACTCCTTGGAAGGAAAGTTATGACCAACCTAGAGAGCATATTCAAAAGCAGAGACATTACTTTGCCAACAAAAGTCCGTCTAGTCAAGGCTATTGTTTTTCCAGTAGTCATGTATGGATGTGAGAGTTGGACTGTAAAGAAAGCTGAGCGCCGAAGTGATGCTTTTGAACTGTGGTGTTGGAGAAGACTCTCTTGAGAGTCCCCTGGACTGCAAGGAGATCCAACAGTCCATTCTAAAGATCAGTCCTGGGTGTTTTTTGGAAGGAAATGAAGTTGCTCAGTCGTGTCCAACTCTTTGCGACCCCATGGGCTGTACCCTACCACGCTCCTGTCCATGGGATTTTCCAGGCAACAGTACTGGAGTGGGTTGCCATTTCCTTCTCCAGAGGATCTTCCCAACCCAGGGATTAAACCTGGGTCCTCCCACATTGTAGGCAGACGCGTTACCATCTGAGCTACCAGGGAAGTCCTAAGAATCATTGGAAGGAATGATGCTAAAGCTGAAACTCCAGTACTTTGGCCACCTCATGCAAAGAGTTTCATTGGAAAAAGACTGATGCTGGAAGGGACTGGGGGCAGGAGGAAAAGGGGATGACAGAGGATGAGATGGCTGGATGGCATCACAACTCGATGGACGTTGAGTTTGAGTGAACTCCAGGAATTGGTGATGGACAGGGAGGTCTGGTGTGCTGTAATTCATGGGGTTGCAAAGAGTTGGACATGACTAAGCAACTGAACTGAACTGAGGCCTCCCTTCCCTGAGTTTGCTCAAAGTCATGTCCATTGAGTCAGTACAATGAGCTTTCCCAACTTCCACAACTGTATGTTTTGGATTCATTTTTATTGAATATTTATACTCTCAAATGGACTTACTTTTATTTGGATCAAACTCATTTTAGTGGGATCCAACTGGTACAATCAAAAATGTGTACATCATTTGAATCTTAAGATTGACTGGGAGGGAAACGGTCTCCTGCATTGCAATAGCTATAAGGGAAACCTTAAGTGCTCTAAAACCAAGTCTTATTCATAAGTTTGCCTTGTTTTCAAGTCATGTTAGCCAACTTTGACAAGGACAGTTCTCCCTGAATGTTTTAGGTTTCTGGGTGTGCCACTCTGCATGTGGGTTCACCAACCCTATCAGCAGCCCCTACACTGGAAGCAGTCTTAACCACTGAACAATCAGGAAAGTCCCCCTCAATGGGTCATTAAGCATTCATTATTTGACAACCAAGTGCCAGGTGTCTAGATACTTAAGGTACAGGGATGCCAGTGCTCAGATTTTATAAACCATACTTAAGTTCCAAATAAAGCAGAGTAAGGGAGATCGGGGTGCTGACTGCAGTGCTCAAGTCTCATTTCCAAATGGACACAATAAACAGACTAACACTAACACAAAGCTATACATGGAGGTCATTTGCTACCAGAAGAAACCTGTCTGTCTGGGCATTCAACTATAGGCTCAGTCTCATGAATCTGAGGTACATGAGCCCCAAACCATCTCTTCACTTCAGCAGGCAAACTAACATTTCAAGAGTTCATTCCGATGATATACTGGCACTGACTTTAACATTTAAATATGGAAACAGGTTATTCATGCATCTATTTAGGGAAAATGATTAGGGTTAGGGCCCAACCGGAGAAGGAAATGGCAACCCACTCCAGTATTCTTGCCTAGAGAATCCCGTGGACAGAGGAGCCTTGATGGGCTGCTGTCCATGGGGTCGCAGAGTTGGATACGACTGAAGCAACTTAGCAGGAGCAGCAGGGCCCAACCACCTTGGTTAGATTAGATGCTATTATTTACACTAACCCATTCCATACAATGCTTGACCAGTTTTAACCCAGATTTTATTAGTGACCTTCCCTCACTGTTAACAGGTCCCATCTCTCCCCCTTTGCTCTCACCCCAACACTCTGATTGAAGCTAATGTTTTGCACATTACTTATTCTTGCCAAACTAAATCATCTCTCCCTAGAAACCTGACTGAAGATTCCACCGCAAGAGTACACACTTTAACTTGGTGTAATTACAATCACGCAGTTTTAAACTCAATTCAGACAAGGAACCAAAGGCTATTCAAAATTATTTAATTACAAGGCTAGATAACTAGAAAAGAATTTTCCGTTCAAAATAGTTAGAAAGTAATACAGATTAACAGGTTATGATTCTACAGCAGTGTCATGGTCAAACAGAAATGCCTTGACTCTTATGGATGCATTATCTAGACTCGATGCTGGTTCAGAATCTATTTACAAACCAATGTAAAAATATAATTCATCTTGAACTTTCTTCCCACATCCATTGGAGGTTTTCCCAATCACCAGATTTTCATAAGACAGACAAGTAAATCTCGCAGCACTAGCCCTAGGAAAGGAAAAACATTTATGGTTTACAAACTATCAACATCAGAAAACTTACTTAAAACAATTTTCAAAAAATGCTGCTGTTCTTATAATGGTCCACCTCAGAAGCCAGATCCGTATAAGTTTTTTCAACAGAAATTCAGGTTCGGGATAGGATCATCATAGGTAAGACCAAGGACACAATGTTTACTGATTTTGAAGCAAAACATCTCTACTCACAGAAATGCTTCCACCTTCAAATGTCACAGCACACCGACTTCTTTCAACAGGCAGACAGCAACCCCTCACTGTTGGCACAGAAAACCCCACTCTGTGAATTAAGTTTTTCCTCTATGAGACATAACCTAACAGAAATCTGTTTTAAAACTTGTTCTCATATCTGAACATTAGTCTTGTCTCAGAAGCCGAATCCGTACATGCTTTTCTTCAGGTTATCAGCTTCGGGATAGTGTTCATTATTGATCAGACCAAAATCCATTACGCTACATTATACGGACATTTACCACAAACCAGATAGAATTACTGCAGCAGATGTAAGTCAGGGTAACTTACTTTAAAATGAAGCTGCTCAGTGACACCCACAGCTTCATTAGTATTCATCAACCTGCAGAATGCTGTTAAAAAACAAAAATATTTTTCTCATTTAATCTACACGTGGACTAAACATATAGAGATTCGAAGTACTAGTCGAACACATACCTGATAAGATCATCAGGTTTTAACCAAGTCATTTTCCAGCCAATATTGTCCGGCGTGTTTTGAAATGTACCTTTGCATCTTAAAAAAAAAAAAAAATTCAAATGATGCATCATCTTTACAGGTTGATTAACCTGTAAATCAACAGGTTTATTCCTTCAACTTAAAAACTAAGCTCTCTACACTTACCTTAGCATCTCCACGTAACAGTTCCGCTACGCCGAAATCCATTGTTTCTGCGGGAGAATCAATTTCTTAACCTGCGGAAGAATAAATATATTTAAAAATTAAGTATTGTCATAGAAGGTCATAGTTTAAGATTTTCAGCACTAAAACCTTCCCCTCCAACAATTCGATTTGCACACAGCGCCACCTGGGCACAATACAACTCAGTTTCACGCAGTCAGGAGCTGCCGATTTTTAAATTAACTGTTGATATGACGACGTATCTAAGGCCTGGAAGTCAACGTTAAGCGTAACTCCCGCCCCAAATCTCAGGAATGTGGTCGTTTCCCGTGCGCCGTTCAGGATTATCCAGCCGGCTTAGCAATACGGCCGCGCGCAGCGCCATGACCAGCAGCAGCCTACGCACGCCTGAACTCGAAGCCGGTCGCCACCGCGACAGAGGACACGTGGCGGTCCAGTGGCGCGTTTTCCATGTGTAAATACTCAACGCCGCACTCTAACCCTCAATTTCTGAACTCTTTTTACCGTATCGTATTCCCCAACCCAAGCTGCGCCACTCAGGTTCGCGCGCACGACCGCCAACAACGCGTACTTACCTAGCAGCTGTGATCGGCTCCCAAGTTCCGACGTAAAAGACCGAACTCCGCCTCCTGCAGTTCCTTATATAGTCTCTCCTGAGCCAGCCGGAGGCCGCCCCTCCCTCTCGCCTCTATTGGACCCTGGAGAGCACGGGGGCGTGGCCGCTTCCTGACGGGAGGAGCGAGAGCGCGCCAGGCGGCTCTTTTCTTTCGGGGGCTCGTTCCACGGCGTGGTGCGCGCACCGCCTCTCCGCGGCGCGCACGTCCAGCTTCGGGCGCACGCCCGCTGCCGCGCCGCTGTTCGTCGCTTCCGAGACTGGCTCTACGTGGCGTGGGAGTGGCGCCAGAATTTAAACGAACAGCCGCCTTTAGAGGCGAGGCACCGCTTACCCAGAGCCAAGTCAGCTCCGGACGCATAGGGCGGCTGGGGGGCGTCTGTGGACTTGAGTTTAATAGCACGGGCGGCTTTAGCTTATGATGCGCTCAAGAAGTCGAGCTGGATGGTTGGCTGATCCTGAGGAGTTGACGCCCTGCAGCCGCTGCGCGCCCTGAAAGAGAAATCGCCGGGCAGAAATGCTTCGATGAAAAGTCTTTGAAAGCGCCGCGATTCTCACCTGGTCCACAGTGAGAACTCCGCGCCTCTCCGGATAGCCGGCCCCTTGCGCCGCCCGCGCTCCCCTGCTCTTTACGGGACCCGCCCCACCCCCACGCCTCTGGGTGCCGGGCGCTGCTGTAAACACTGAACAGCGCAGAAAATTCTCCCCGAGACAGCAGACCCGAGAAGTACATCCTCCACTTGGCGGAGGAGAAAACTAAGGCCTGCAGTAGCTAAGTAATTTTCCTAAATTGACACAACCAAAGAAAGAAAGAAAGAAAAAAAAACCTTTGCTATTAAAAAATAATTTGCACTACATTCATTATAATGAATGCAGGAGAAAGATTAATTTGGGAAATTTCCCAGAATAATTTATCTAAATGACACTTTAATTCAGTAGCATTTATATATGCACGGGTGAAAACTGAAACCACTTAGCACACAAACACGTATGTATGGGTAAATATGGGGCTTCCCAGATGGCTCAGTGGTAAAGAATTCGCCTGCTCATGCTGGAAACGGAGGAGCAGGAGGTTCTATGGCTGGGTGAGGAAGATCTCCTGGAGGAGGAAATGGCTACCCACTCCAGTATTCTTGTCTTGGACTGAGGAGCCTGACTGGCTTCAGTCCATGGGGTCCCAAAGAGCCGAAGGCGACTGAGCACGCATAGTAAATATATGTACTATGCACACGTGGGAGTACACGACATTTGGACATTTCAGGATCTGAAAATTCAGGTCTTCGTAGCACTCACTACATGTGCATTTGGTTATAGTCCTCCCTTGGTACCCCGCTCTTCATTTTTCTGCCTTACTATAGTGCCTGGCATAAAGTATATCGTCAGTAACAACTGGTTGAATCAACGAATGAATATATGCGGTGGCTTTTTAGAAAATTAAAGTGAAAAAAATTTAAAGACTCCAGATTAAAGGACAAAGTGAAAAGCAAATTTCTGTAACAGGAACCGAAGCGATGAAGTCTTTATATGGTTGGGCATTGTGTAGATTTGAAAATAGCGTTTTTTGTAATGTGCAATGTAAATTTTGCATATTGCTCACGTTTAAAAGCTAAACCAGTGCAAAAGGATATAAAAAGTAAAAGTTCCTTTTCATATCACTGGGAATCTTTGCTATTGCAGTAATTAATATTAATGGCTTTTGACAATTTCTAAGCATATATAAATATATGTACTCATTTTTTTCACATACAAATAGAATTTGTCCTTTTTTGCAACTTGCTTTGCCTGTCATAAATATCATAGACCTCTTTCCATGTCAGTACATATAGATGACCTTGCTTATATCCTGCAGAGTGTTCAGTTAGATGTGTCATAACTTTATAGCTTTTCACTATTTCAAATACTACCAAAGTGAATTATAGATGTATCCTAATAAACTTGTGAGAAGATTTGCAGGATCCATTTCTAGAAGTGAGTCAAAGGTTCAGTTCAGTTCAGTTCATTTCAGTCGCTCAGTTGTCTCTGACTCCTTGCGACCCCATGAATCACAGCACGCAAGGCCTCCCTGTCCATCACCAGCTCCTGGAGTTCACTCAAACTCATGTCCATTGAGTCGGTGATGCCATCCAGCCATCTCATCCTCCGTCGTCCCCTTCTCCTGCTGTCCCCAATCCCTCCCAGCATCAGAGTCTTTTCCAGTGAGTCAACTCTTCGCACGAGGTGGCCAAAGTATTGGAGTTTCAGCTTTAGCATCATTCCTTCCAATGAACACCCCGGACTGACCTCCTTTAGGATGGACTGCTTAGATCTCCTCGCAGCCCAAGGGACTCTCAAGAGTCTTCTCCCAACACCACAGTTCAAAAGCATCAATTCTTCGGCGCTCAGCTTTTACAGTCCAACTCTCACATCCATACATGACTAATGGAAAAACCATAGCCTTAACTAGATGGACCTTTGTTGGCAAAGTAAAGTCTCTGCTTTTTAATATGCTGTCTAGGTTGGTCATAACATTCCTTCCAAGGAGTAAGCACCTTTTAGTTTCATGGCTGCAGTCACCATCTGCAGTGATTTTGGAGCCCAAAAAAGAAAGTCAGCCACTGTTTCCACCGTGTCCCCATCTATTTGCCATGAAGTGATGGGACCAGATGCCATGATCTTAGTTTTCTGAATGTTTAGCTTTAAGCCAACTTTTTCACTCTCCTCTTTCACTTTCATCAAGAGGCTTTTTAGTTCCTCTTCACTTTCTGCCATAAGGCTGGTGTCATCTACATATCTGAGGTTATTGATATTTCTCCCGGCAATCTTGATTCCAGCTTGTGCTTCTTCCAGCCCAGCGTTTCTCATGATGTGCTTTGCATATAAGTTAAATAAGCAGGGTGACAATATACAGCCTTGACGTACTCCTTTCCCTATTTGAAACCAGTCTGTTGTTCCATGTCCAGTTCTAACTGTTGCTTCCTGACATGCATACAGATTTCTCAAGAGGCAGGTCAGGTATTTCCATCTCTTTCAGAATTTCCCACAGTTTATTGTGATCCACACAGTCAAAGGCATTGGCACAGTCAATAAGGCAGAAATAGATGTTTTTCTGGAACTCTCTTGATTTTTCTATGATTCAGCGGATGTTGGCAATTTTATCTCTGTTTCCTTCTTTTCTAAATCCACCCTGAACATCTGGAAGTTCACGGTTCACATATTGCTGAAGCCTGGCTTGGAGATTTTTGAGCATTACTTTATTAGCACGTGAAATGAGTGCAATTGTGCGGTAGTTTGAGCATTCTTTCACATTGCCTTTCTTTGGGATTGGAATGAAAACTGACCTTTTCCAGTCCTGTGGCCACTGCTGAGTTTTCCAAATTTGCTGGCATATTGAGTGCAGCTCTTTCACGGCATCGTCTTTTAGGATTTGAAATAGCTCAACTGGAATTCCATCACCTCCACTAGCTTTGTTCGTAATGATGCTTTCTAAGGCCCACTTGACTTCACATTCCAGATGTCTGGCTCTAGGTGACTATCTCTTTTAAATATGGTGATGTATATGTTTCCATGCTACTCTCTCAATTTCTCCCATCCTTCCTTTCCCCTACTGTGCCCACAGATCTGTTCTCTATGTCTACATTTCCATTGCTGCCCTGCAAATAGGTTCATTAGTACCATCATTGGTACGACTAGTACTAATTAATATCACATGCATTAATATACGATCTTTGTTTTTCTCTTTCTGAGTTACTTCACTCTGTATAATAGGCTCTAGGTTCATCCACCTCATTAGGACTCACTCAAATCATTCTTTTTTATGGCTAAGTAATATGTGTTTTGCTAATTGGGAAATATGCGTGATTTTTGTGGGTGGCCATTGTCATGCAATCAAAATGGAAAACTATTACTGCCTTTGTTCTCTTTGAATCACTGTTTGCTGTGCTGAGGACTCTCAAATTTATCTGGTCAAAAGAAGTATAAAACAATAATTCTCTAGTTTGACTTACCAATTGAATTACTTAGACAGCTAAGACGTATCAGATTTCTAGTCCCTAACCTGGAGGTACTAAAGCAGAATTTTCAAAAGTGGGACCCAGGGAGCATTTTAATCAAGCATTTGGAACAGTGCTAAGAGGCCTACAGCCACAAGTGGACTATAAGCCACAAGTCTGAGCTGCATGTGTAATTTTAAATATGCTAGTAGCTACTTATAAAAAATAGCAGATAGAATCAGATGAAATTAATTCCAATACAGTTTATTTAACCCAATAGAACCAAAATATTTTCATTTCAACAAATGATCAACATAAGTTACGTACTCAGTTCCTGAAATCCATTGTATATTTTGCACTCATAGCACATCTCTGTTTGACTGACTGCATTTCCAGTGGAATTGCCACATGGCTAGTGGCTGTTGTACTGGACAGCCCAGGTCTAGGTTGATTCATATACATATATAAATTTGAGAATCACTGTATTAGGGTAAGTGCAGTACTGCACACCTGCCATATATTTCAGGCTTAAAAAAATAACTTCCATATTCCTTTTGACTCATAAATGAATAACTAACAGATGCAATGCAAAATGGAATGAATTTAGAGCTGGATTGTTGACAACACTGCCCTCCAGTGAATATGGGTGATGGCCATGAAGCCAGTGCATAAGTCATTCAAGACTTCTGTCTCTTCAAGGACCAGAAAAATATACTGACCAGTGAAGCCATCAATTTTTGCTTCTACACCTAAAGTTGACAAGCAAAATGCTACCAGATATTTGAAATGAGTTAAGAAAGACCATATAAGGTCAGAAATGAAATTAGATGTGTCCTTGAAAAATTTGAAGTGAAAGTGTTAGTCACTCAATCGTGTCTGACTGTTACCCCATAGACTGTAGCCCACCAGGCTCCTGTGTCCATGGGGATTCTCCAGGCAAGAATACTGGAGTGAGTTTCCATGCCCTCCTCCAGGGGATCTTCCCAACCCAGGGATTGAACCCAGGTCTCCTGCATTGCTGGCAGATTCTTGACCACTGAACCCCAGGGAGAAGAATTTAGCATACTGAAAATAGCTTCTCATATTCTGTAGCAAACTTTCTAAGATCATCATTTTAATCATTTTTTGGAGGAAATGTCCACTGACCCCTGGTGCATGCATTGTGCTTCAGAGAAAATTAATATGAATACACAGAAGTCCTTGCTCTTCTGTAAAGAGTAAGAAGTAACCACCCAACTTTAGACACCTCTGCCTTTTTATTTTTTAATTTTATTGGAGTATGGTTGATTTACAATGTTGTGTTAGTTTCTGCTGTACGGCAAAGTGACTCAGTTATATGTATACATATTCCACTCTTTTTAAGATTCTTTTGCCATATAATTAGAGAGTATTGAGAAGAATTCCCTGCGCTATATGATAGGTCCTTGGCAATGGCACCCCACTCCAGTACTCTTGCCTGGAAAATCCCATGGACGGAGGAGCCTGGTGCGCTGCGGTCCATGGGGTCGCTAGAAGTCAGACACGACTAAGTGACTTCACTTTCACTTTCACTTTCATGCATTGGAGAAGGAAATGGCAACCCACTCCAGTGTTCTTGCCTGGAGAATCCCAGGGATGGGGGAGCCTGGTGGGCTGCCATCCAAGGGGTTGCACAGAGTCGGACACAACTAAAGCGACTTAGCAGCAGCAGCAGCAGCAGTGTAGACATGTCTGCTTTAAAAATCAGACATTCATTAAAACTTTTGAGTAAGATTATAGTATGAACCTAATAGAGTTTTATGAAGTATTTGGAGGGAGGGAAAGATTAAAAAAAAACAATTTAAAAATTTAGTGCAATCATTTAGCTGAGATATTATGAAGGACACCACTGTAATATTGACCATAGGAATGGAAGGCAGCAAAGAAAACATCATAAAGTGAGAACTTAAGTGTCATTAGGTTCTTGTATGCATTGGATCATGTAAACTTCAAGACAGTCCTGGTTTGTACTTTAAAGATGAGGAAAAGGAGGTACAGAAATCTCAGTTAACTAATTCCCAGGTCTTTCTGACTCCAGACAAATAATCCTGTCCCTGGAACATGATATGGTGGTGTTGAAGAAGGAAATGATAGGATGTGGTGGTCTGTGGGGAAAGAGAGGAGGTGGAGTGCAACCTAGGGAGCCAAGAGAATAGCAGCTTCAGTGACAGAAAGAGGCAAGTCAGATACTACTGATTTGGGAGCAGGAAAAAAGAAGATTCCGTTTTGGTTGTGTTAGATTTTAGAGGGAACACTTGGTTACATTTGTCCAGTGGACCATCAGAAATGTAGAACTGAAGCCCAAGAGAAAACTCAGGGCTAGAGAAGGATCATTTGGCAAACTAACAGTTGATGATGAGTGAAGTCATGCGCGAATGAGTGTAGGGAGGAAAAAAAGGGGCCTAAAATCAGCACCATAGTGTGTGCAGATATCCTGTAGTAGATAACATTTGATAACACATAGTCAATACACATAAAGATCTGGTTAGATTATGAATGTTTGAGAAACAAGTTCACTTTTACAGTTTTTGATTAAGTCATGGGAAATATATATATGCTATGTTTAAGTGCTTGTGTGCGTGCTAGGTTGCTTCAGTTGCGTCTGACTCTTTGTGACCCCATGGACTGTAGTATGCTAGGCTCCTCTGTTCATGGGACTCTCCAGGCAAAGATACTGAAGTGGATTGCCATGCCCTCCTCCAGGCGATTTCCCAACCCAGGGATCAACACACATCTCTTACGTCCCCTGCCTCAGCAGGTGGGTTCTTTATCACTAGCGCCACCTGGCTATGTTAAGTAGTATAAACATAATTAACTTGTTCTTGGGTGGAAAAAAAAGTCAGCTTTCGAAAACAAGAACTATCTGATAAGGGATAATGTCCAAAAAATATGAAGAACTCATGCAACTCAATAGCAAAACCCCCTAACAATCTAATTTAAAATGGATAGAGGATCTAATAGATTTTTCTGAAGATCTACAGATTGGTAACATGTACATGAAAAGTTATTAAACATCACTAAAAAATCCACCTGTAATGTGGGTGACCTGCCTGGATTCGATCCCTGGTTGGGAAGAGCCCCTGGAGAAGGGAACAGCTACCCACTCCAGTACCCTGGCCTAGAGAATTCCATGGACTGTATAGTCCATGGGGTTGCAAAAAGTCGGACATGACTTAACGACTTTACTTAATTATCAGGGAAATGTAAATCAAAACCACAGTGAGAAATCACCTCACACCTGTTAGAATGGTTGTTCTCAAAAGGACAAGAGGTAAAAAATGCTAGTGATGATGTGGAGAAAAAGGAAGCTTTGTGCACTGTTGGTGGAAGGTAATTTGGTACAGCCACTATGGAAAAAAGTATGGAGGTTCCTCAAAAATTCAAAATAGAACTGCCATATAATCCAATAATCCCACTTCTGGATATTTACTTGAAGAAAAAAAAGCACTGATTTGAAAAGATACATGCACCCCAATATTCAGAACAGCATTACCTACAGCAGCCAAAATCTGGAAGCAATTCAAGTGTCCATCAGTGGATGAATGGTTAAAGAAAATGTAGTATATGTACACCATGGAATATTATTCAGCCACAAAAAAGAATGAAATCTTAACAATTTGTGACAACCTAAATGGACCTTGAAGGGCCATACTGTAAGACCAATGACCAATACTATATGATTTTACTTATATGTGGAATCTAAAAAAAAGAAAGAGAAGAAAAAAAATTCAAACTCAAAAAGACAGAACAGATCAGTGGTTGCCAGAGGTGGGGGATGGAGGGTGGGTGAAAAGGCTGGAGGAGCTCAAAAGATACAAACTTCCAGTTATAAATAAGTAATGGGGATGTCACATACAGTATAGTGACTATAGTTAATAATGTTGTATTGCATATTTGAAACTTGCTAAGAGAGTAGATATTAAAAGTTCCTATTATAAGAAAAACAATTCTGTAACTGTATGGTGAAAGATGTCAACTAGATTCATTGTGGTGATCAGTTTGCAGTACATACAAATTCAGAATTTTTACGTTGTACAGCTGCAATTAATAAAATGTTGTTTGTCAATTGTACCTCAATAAAAATTTTTAAAATATGAGAATTAAAGAATCTATCTCTTAGTATAATATTCTTTTTTCTAGTGTCTAAAATTGAACTAGTAAACTCTAGGTTTAATTGTAGGACAGACCACTGTAAATTAAAGAAAATCTTGTGAATACTTCATGAAATAGTAGAGTGTTAAGTACACGAAATAGTAAAGCTAAAGAGCTAAATTGGGGGGAAATTACATATATGTGAAAAAATCAATAAGGCAGTTTGATACCTTAGCTGGAAATCCACAGGAGAAATTAGGACTTGAGTGTCATTAGCTGAAATAAGCTATTTAAAAAACAACAGTGAAATCATCAGGGGAAGAGTATAAACAAAGAGAACGCCCAAGACAGAGTCTTGGAGCACTTGAGAGTTCCAGCAGACATGGAAGTGCTGGAAAAGGAAGCGCCTTGTGGGGAAAGCTGGAGAGTGGGATATCTCAGAAAGAAAGTGAAGAGATTCAGGGAGAGATAGGTCAGTTGGCATGAATGCTTCTGAAAGGTCAAGTAAGAGAACAGAAATGACCCTTGGGTTTGGAAGTGTGAGGATCACCAGTAAATAGTTTCAAGAGGAATAGCGGCTATGGAAGCACAGTTGAAAAGGACTGAGGAGTAAATGAGGTGAGAAAGCAAAAATGGCTCTGTACCCAGAGACAGAGAATTGTAAGGTTGAGGGGATGCTTTTGATTTTCTCTTTCTTTTTTCTTTTTTAAATTATGAAAGTTTGATAACACATTTACAGGAGACCTAAAAAATACAGAACACAGCTACATATAGTTCCATTATATATTACAATCCTTTTTTAAGTAGATAATAAGATTTTTAGTTGGAGTTTCAATATCAAACTCTCAAAAATTAATTGAGTATACAGAAAAGTAGAAGGATATAGTAGACCTGAAAAGTATCATGAACCAATTCAACATAATTCAGATTTATACAATTTTCACTTTACAGTAGGATACAAATTCTATTCAAGTTCCCATAGGTTATAAACCAGGAGACATTGGAACATATCCAGAGACATAAAACAAGGTGCAAAAGTGTCATAGTCTAAAGGTGTTGAAATCATACAGAGTCTGTTTTCTTATCACTGTGGAATTATGTTAGATATCAATATCAAAAGATACCTGAACACAACCCACATACTTTTATGTGCAATGTGACGTTTACCAAGAGAGATCTCTGACTTAGCCAATGAAAGCCTCAGTAAAGTTAGAGGACTAAAAAACACAGACAGTGATTGCAGAGAAGAAAATATTTAAATGAGAAATTAATATCAGCATGAGAAATTAATATCAAAGATACTTTTAAAAACTCTATGTATTTGGAAATTAAATGGGGGAACCCCTTTTTAAATTGGAGATGGTTGAGCATCTTTATATGTTCATGGGATTGATTTAGTAGAGAGTGGAGGATTATGATGCTGGAAAATGAGGCAAAAGTTACAGGAGCAAAATCCTTGAGAAGATGAGATCTTTTCCAGAGTACAAACGGAGGTTTTTGTAGCCTTTGAGTGTTAGAACAGAGTTAAGGTAGATATTGGAAAAAGCAGTCTCAGGTAGCCTGTTGAAACTTGCATAACTGCATACGAGCATGCCTTGGGCTTGGAATGTTTTCTTACATGGAAATAGGAAGTCCTCACAGCCTGTGCCGGCTATGATTTGTACTTTCTTCATTCTGCTTTAAGCATGGGCATTGTGTGACTTCCAGGCAACCCCACTGCTATATCTATTCCTCATGGGGAGAGAAGGGCATTCTTCACCACCATAGGAAGGGTGCATGTAGACCATCTTCCCTCCATTGGCTAAGGGGCAAGAGGCGCTGGCTGTGGGAGAGCCACACTCACTACCGAGGCTGACCCTGCTCTGCTCTCTGTATGAGTGAAGCGTTTCATCCAGTGCCTGTGAGTTGTGTCTTTCTTGGCAGCTCTGATGCCTGCAACCTCTGCAGTATGTTGACATCTTGCTACTGCTTCTTCTGGTGGTAGGCAACAGGTAACAACACTTGCTTGACAGTCTGGTGCAGTGAGCAAAGTCACACAAAGTGCGACATGGCACAAGTTTCATCGGTGCAGCCATTCAGGCTGGTGCCACCTCCCTGCAGGAGATGGACTCCCTCTAGTTGACTGGGGATAAATATTATGTTGACAGTCTCCTGGTCAACAAGGATAAACTGGGTGATGGATGAGGGCAGAATGCAAGAGGTGGGCCCTAAAATTTTTTTGGAAAACTAACCTAGCTTCTAGCCACCTTCATACTCCCACACCAGCCTCTAACTTCCACATGCAAGGGGTTGTAGATGACACCCAAGGGGAGTCAAAGGCCCCTGTTTAGGAAGCTCTGCTTGATCTAGGTCTCTCTCTCTCTCTTTTTTTATCTCTTAAAAGCCCCAAGTAAAGCTAGTTTTCACTCAACACAAAGCCACTCATGGTGTTGCTGAAAAATGTAACTCATGAAATGAGGTCCTTCTCTGAGAATGAAATATGAAAACTGAAAAACAGATAAGAGGCCAGGTGACGCTCATGTGACTTAGACAGAGCACCTGTTTGATAAGGAGGCCTTGCAGCCCTACATATCTCAGACTGAGTGCTGCAGTCCAGGAAAACTAACTACTGACCTCTTGTTACAGTGTGCTTTTGGAACATAGCAACTAACAGGGCAGAGACAGAGGTAAGCCAATGTAACTCCTTTTTTTTTTTTTTTTTTTTTCCTATGCCACACAACTTGTAGGATCTCAGTTTCCTGACCAGGGATTGAACATGGGCCATGGCAGTGAAAGCTCAGAATCCTACCCCTGTGCCACCAGGGAACTCCCCAGTGTTGCTCTAGATCAGGATTGCAAAGGGTATGAGCATGGTGTTCCCAACAGTGGCAATGTCCCTAAAACTAGGAGCTCCTGGAAAAACATTCATAAAACCATAGCTCCATTTCAGGTAAAAGCCATAGATACTGATTGACTATAGAGCCCTGACCCTGGGAATGTCGAACAATGCAGTGGAGGCCTTCATGTGACAAGGGCCTATCCAGGAGGACTCTATTATCCTTACTGTTGTCCTCTAAAAGAACTATGGGCAAGAAGTAGAAAAGTTCCACTGAATGTCCTGTTTGAGATAAAAGCAAAAGAATGGTTTCAGTAGTTTCCATCAACTTGGGCTGAACAGGGAAACCAACAATGGGAAGCCTTGCCCAGGGTCCAAAAGGGAACTCAAGAGTCCGACAAGCGAGGAATACAGGAGAGAATAGGGTCAACCCACAGAGCAATATGGCTTTGGTAGTTAACACTGGATAGACAGGGACTTCCCTGGTGGCCTGGAGGTTAAGAATCTATCTCCCAATCCAAGGGGCATGGGTTCAATCCTTGGTTGGGGACCTATGATCCCACAAGATGTGGAGCAATGAAGCCCCCATGCCACAACTAGAGAAGCCTACACGGGGAAGCAAAGAGCCCATATGACACCACAAAGACTGATGCAGCCAAATAAATAAAATATTTTAAAAACTGGATAGACAATGCAAAGATTGATGAGATCCCTACAGAAGACTTCTACTAATGCTATTGGACTGGAAGAAGTCCCTCCAAATTAGAAGTTAAGCTCAAATCCCATATTCCCCTTGTGTTGGATTAGCTGGTACAAAATGACTCAGACACTCTCCAAGCAATCCAGAACAAACAAGACTCACTGAACTCACTAGCTAAGCTGGTGGTGATAGTGGACAACTCAGTACTCGGTCACCTGCTGGTGGAACAGTGTAGCATTTGTGTTCATTGCCCATACTTCTTGTTGTGTATATATCAATAATTAAGGGAAGGAAAAATTGAGCTAGAGAGGATCCATGCTCAGGCAGGATGGTTATTAGCTGTACACCTGTAGGCCCCCCACACTCTTATACAAAAAACTCTTGAGTTAGCTTATTCCAGGCACTTTTATCCTTGATTAGGGACCATCCTTGAGGGAGGCCTGATCATCGTCCTGGGTCTGGTTCTCCTTTTGACCTGCATGAATTGCTGTCCCAAAATGACAGGGAGTCTCAGCAGCTCCATATGGAGCCTTAGCATCCATGTGAATTGTTCAGGGCCCCCAGTGGACCTAGTTCCATCTTGAAATTTGGTGGCAGACGGTGGTCCTACCATATTTGATGTGTTTTATCTGCTATTTTAGTGGCCAAGCAAGGGTTTGGGGTTGGACTATTGGGAAAGACAGTCATGCATAGCCTGTTGACCCTTGTATGGCTGCATGTCATTGGGAATGTGGTCTAATCTCGGAGTATCTTTCCCTGTTCTGGGTTTGATACATAATTCTTTGCCTAAATGTGTTCAGGGCTTCCCTGGTGGCTCAGTGGTAAAGAATCTCCCTGCCAAAGCTGGAAACACAGGTTTGATCCCTAGGTCAGGAATATCCCCTGGAGAAGCACATGGCAACCCATTCCAATATTCTTGCCTGGAGAATCCCATGGACAGAGGAGCATGGCAGGCTACATACACTCCATGGGGTCACAAAGAGCCGGACTTGACTGAAAGACTAAACAGCAACAACAATATGTGTGCATAATGTGGCACCTGGCCAACCAAACTGCTATATCTGAACCTGTCAGGAAGAGAAGGAGCTCCTTTACCTGCAGCATAGGTGTGGTGTATGTAGACCGTCTTTGGCTATGGGGTAAGATGTGCTGGCCATGGGGGACCAACACTCATTAATGAAGCTGATCTTGCTCTGTCTATTCTCTCTGAGAGTAAAATGTTGTTCCATCCAGTGCCTGTGTGAATTGTCTCTTTCTTGGTGACCCCAACACCTGCAAACCATGTAGGCTGACATCTTGAGATGGCTGTTCCTGGGGTGAGCAACAGATGTCACTTGCTCAATAGCAGGAAGTATATGTATATAGATAATGGAGATCCTGACTCTCTCTCTCTCTCTTTTTGTATTTTCTCAAATAACTATGAGCAAGGTCATCAAATGAGAGTGGAAAATTGGGACGTATAAGAGGTTTAAAGAAAAAAGGTATGCAAAATCGTTAGTATGCAGAGTAGAAAAGCAAGCAGATCAGGGAAGTGAAATAGGATTGGTTGGCAGTGTGGAGTGCTCATGAAATTTATGGCTGTATGTTTATAGTGAGTAAAGCTATAACCCTTCTATTTCTAGAGATAGTCAGACACTTGGATGTAGGCACGGAGTAGGTGGGATTAACTGGGATTAATTAGGTTTAAAGATTTGCTGGGCAAGATAATAAAAGAAGAAAGGATTGACTGACAGAGTTAAGGATGTTTGCAAAGAAATGATTTGAGCAATGAATAAGGAACTATAAACTGGGTGAGGGGATCATCTGTAGTGATAAAGTGATGGTGTCCATGGACTGGAGGTTTCTTTAAAGTGAAAGAAGAGCTGCAGTGGGAAGACTAGATAAGATGAGATGGGAAATTGGGGGGGGGTGGAGATTAGAAAATAGGGCTCTGGAATTGAGATTTTGGAAATGTAATTGTTGGTAAAGACAGAGTCAACAGTGTTACTGTGGGAGTGGGCGGTTGATGGTGGAAGGATGAAGTGATCACTGTAGGGAAGGAGGTTGGGGAACTGAGAGTCTAAGGTGGCTGGTGGGTCGTCACTGTGGATGTTGATGCTGTAGTTGAGAGAGAAGTGGTGGGACCACAGACTATGAAACGAGTTAGAGTCATTAGTGAATGAGCGAGGTGTGACCCACGGGTTTGAAAGATGACAGTAGCAAGGAGAAAGAGCTAGTGTTAAAATATGTTGTCCTGCTTCAAAGATTATGGGGCTTTTGAAAGAGGAAAGAGGGATAGGATTTGGGAGCTACAATTAAGAGCAAAGGGGATGCCCTTCCACCTCCAAGTCTGAATTCCATGGGTTGTTCAGTTTGGGACAAAGTTTAAGATGTCTGCAGACATCCAATAGAAGATTCCTAGTATGCAATTGAATATTCAAGCCTAGAATTTGGGAGAAAGGTGAAGAATGGAGATATGTGTTTACGATTTCCAATAGAAATTTATCAGCTTTTGGCCACCTAGCATCCACAGTGATCCCCCTTCTTCCATGTTCTCTTTCTTGTTGTGGATCTGTCCATCATTTACTCTCAGCTCCGACTGAGCGACTTCACTTTGACTTTTCACTTTAATGCATTGGAGGAGGAAATGGCAACCCACTCCAGTGTTCTTGCCTGGAGAATCCCATGGACAGAGGAGCCTGGTGGGCTGCCGTCTATTGGGTCGCACAGAGTCAGACACGACTGAAGCGACTTAGCAGCAGCAGCAGCAGCATGTTATTTGGATGCAGTTAGTACTCTCAGCTCTAGAGGAAGGCCTGATTGGCTTAACCACCCAACAAGTCCTACCACTAGCTATTGTGACTGGTCTGCAGGTGGAAATGACCCAGTTGGAGCTGATGAGAGTGAGACTTGATTCTTTGTCCAACTGTTGGGAAAAAACTTTATCTTTTCTTTTGCATATTGAGCATAGAGGATGCGAAACCCGGGACTGCTGCAAACACCTTTTGACCACAAGAGGAGAACCAATCTTAGAATCAAGTCAACACACAGAAGGCAAGAAAGTAGAGCTGAGTTGAGAGGCAGAGAGAATTGGGTTGTAAGAATATCATTTGAACAAATTGATTCCTAAAGCACTGGAGTTTTAGTCATTCCTTAAGGAGAAATCAGGTTGTGTTCAGTTATCTGTTGCTGCATAATACCACCCAGACTTAGGGCCTTAAAACAGAATTAATTCTTATTTCCGTGATTCTACAGGTTGACTGGAAACTGTTTTTTGAATACATTAAAAAGAAAAAGACTTATGTATTCATTTATTGACTGTGCTGGGTCTTAACTGTGGCACATGGGATGGTCCATTTCCATTGTAGCATGCAGGATCTTTTTACTTGCAGCATGCAAATTCTTGGTTG
The DNA here is from genome assembly GCF_019923935.1 of Bubalus bubalis. Classification (NCBI taxonomy): domain Eukaryota; kingdom Metazoa; phylum Chordata; class Mammalia; order Artiodactyla; family Bovidae; genus Bubalus; species Bubalus bubalis. Next base: position 40,415,743 of record NC_059166.1, read on the forward strand.
TGGCACGTGGGATCTAGTGCCCTGACCTGGGATTGAACCTGAGCCCCCTGCATTGGGAGTGTGGAGTCTTAGCCACTGAACTACCAGGGAAGTCCCTGGACAGTGTTTTTGACAGGGCTTATTTTTGCTGAGGCATTCAGCTAACAGATATGCTGGTGGCTCAGTTGGGACGACTGGGCTAGCTGGGCCTCTCTTTTCACATGGTGTTTCATCCCAGGCTTATTCACAACATAGAAGTGTCAGGGCCATATTCCAAAAGGTTACCTGTTAATCCTTTGCTTATATGATGTATGCTGATGTTCCATTGTTTGTGTCAGGTCATATGGCCAAGCCTAGAGTCAGTATGTAGAGGGATATACAAGAGTGTGGGTACTGAGAGGTGTGATTCATTAGGGCTATTACTCTACTAATACACAACCACCTGCTTCTACTAAGTCTTAGACCACTTGAAGCTCCTCCATGGACTGAAGTGATATATCAACTTCAGTTTATCTCATTGAAAAAAGTCTGCTATGCTAAATATCTTATATTTCCCGCTCTAAATCTACTCTTTAATCTTCTCCATCTTGCTCTGTGCTCTGGGGGACTGCCCTAAATTGACAGCATCAGTGAATTGGTTTGTCCCAGCAGGAGATCACAGGGAGTAGGAAGTGGCTGTTGGCCTCCACTGAAGGGATAGTTTCTGTTAAGGTGGCTCTCTCCACTCTTCTCTTTCTTCCTTTGCCCCTTCAGAACTAAGGGTAGCAAAGCCCAGCTAGGCCCAGGATATTCTTTTATCCTTTTGGTTTTCCTATATGTTGTCCATCTGGTAAATAACTTGTTTATTGAACTTTTTGTTAATTATCCATATGTTTCCTGTTGGGACTGTCAAAAATATTTACCTATACAATCCTGCTTTAATGAACTAGGATTTAACTGCATTTGAAAGTACACATGTACTCATACATATGATAAAGAATATCCTTATTTTGTCAATTTTGCCAGAATGAATTAAGCGTTTGATTCTATATACCAGCCTGACCTGATGGCTGGTATAATTTTTTACCTCATCCTGCAAGGTTATGCTGCTGCTAAGTCGCTTCAGTCGTGTCCGACTCTGTGCGACCCCATAGACGGCAGCCCACCAGGCTCCCTCGTCCCTGAGATTCTCCAGGCAAGAACACTGGAGTGGGTTGCCATTTCCTTCTCCAATGCATAAAAGTGAAAAGTGAAATGAAGTCGCTCAGTCATGTCTGACTCTTTGCGACCCCATGGACTGTAGCCTACCAGGCTCCTCCGTCCATGGGATTTTCCAGGCAAGAGTACTGGAGTGGGGTGCCAGTGCCTTCTCCGGCAAGGTTATGCAATCTTGTCTAAAGGAAAACTTACAGTGCATCTGTGACTAGCACCTGTTCCAACTGCCCCCTTTTACTTCAATTTCTCACAAGTAAATTATAGACAGTTTTAAATAAGATGTTTGGATCATTTTTAAGCACTGCTTAGAATAGCGGACAAGCAAATAATTGCCTAGAAACTGACTGGGAATGCTTATAATAACTGAATTCCATACCTTGTCAGTAAATTTTATACACTTGCTGTATGTTAGTTTTCATTTTATAATGGCTTCAGGGACATAATCCTAGAATCCTAAATCCTCAAAGTAAGGTTTACAACCCTTTCACACTTGAGCTTTACAATACACAACCATGTGTCATTTAAAAACTCTGTTTTTAAGAGAATTTTATAATTCTCTAAATGACAAAGAGCTAAATGATGAACAGCTATTATAAATTTCTTAAAGGTATTTTAAGAGGATGAAATCATGACTAAAGTTCTGCATATTACTAAAGTAAATATACAACATAGTATGAAGTGTTGCCAGTTATTTTGATCATACAAGTAATATAATGACTGACTGTATTTTGTAAAAATATTTCAGCTGAAGAAAGTGAAATTTGCTCAACTGTATCCGACTCTATGCGACCCCATGGACTGTAGCCTGCCAGGCTCCTCTGTCCATGGAATTCTCCAGACCAGAAAACTGGAGTGGATAGCCAGCTGTTCCCTCCTCCAGGGAATCTTCCCAACACAGGGAAATGTTTCAGCTAGTAAGTATCAAATGTCATGAGTTGCTGAGTAATTTCATTAAAAAAATTAAATTTCTTAAAAAAAAATTAAAGTGGATTTGAGAATGGACTATAGTCTGTGGCTTCCTAGATGTACATTTTACTTTGCTCTTGTCACGCTGGAGCTTTCCTGCGATGTCTGGAATGGTTTATTTCAGGTGTATGGAGGGCACTGAAGTGTAGGTACTGTCTTTCAATGCCATTGCTTTCCAAGACCATGGATCAGGAGGCTTTAGCTCAGCAATGTTATTTAATAGTTGGTCATAGAATCTTCCCAACTCATATTGTGCAGATAATTAAGCCATGTCAACTTTGTGAAATTATTATACAATGAGGGTTTTTAAACGGAAAGAAAACGTTTATTTCTGGGAGTTACTTACTTGTAAGAATAGAAAATAAAAGATAACCTTTTAATAAATCCATTTTGGAAAGCAACTTATTTGGAAATGGTTTCATTAAATTCAAAATTCATGGACCATGATATACATCATGGATAGAACTTACAAACACACTGCATGCTCTGAACACAGATATCAGACATCAGGTATAATTTATACTTTCATGGTCACTAGAAAACCCTCATGAGTTAAAATTGACTTAAGACATAACAACCAAATAAAGTGAGTGAAACTTAATAAATTCTTGTTGAAAAACATCAAAGGACATTTTTTTGACAGCTAAGAAATTTGAATTTTAACAGAACATTATATGGTATTAGAGTATTGTAATTTTCTTAAATTTGTTAATGCTATTTTTTATAGAGGAGAGTCTCCTAATTCTTAGAATATACGTATTGAAACATTAAAAGGCAAAGGTTCATGATGTCTACACCTCACTTTTGCATGGTTTGGACAAGTATTCACACATGTATATTTCATGTGTTTGCTTTGTTTCAACGAATAATGCATGGCAAATGGTTCAGCAATGTGTATGTGAGATATATATGTATGTGTGTATACGCACTGACATATGTGTATTTTTTTTTTTTACCATATTCTCTCTTCCCCTTTCACACATAAACATGCACACACAATATATTATTAACAATTATGGAAGGTATTTGGTGCATATAAGGTTATTCACTGAACTATCCTTTCCGTTTTTCTATATGTTTAAAAGAAGGGGGTGAGGAGCAAACCCTAGAAGGTGGGGAATCCCTGTGGTAGGATGTGCAGAAATAGTTATTTTTCTTCCAGTATCTATTTTCTCCTTCTTCTTTCATCTTCTTCCTTAGTAATAGAGTTCTGAATTTATTTGGAATGGCAAGATGCCTTCCTACTTTCCTTTGAATCTGAGTGTGGCCATGTGATTATGTTCTAGCCAGTGAGATTTAAGTGGAGAGTTTTTGTTAAGGATTTGGGGAAAGACATCTTAAAATGCAGAGTGCACACCTTTTCATCCTTCAGACTTTCTTGTCCTTCTTCCTACTGCCTGGAATATGGACACAATGACTTGGGCTACAGAAAACATCTAAGGCTATGAGATAACATTGAAGGTGAAAGCATATACCGAGTTCAAGCAGCAGAAAGATGGAAATGTGGGACTTTTAGTCTGTTTAGGCTGCTACAACAAAACACCAGAGACTGCATGGCTTATACACAATAAAACACTTATATTTTACTGTTCTGGAGGCTGGAAAGCCCAAGAACAATGTGTTAACAGATTCAGTGTCTCAAGAGAGCCCACATCCTGGTTCATAGCAGCATCTTTCCACTATGTCCTCACATGTTAGAAAGAGCAAGAGGAGCTCCTTTGGACCTCTTTTTTAGGGGCCTGTCTCTGCTTTTCAATATGCTATCTAGATTGGTCATTGCTTTCCTTTCAAGAAGTAAGCGTCTTTTAATTTCATGGCTGCAGTCACCATCCGCAGTGATTTTGGAGCCCCCCAAAATAAAGCCTGACACTGTTTCCACTGTTTCCCCATTGATTTCCCATGAAGTGATGGGACCGGATGCCATGATCTTCATTTTCTGAATGTTGAGCTTTAAGCCAACTTTTTCACTCTCCACTTTCACTTTCATCAAGAGGCTTTTTAGTTCCTCTTCACTTTCTGCCATAAGGCTGGTGTCATCTGCATATCTGAGGTTATTGATATTTCCCCCAGCAATCTTGATTCCAGCTTGTGTTTCTTCCAGCCCAGTGTTTCTCATGATGTACTCTGCATAGAAGTTAAGTAAGCAGGGTGACAGTGTACAGCCTTGACGTACTCCACTTATCTCATATTCTAGTAAAGTAATGCTCAAAATTCTCCAAGCCAGGCCTCAGCAATACGTGAACCGTGAACTTCCAGATGTTCAAGCTTGTTTTAGAAAAGGTAGAGGAACCAGAGATCAAATTGCCAACATCCGCTGGATCATGGTAAAAGCAAAAGAGTTCCAGAAAAACATCTATTTCTGCTTTATTGACTATGCCAAAGCCTTTGACTGTGTGGATCACAATAAACTGTGGAAAATTCTTAAAGAGATGGGAATACTAGACCATCTGACCTGCCTCTTGAGAAACCTATATGCAGATCAGGAAGCAACAGTTAGCACTGGACATGGAACAACAGACTGGTTCCTCATGACTTAACCCCCTTTCAAATTCCCCATCTCTTAATATTGCACCATTTCATTGGACATTAGGTTTCAACATAAGAATTTTGTTGAAGAATTCTGTGGAAGTTCAGCAGGTAAGAATCTGCCTTGCAATGCAGGGGACAGGGATTCCATTCCTGGTTAGGGATCTAAGATCCCACATACTACAAAGAAACTACTGAGTCTACAGGCCACAACTAGAATCTGTGTGCCACAATGAAAGGTCCTGAGTGACGCAACTAAGACCTGACTCAGCCAAATAAATAAATAAGAAAAAGAAATGTGATTAAAAAATAATAAATTGAAATCAACCATGGGGCTTCCCTGGTGGCTCAGATGGTGAAGAATCTGCCTGCACTGCAGGAGACCTGGTTTCAATATGTGGGTCCAGAAGAGCCCCTGGAGAAAGGGAATGGCAACCCACTCTAGCATTCTTGCTTGGAGAATTCCATGGACGGAGGAGGCTGGCAAACCACAGTCCATGGGGCCACAAAGCGTTGGACAGGACTAAATGACTAACAGTATATATAACATACATATCTTGAAAAAAAAACTTTTTGAGAGATACGAACATTCAGATAGCAACTGTGGATCAACTTTACCAATCCGTAACTGTCTGACTCTGGGTTTCTGCTATGTGTGAGAGAAGTAGGCTCTATTTGTTTAAGACACTTTTATTTTTTTTTTTTTTTTATTTTTTTTTTTTTTTGTTTAAGACACTTTTAATTAGAGGTTTCCCATATTCAACTAAGGTTAATCCTAACAGAAAAAATAGGAAACAATACTAACAAGATAAAGACCTTCAATGGCTTCCCAGGTGGGGCAGTGGTAAAGAATCCATCTGCCAGTGCAGGAGAGGCAAGAGACACAGGTTCAATCCCTGGGTCAGGAAGATCCCCTGGAGAAGGAAATGACAACCCACTCCAGTATTCCTGCCTGGAAAATTCCCATGGACAGAGAAGCCTGGCAGGCTACAGTCCTTGGAGTCGCAAAGAATCAGACATGACTGAGCACACACACAAAGATCTTCAACATGTACATATCATTCTGATGAGAATTAGGAAATGTGCTTGAGCAAATCCAAAATCTGGATTGAAAAACTAAAGAACAATACTATCGGCTCTAACTTCTTGGCAGTTCAGGGAAACCATTTGATTTCTTAGAGCATTTTATACATTAAGAGTCAATCTACTGACCCTTATTCCATTAGAAAGAAGAAATGGGATAATGCCAGTGCAAATTTCAAGGTATTTTTTAATATTCTGAGTTTTGCCAGATTTCAAGGCCCAAACTTGTTGGGAACATAGTTGAGGCTACTCTGGCTGGCTCATTATACCCAGCAGAAAATCTTTCTTGGCCCTTGTCAAATGTTAGTTGGGGGCCACCTTGGTGAAGTACAGTGGGTTTGTTTCATTTCCTCTGACTCAGCTTCTCAATGCTGAGGAGAAGACAGAATCAAGTTAGTGTCTGGTGAAGAGTAAGGTGGGAGAGAATTATACTAGTTTTCCAGTCTTTTTTCCAGTCTGTGATCCCTTGGCTGCTTTCTTGCCCTCTGTCTTCAGTTTTAGAAAAGACAGAATGACTTTACACAAAGTAACTGCTTGTAAGATACATTATTTTAAAACCAACTTTAGATTTTTCCAGTATTTGAAAGAGTTTTTCGTTTACCTCCTTTAAATTTTTGTACTAGAACCTTAAGTACAGATGTGTCTCTTAGAAATATTTTCAATCACATCTTTTCCTCTGTTTTATATCTCTTTAACGTTTTACATCTCTAAGTGGATTCTCAGGTATTCACAGCTGAAAGTCCCTTATATAGATAAATGGAAGTTGCCCTCGCATTCAAGGGATATAAGATGTGATGTGATGGTTCATTGTACGTGTCAACTTGGCTGGGCCATGGTGCCCAGATATTTGGTCAAACATTACTCTGAATATTTCTGTGAAACTGTGTTTTAGATGAGATTTACATTCAAAATGGTGGACTTTGTGTGGGACTCCATAATGTGGGTAGGTCTCATACAATCGGTTGAAGGCTTAAGACTGGCCTCTGTAAAGTGAGAATGAATTCTACCAGCCAGCTGCCTTCAAGCTCAAACCGCAACTCCTCTGAATCTCTGAGTCTGCTGCCCTACGCTCAGATTTTGGGTTTGCCAGCTTCCGGAATTCTCATTGCAGTGGTTTCTCTTGTTGTGGCTTGTGGGCTGTAGAGTGCAGGCTTAGTAGTTGTGGTGTACTGGCTTAGTTGCCTCCCAGCATGTGGGATCTTCCCAGACCAAGGATTGAACCCATGCTGCCTGCATTGGCTGGGGGATTCTTTTCTTTTTTAATGTATTTTTTAATTGGAGGATAATTGCTTTACAATGTTGTGTTGGTTTCTGCTGTAAAACACCCCCAATCAGTCATAATTATATACATGCTGTGCTGTGCTTAGTTGCTCGGTCATGTTTGACTCTTTGTGACTCCATGGACTGTAGCCCACCAAGCTCCTCTGTCTATGGGGATTCTTCAGGCAGGAATACTGGAGTGGGTTGCATGTCCTCCTCCAGGGGATTTTCCCCACCCAGGGATCGAACCCAGGTCTCTGGCATTGCAAGCAGATTCTTAACAGCTGAGCTGTCAAGGAAGACCAATTAAATACACACACACACACACACACACACATATGCGTGTATATGTATATATCCCCTTTTTCTTGAGCCTCTTCCCACCCCACCCCCACTGCACCCCTCTAGGTCGTCACAGAACACCAAGCTGGGCTCCCTGTGTTATATAGTAGCTTCCCACTAGCTATCTATTTTACATATGGTAGTGTATATATGTCAATGCTACTTTCCAATTCATCCCACCCTCTCCTTCCCCCACTGTGTCCACAAGTCTGTTTTCTACATCTGCATCTCCATTCCTTCCCTGCGAATAGATTCATCAATACCGTGTTTCTAGATTCCACATATATGCATTAATATATGATATTTGTTTTTCTCTTTCTGACTTACTTCACTCCATATAACAGGCTCTAGGTTCATCTACCTCAGTAAAACTGACTCAAATTTGTTCCTTTTTATGGTTGAACAATATTTCATTTTGTATATGTACCACAACTTCTTTACCCATTCATCTTTTGATGGTCATCTAGGTTGCTTCCATGTCTTGACTATTGTAAATAGTGCTACAATGAATATTGGGGTACATGTGTCTTTTTGAATTGTGGTTTTCTCAGAGTGTATGTCTAGTAGTGGGATTGCTGGGTCACATGGTAGTTTTATTCCTAGTGTTTTTAAGGAATCTCTATACTGTTCTCTTGGAGAAGGCAATGGCACCCCACTCCAGTACTCTTGCCTGGAAAATCCCATGGACAGAGGAGCCTGGTAGGCTGTAGTCCATGGGGTTGCTAAGAGTCGGACATGACTGAGCGACTTCACTTTCACTTTTCACTTTCCTGCATTGGAGAAGGAAATGGCAACCCACTCCAGTGTTCTTGCCTGGAGAATCCCAGGGACAGGGGAGCCTGGTGGGCTGCCGTCTATGGGATTGCACAGAGTCGGACACGACTGAAGTGACTTAGCAGCTTAGCATACTGTTCTCTGGGTTTCCCAGGTGGTGCTAATGGTAAAGAATCTGCCTTACGATGCAGGAGATGTAAAGAGGCGAGAGTTTGATCTCTGGATCAGGAAGATCCCCTGGAGGGAGGGCATGACAACCCACTCCAGTATTCTTGCCTGGAGAATCTCTTGGACAGAGGAGCCTAGTGGGCTACAGTCCATAAGGTTGCAAAGAGTCAAACATGACTGAAGTGACTTAGCATACTGTTCTCTGTAGTGACTGTACCAATTTACTTTCCTACCAACAGGGCAAGAGAGTTCCCTTTTCTCTGCATCCTCTCCAGCATTTATTGCTTGTAGGTTTTTTTTGATGATGGCCATTCTGATTGGTGTGAGGTGATACCTCATTGTTGTTTTGATTTGCATTTCTCTAATAATGAGCAATGTTGGGCATCTTTCCATGTGTTATTGGCCATCTGTATGTCTTCTTTGGAGAAATGTCTGTTTCAGTCTTCTGACACATTCTTAACCACTGGAATACCAGGGAAGCCCTGATGCAAATTTCTGCTGCTGGTCCTCTATTTTTTGGCTTACCACGGGCTTGCTGGACCTTAGTTCCCTAACCTGGCGTTGAACCCAGGCCCAAGACTGTAAGAGTGCTGAGTTCTAACCACTGCACCATCAGGGGATTGGTTGGAGGACCAAATCCCTGGTCCTCTGGTTTAAGTCAAACATTCTCCTTTGAGATGACTTAGGTGCCTCTCACAGTGACCATAGATCACCTTGAAAGGAACTGTACTGTCACTCTCAAGTATCTGGTGCTTGGTGTCTGTCTTCTTCTGTAGCTGTGACACTGGAATTATTTCACAGGCAGCTCTTCCATGTAGGGACAGCTCTCTTCCATATTTGATCTCACTTCCAAACCTTGTCCCTTCCCTTTGTCTTAGAGCATCCCCTCCAGGCCTCTGGTTTGCCTGATACTGCTTTACACACTCAAGGTATTAGTCTCCGTGTCTCCCTCTTACAGAAGACTTAGCTTTTTAGAAAAGTCTGATTGAGGTTATTTCCTAGAAGCAAATTCAAAAGTCTTTATGGCAAGTGAAACTAAAGTTTTTCTCCCTGCCTAGAGTGGAGGAGGCAAAAAATACCTTCAGCTGAGACAGCAAATTAATAAATCAATGGATTATCCTGTTATGTGTCTTCACACAATGTTATGTTCCCTCATCATTTGTTCCCTTGCTTCTGTATAGATCCTGCTTGTCATTATTTTTCATTATGTCTTCCTTAGGATCCTAATTCTTCCCTGATGAAATATATGCTTTTGCTAAGTATGAAATTTGACAACTCTGACAGTTTGAATATATGATACTTCAGGTCTTATCTATTCCCCATTTCGTGTTGGATACTTAACATTTCTAATTCTTCTGCAAATATTTCTTTGTTAAATTGTCACTTCTGATTTCTTCATTGAGCTCCTCTTTCTGTGTGTGGGGTTGTGTTTTCAACTCCTAACTTTGGTCTTTACCCTTGGTGGTTTGTTTCAGTGATGATTATGGAGACATTTGAGAAGTTCTTTTTTTATATCATTTACCATACAGTCAGTCTGGTTCTATTTAGGCCTCATTCCTGGGGTGACTCTGTAAGGAATTTCAGCCGCACAGGGCTATCCTAATAGGGGGGGCTTCAGGGATATGAGCTTGATCAGCTTTTACTGGAGTAAGTTGGAAACTTCTCAATTCAAGGGGTAACTGGAGCAAGGGGTGTCCAGAAGCAGAAGAGTATCAAGCATCAGGTCCAAGGAGAAAGTTCTAAGCTCTAAGCAGTAACTGAGGTAAGGATTCAAGAACCCAACTGACCGAGACATTTTGCTCTCTGGCTCCTGGGCCACCTCTTTTCCCTGGTTCAGATTATGTCTTAGCTGCCTTCCTCTTCCTTTACCTGTCTCTTAAGTGTAGGTGTTACCCAGGGCTGCATACTTGGATCTCTTCTCATACTACTTAATTCTTCTGAGTGATTTAATCCCAAGAATATCAGAAGCAGGGATTACAGCAGTGAATACGTCAGACAAGTCCTCATGCTCATTAAGATTTATTCTTGGAAGTTACAGTCAGAAAAAGTAAGTAGTGAAGTAGGGTAATTTCAGATAACTGTAAATACGAGGAAGAACATAAAGCAGGATGATGTAAGTAACAGAATAGATTCTAGAGAGCAGAGGGACTTTTCCTACAAAATGTGGGGTGAGATTGCTCTAAAAAAAACAAATGAGAAATAGTTGGTGTGAAGTCCCCAGACAGTCGGAAGAGCTAGTGTAAAATAAAGTTGGCATAGTCAAGAAGTCAGAAAGAAGGCCAAGACGCCTGGAGTGCTTTTAAAAAGGCAGAGAATGGGAGGAGATGAGATTGGAAGAAAAGAATTTTGATTTTATTCTGAATATGAGAGAAAGCCATTGGAGGATTTCCAGCAGAAGAGCAACAAAATAAAATTTACATTTACAAATTTTTTTTAAATCTTTTTAAAAATTGAAGTACAGTTAATGTACTATGTTGTGTTAGTTTCAAGGATACAGAACAGTGATTCAGTTATATGTGTGTGTGTGTGTATATATATATATTCTTTTTCAGATTCTTTCCATTATATGTTAGTCTCAAGCTCCTTATTTATCTACCCCGCGATGCTCTGCTATCCTCTGTTGCTATCTCCTATTGAAGCCATAAGTTTGTTTTCTATGTCTGGGAGTCTATTTCTGTTTTGTGAATAAGTTCATTTGTATCATTCTTTTTTTAAGATTCCACATATAAGCAATATCATATGACATTTGTCTTTGTCTGTTTTACTTCTCTTAGTGTGATAATATCTAGGTGCTGCAAAAGGCATTGTTTCATTCTTTTTTATGGCTGAGTAGTATTCTATTGTTTGAAGTGAAGTGAAGCGAAAGTCACTCAGTCACTCAATCCATGGAATTCTCCAGGCCAGAATACTAGAGTGGGTAGCCTTTTCCTTCTTCAGGAGATCTTCCCAACCCAGGGATTGAACCCAGATCTCCCACATTGCCAGGGGATTCTTTACCAGCTGAGCCACAAGGGAAGCCAATTCTATTAAGCCCATTTAAATATACCATATATATTTTTATCCATCCATCTGCTCATGCACACTTAGGTTGCTTCCATGTCTTGGCTATTGTAAACAGTACTGCAATGAATGTTGGAGTGTATGTATCTCTTCAAATTGGAGGTTTATCTATATGTATGCCCAAATGTGGGACTGCAGGATCATGCAGTAGCTCTAATTTTTGAAGGAATCTCCATACTGTCCTCCATAGTGTCTGCACCAATCTACATTCCCACAACAATGTAGGAGGATTCTTTTTTCTCATTTTAAATATTTTTATGTCCAGCATATTACAGACAGAAAACTGTATAAAACCATTATGTACATTAATGAATTATTAAAAGTTGTACACTAGACCATTCAGGTATGATCTAAATCAAATCCCTTATGATTATACAGTGGAAGTAAGAAATAGATTTAAGGGACTAGATCTGATAGATCGAGTGCCTGATGATCTATGGAATGAGGTTCATGACATTGTACAGGAGACAGGGATTAAGACCATCCCCATGGAAAAGAAATGCAAAAAAGCAAATGGCTGTCTGGGGAGGCCTTACAAACAGCTGTGAAAAGAAGAGAGGTGAAAAGCAAAGGAGAAAAGGAAAGACATAAGCACGTGAATGCAGAGTTCCAAAGAATAGCAAGAAGAGATAAGAAAGCCTTCCTCAGCAATCAATGCAAAGAACTAGAGGAAAACAACAGAATGGGAAAGACTATCTCTTCAAGAAAATTAGAGATACCAAGGGAACATTTCATGCAAAGATTGGCTTGATAAAGGACAGAAATTGTATGGACCTAACAGAAGCAGAAGATATTAAGAAGAGGTGGCAAGAATACAGAGAAGAACTGTACAAAAAAGATCTTCATGACCCAGATAATCACGATGGTGTGATCACTCACCTAGAGCCAGACATCCTGGAATGTGAAGTCAAGTGGGCCTTAGAAAGCATCACTACGAACAAAGCTAGTGGAGGTGATGGCACTCCAGTTGAGCTATTTCAAATCCTGAAAGATGATGCTGTGAAAGTGCTGCACTCAATATGCCAGCAAATTTGGAAAACTCAGCAGTGGCCACAGGACTGGAAAAGGTCAGTTTTCATTGAAATCCCAAAGAAAGGCAATGCCAAAGAATGCTCAAACTACCACACAATTGCACTCATCTCACATACTAGTAAAGTAATGCTCAAAATTCTCCAAGCCAGGCTTCAGCAATATGTGAACCATGAACTTCGTGATGTTCAAGCTGGTTTTAGAAAAGGCAGAGGAACCAGAGATCAAATTGCCAACATCTGCTGGATCATGGAAAAATCAAGAGAGTTCCAGAGAAATGTCTATTTCTGCTTTATTGACTAGGCCAAAGCCTTGGACTGTGTGGATCACAATAAACTGTGGGAAATTCTGAAAAAGAGGGGAATACCAGACCATCTGACCTGCCTCTTGAGAAATTTGTATGCAGGTCAGGAAGCAACAGTTAGAACTGGACATGGAACAACAGACTGGTTCCAAATAGGAAAAGGAGTACGTCAAGGCTGTATATTGTCACCCTGTTTATTTAACTTCTATGCAGAGTACATCATGAGAAATGCTGGGCTGGATGAAGCACAAGCTGGAATCAAGATTGCCAGGAGAAATAACAATAGCCTCAGATATGCAGATGATACCACCCCTTATGGCAGAAAGTGAAGAGGAACTCAAAAGCCTTTTGATGAAAGTAAAAGAGGAGAGTGGAAAAAGTTGGCTTAAAGCTCAACATTCAGAAAACGAAGATCATGGCATCTGGTCCCATCACTTCATGGGAAATAGATGGGGAAACAGTGGAAACAGTGTCAGACTTTATTTTTCTGGGCTCCAAAATCACTACAGATGGTGACTGTAGCCATGAAATTAAAAGATGCTTCCTCCTTGGAAGGAAAGTTATGACCAACCTAGATAGCATATTGAAAAGCAGAGACATTACTTTGCCAACAAAGGTCTGTCTAGTCAAGGATATGGGTTTTCCAGTGGTCATGTATGGATGTGAGAGTTGGACTGTGAAGAAGGCTGAACGTCGAAGAATTAATGCTTTTGAACTGTGGTGTTGGAGAAGACTGTTGAGAGTCCCTGGGACTGCAAGGAGATCCAACCAGTCCATTCTGAAGGAGATCAGCCCTGGGATTTCTTTGGAAGGAATGATGCTAAAACTGAAACTCCAGTACTTTGGCCACCTGATGCGAAGAGTTGACTCATTGGAAAAGACTCTGATGCTGGGAGGGATTGGGGACAGGAGGAGAAGGGGACGACAGAGGATGAGATGGCTGGATGGCATCACTAACTCGATGGACGTGAGTCTGGGTGAACTCCGGGTGTTGGTGACGGACAGGGAGGCCTGGTGTGCTGTGATTCATGGGGTCGCAAAGAGTCGGACAAGGCTGAGCGACTGAACTGAACTGAACTGTACATCCTGGTTACTCCCACTGAGGTTAAGACATAGAGTTTTGCCTGCTATCTCAGATGCCTTATATGTGCTGTATCTTAATCACAAACCCCTTTCTACCCCTCTAGACATAACAACCATCATTAATTTTTACAGTGACCAATTCTTTATTTTGTTAATTATAATTTTATCTCCAGGTGCACATCCCTAAACATTGTTGTTTAGTTCTTTCAAGTCTTTTTAAAATCTGTCTCTCTGTATCTTTTCCCATATATTTTTTGTTGAGGAAATTGAGATATTTGACCTTTATAGTTTCTTACAGTCTTGATTTTGTGGATTATATCCTCATAGTATATGTTAACATGTTCCTTGATCTTTTGTATTTTTAATTCATTGAATCTAGAATTTTATACAGATTCAATAGGTGCATAATGTCTGGTTTTCTCTTTCATGAAGCAGACATTGAAACAATGCCTAAATCCACTAACATTTTAAGGATTATAAAACTGATCTCTAAATCTCCTTTTCACACCAGGAATAATCCTAATTCTCAAGATTACTGGGGATGACATAATATCACATAAATGCTTATTTATTTTATTTCATATACACACATAATAATCTCAGAACAACAACACCAACACTACCACCACTCATGTTGCTGAAAAAAATTAAATTTTGTGTGTGCTCTGCTCATGTCCCCACCTTTAATAAATAGGTACATGGCAGCGTAATACATAATGATTTTCGGGATTAACATTGTAAATGCATATAACTGTTATGTATGATATACTCTCTTGTATTCCTCCTCTAATCTTAGTTCTACTGCTGCTACTGCTACTGCTAAGTCACTTCAGTCGTGTCCAACTCTGTGTGACCTCATAGACGGCAGCCCACCAGGCTCCCCACTCCCTGGGATTCTCCAGGCAAGTAAATATTTGGTGTTAATCAATAGTTCTTGATTTATTTATTTTTGACTGTGCTGGATCTTTATTGCTGCTCTTGGGCTTTCTCTAGTTGTGGTCGGGGGGTTACTCTCCACTGTGGTGCATGGTCTTATTGCAGTGGCTTCTCTTGCTGTGGAATACGGGTCCTAGGGCATGTGGGCTCCAGCAGTTACAGCATAGCACTCAGTAATTGCGGCACATGGGTTTAGTTGCTCCAAGGCATGTGGGATCCTCCCAGATCAGGGATCAAACACGTGTCCCCCTGCATTGGCAGGCGGACTTCCATCCACTTTACCACCAGGGAAGTCCAATCAACAGCTCTTACACCAATATTTTTCTAGTCATTATGATATCTGAAGCTCATTCCCTAGTAGATTTGACAGGAAAGGCTCAATGTTCTGAACAATATTCTGTGAGTTCTTGTGTGTCGAAAGCAGTTTACTTGCAGCATGTAATTTTCAAAATCAGTGTGGCAGTATATAAACTTTGGTCATATTTTCTTTCCTCGAGTACCTTAAATATGTTATTTCATTTTCTTTTGGCATAAAGCATTACTGCTGAAAAGTCTAATGACAATTTGAATGTCTTCCCTATTTAAGTAACTTTGTCCTTGTCTAAATGCCAAAAAAATTATTTTTTCTACCATTTCTTCAAAGTCCAGTAATTTTATTCATATATTCCCCCCCCCCACCAGTATTATTGAGATATAGTTGACATATAACATTGTGAAAGTTTAAGGTATATATGGTATTGATTTGATACATTTATGTATTACAAAATGATTACCACCACACCATTCAGCTAATACCTCCGTTATTCACACACTTACCATTTTCTGTGTGTGATGAGAACATTTAGGATTTATCCTCCTGGTAACTTTCAAATATGTTATGCTTGCTAAGTTGCTTCAGTCGTATCTGACTCTTTGTAACCCTATAGACTGTAGCCTGCCAGTCTCCTCTGTCAATGGGATTCTCGAGGCAAGAAAACTGCAGTGGGTTGCCATGCTCTCCTCCAGGGGATCTTCCCAACCCAGGGATCAAACCAGTGTCTGTTAGGTTTTGCCTGCATTGGCAGGCAGTTTCTTTCCCACTAGCGCCACCTAGGAAGCCCAAGTATGTTTTATTTATTATTTCTATAGTCAACCATGCTCCACATTAGAACCCAAGAACTTATTCACTTTTTAATTGGAAACATCCTATTTGATCAATATTTTTCCTTTCCCCTAACCTCAGCTCCTGGTAACCATCATTTTATTCCACATGTAAGAGATAACATAAAGTATTGTTCTGTGTCTGACTTATTTCACTTAACATAATGCCCTCAAAGTCCATCCGTGTTGTCACAAATGACAGGATTTCCTTCTTTATAATGGCTGAATGATAGTCCATTGCATAGATGTACAACATTTTCTTCATCTGTTGATGGACACTTAGAACACTTATGTTGTTTCCATATCTTGGCCACATAATTACTATGGATAATGTTCTGCAACGAACATGAGGGTGCAGATATCTCTTTGAGATCATGTTTTCCTTACCTTAAGATATATATCCAGAAGTATGTAAGTAATGCTGGTTAGTATGGTAGTTCTATTTTAAAGTTTTTGAGGAGTTTCCATAGAGGATGCACCAACTTTCTATTCCTGCCGATAGAACACAAAGGTTCCCTTTTCTCCATATCCTCATCAACACTTATTATAACTTGTCCTTTTAAAAATAGTCATTCTAGACTATGTGAAATAATATCTCACTGTGGCTTTAATTTCCCTTTTCCTGATGGTAGTGGTGTTGAGCACCTTTTCACATATCTGTTGACCATTTGTATGTCTTCTTTGGGAAAATGTCTGTTTAGTTCCTCTGTTCATTTTTCAAATGGATTTTTTTCCTGTTGAGTTGCTTGAGTTTTTTATATATTTTGGATATTAACCCCTTATCAGATATGTGATTTGAATATTTTTCTCCCATTTGGTAGGTTGCCTTTTCATTTTGTTGATGGTTTTCTTTGCTGTGCAGTTTTTTTGGTTTGCCATAGTACCACTTGTTTGTCTTTGTTTTTGGTGTGAAATCCAAAAAGTCATGGTCATGACTAGGTCATTTTAATGATATTAATTCTTCCAGTCCATGTGTGCCGGATATCTTTCCATTTCTTTCTTTCATCAATGTCTCATAGTTTTCAGTTTAGAGATCTTTCATCTCTCTGGTTAATCTTATTCCTAAATATTGTATTCTTTTTTAGTGAAAGTGAAAGTGTCCCACTCTTTGTGACCTCATTGACTGTAGCCCACCAGGCTCCTTGGTCTGTGGGATTCTCCAAGCAAAAATACTGGAGTGGGTTACATTCTCTTCTCCAGGGGGTCTTCCCAACCGAGGTTTTGAACCTAGATCTCCTGCATTGCAGGCAGATTCTTTACCGTGGCTATGCAATTGTAAATGAGATTGCTTTCTTCTTTTTCAGATAGTTCATTGTTCATGTATAGAAATGCAGCTGATTTTAGAATATTGGTTTTTAGATCCTGCAACCTTACTAAATTCTTTTATTAATTTGAATAGATCTTTGGTAGAGTATATATAATGTCATATCATCTGCAGGAGATACAATTTTACTTCTTCCTTTCTGATTTGGATGCCTTTTATTTCTTTTCCCTATCTAATTGTCTGGCTAGGACAACCAATATTAAATAGCAATGATGAGGGTGGGCATTCTTGTCTTATTCCTGATCCTAGAGGAAAAGCTTTCAGCTTTCCACTGTTCAGTATAATGTTAGCTCTGTCACATATGGCCTTTATTAGGTTGACATTTGTTCTCTCTACACCCAGTTTTTGTTAAGAGAATTTTTTAAAATAGTGAACAGATATTGAGTTTTGTCAAATGCTTTTTCTGCATCTATTGAGATAACTATATTATTTTTATCCTTCATTTTGTTAATATGGTATATCACATTGACTGATTTGTGAATTTTGAAACAGCCCTGCATCCTTGAAGTAATTCCATTTGTTCATGGTGTATGATCCTGTCAAATAGCCCTGAATTTGGTTTGCTAATAATTGGTTGAAATATCTTGCACTCAAGTTTATCAGGGATGTTGGCCTGGTATTTTTTATTGCATCCTTGTTTGGGTATGGTATTAGTTATGTAGGCCTCATAAAATGGGTTTGAGGTATTCTCTCCTCTTCTACTTTTTGGAAGAATTTGAGAAGACTTTGTTAGGTTGTATTTGAGGGGTCCTTTTAGCTGATGAGTTTTGAGAGATCATATTGTCAAGACTGTTCCACCCCCTTCAGACCTTAATATGGACCTCTGATATTACAGTGGGCAAAACCCTTCCTTGTTTCAGCTGTTATTCTTAAATTGACCCTTTGAACTTTTTAGTGAACACCTGTTGGTTTTTTTTTTTGGATTCTTGGGTCAATCAGCTGTCTTTTGCTTCTCTTTACTTTCCTCTGTTATTGATACCATGCATCTTGTGTACTTGTTGAGTTTTATGCTTACATATTTACATTTTGGGGTTTGTAAAGCTACCTTTAACCTAGTTTTGTTGTAGATGTTGTCTGTGGGCTTTTTATATTGCTACCCTAATTGCTGTATTTGTTTTTATGTTGAGATTTGGGGAAGTCCAAAAGCTACATTGGTTCTGCTGCCATCTTCCTAGAATCCTCTATGATTTGTATTAAAAAAATTTAAAACCACTCTTACGGCTTCTACTGCCTATAGTCACTGTACTAGTTTGTTAGGGCTGCCAGGCCTCTCTCCTTGACTTTTGCATGGCTCTCTTCCTTCCTCCTGTGTCTTCATACCATCTTCTCTCTGTTCATGTCTGTGTCTAAATTTCCTCTTCTTTTAAGAACACCAGTCATAATGAATTCAGCCCATTTTAATAATCTCACTTTAACTTAATTACCTCTTTGAAGATCCTGTCTCCAAATATAGTCACATTCTAAGGTACTGGGGATTAGGACCACAAGAGATGAATTTGGTAGTGGGAGGGGTGAGAAGGTGGGGTGGATGGAGAACACACAATTAGATTTATATCAACCACATATGTTCTAATGACTCCAAAATCTTCTTTTTGTGTCTCTTGCCCAGTACATCTCTGCCAGCTCCCTTTCCCACCATTTACAGTTAACATAGTTAACATAATCCTTAGTTAATATAGTTCTGCTGCTGCTAAGTTGCTTCAGTCATGTCCGACTCTGTGTGACCCCATAGACGGCAGCCCACCAGGCACCTCCGTCCCTGAGATTCTCCAGGCAAGAACACTGGAGTGAGCTGCCATTTCCGCCTCCAATGCACGAAAGTGAAAAGTGAAAGTGAAGTTCCTCAGTCGTGTCCAACTCTTAGCAACCCCATGGACTGCAGCCCACCAGGCTTCTCCATCCATGGGATTTTTCCAGGCAAGAGTACTGGAGTGGGGTGCCATTGCCTTCTTCGTAACATAGTTCACTGGATGAATAAGTTACCTGGTAGACAATTAGATATGTAGTTCCACAATACTTAAAACATAACATGTTTACAATGGTACACTTTTTCTTTTCTTTAAACTTGTTACTCTCTTTGCATTCATTAACTTGGTAAGTGGCACCAATATAGTCATTTAGTTTCCCAGGTTGGAAATCAGAGGTTATAATAGAACCTCTTTAGGGATTCCCAGGTGGTTCAGTGGTGAAGACTCTGCCTGCTAAAGCAGAAGACAGGGTTCAATCCCTGGGTCAGGAAGATCCCCTAGAGGAAGAAATGGCAACCCCCTCTGGTATTCTTGCTGGAGGAATTCCATAGACTCAGGATCATGGCAGGCTACAGTTCTTGGGGTTGAAAAAATTTGGATGAAACTGAGCATGCACGTAAGCTCTTTAACATGTCCTCTCTCTAAAAAGAGTCAAGAAATTCTTCTGTTTCTATTTCCTTAACATTTTTCTTATCTATTCCTTTTTTCCTCCACCTGTGATTGCTACTGTCTTGTTTAGAAACCCTCTCTATCTACTAGGATTCCTCCTTCCCTTAAATTAACACTGAATTTATTTATTTAGAAATCGGTAATACACTCACATGATTCCAGACTCAAAAGCTCTAGTGAAATGCCTGTACCCACGCATCTCATTCACCCAGTTCACCTCTCTGGAAGCTACTAAATGTTATCAGTTTCTAGTGTTTCCTTCCAGAGATATTTTATGCATATGTTATTTTTTTTCATGTGCTGCATGCATATTAAATGCATAAAATACTTTTGTTTGTCCTTTTTACTTAAAAGGTGGGATATATTGCATGCTGTTCTGCAAATTAATTTTTTGTAATTTAATAATTTAACATGATAATAATTCATTCTATGTCATACATAAATGTTTTTTGTATAGCTTTATTTCATACATGGGTGACTATTGATCATTCAGGTGTTATGAATAACCTTGTATATGACCTTCTATGCATGTGCAAATGTACCCATAGGATAAATCCCTCCAAGTGATTGCTGAGGTATGTAGGTTTTTAGTGCTGACAGATGTTGCCAAATTGCCCTTCTTTTTTTGCTGTAGTCCTTTTTACTGATTTCTCTGCTTTGATTTCACCCTCCATGATGCTGCCAGAGGCAATTTCTAAAATGAAACTCTAATCATGTTACTCTACTTCTTAAAACTCATTAGTGATGCTCAATTTCTTATCAGAGAAAACCAAACTCTTTGAATGAAATATATAACCCTCCCTTGTGGGTATTTGCTTATCTGCCAGTCTCACTGCTCCCCATTTCCCCAGGTACACTTTATACTTTGGTTAAACTAGTTCAGGTATCCCATGCAATCTGTGCTTCATGCCTCTGTACAATACCTCTGTTGGAATACCTGCTCATTCTTCAAGATTCAGTTTAGTCACCTACTCAAATGATGTAGAACATGCCTTGGTTCCTGCCATCACAGTGGGAGGTACATGCATCTAACATTACTCTTTGTCACTGGATAGGAATTACCTGTTTATATCCATCTCTCCTAGCCTGCCAATTAAGTAGTTATAGAATTGATGTTGCACAAAGAAGATATGAAAGGGATGCAGAATCCAGTCAGGTAATAAGGAGACGTGTTGAGTCCACTCAACCAGAGAAGGAAGTTAGCTGTAGCTCCAGGTGGGGTAAAGTATACCACACTCCAGTAATTTATCCTCCAAGTGGGGTAAAGTATACCAAATTAAATGGTAAAAAAAAGTCAAGAGAAGTTATGATGAGTACTGGGTAAACGTGAAATGAGAAAGACACCTAGGGGAAGCATAATGTCAACATGTCTAGTCTCCTTTACTGTCTCTCCCCTCTCACTTTATCTCCAGCAATATGACTGTTCTTCAGACTTACCATGTTGGGCTCTTTGCTTGACATTCCCTTCTCTATTTTAGCTGCATGGTGAATGCCAACTCTTTTCTCAAGACCCGGATCAAAGGTTAACTTCTTTGGAAAACTATCCCTAGAACTGAGGAAAACTTCTCTCCAACACTTCTGAAGCCTGAACTTCTTTTCTTTCATTGCTCTATCACACAATACTGTAATTTATTTATTTGCATGGCTCTTGATTTTGCCCAGCAAGACCAAGAGCTTGTTGAGGGCAGAATTATGTATTATTCATCTTTGTATCTTTAGTATCTCCAGAACAATGTTTGGACATAGTTGTTGTTGTTCAGTATCTAAGTCATGTTTGACTCTTTGGGACCCCATGGACTGCAGCGTGCCAGGCTTCCCTGTCCTTCTCTATTTCCTGGAGTTTGCTCAAACTCATGTCCATTGAGTTGGTGATGCCATTCAACTATCTCATCCTCAGTTGCCCCCTTCCCCTCCTGCCCTCAATCTTTCCTAACATCAGGGTCTTTCCCAATGAGTTGGCTCTTTGCATCAGGTGTTTAAAGTATTGGAGCTTCAACTTCAGCATCAATCCTTTCAGTTAATAGTCAGGTTTGATTTCCTTTAGGATTTACTGGTTTGATCAGTCAATTGATCTCTTTGCAGTCCAAAGGACTCTCAAGAGTCTTCTCCAGTACCACAATTTGAAAACATCAGTTCTTCAGTGCTCAGCCTTCTTTATGGTCCAATTCTCATATCTGTATATGAACTATTAGAAAGACCAGAGCTTTGACTATACAAACTTTTGTTAGCAAGGTAATGTAATATGTAATGTAATAAAGTAATATGTAATAATATGTCACAATAAACTGTGGAAAATTCTGAAAGAGATGGGAATACCAGACCACCTGACCTGCTTCTTGAGAAACCTGTATGCAGGTCAGGAAACAACAGTTAGAACTGGACATGGAACAGACTGGTTCCAAATAGGAAAAAGAGTACGTCAAGGATGTATATTTTCACTCTGCTTATTTAACTTATATGCAGAGTACATCATGAGAAACGCTGGGCTGGAAGAAGCACAAGCTGGAATCAAGATTGCCGGGAGAAATATCAATAACCTCAGATATGCAGATGACACCATCCTTATGGCAGAAAGTGAAGAGGAACTAAAAAACCTCTTGATGAAAGTGAAAAAGGAGAGTGAAAAAGTTGACTTAAAGCTTAACATTCAGAAAACGAAGATCATGGCATCTGGTCCCATCACTTCATGGGAAATAGATGGGGCAACAGTGGAAACAGTGTCAGACTTTATTTTTCTGGGCTCCAAAATCACTGCAGATGGTGACTGCAGCCATGAAATTAAAAGACGCTTACTCCTTGGAAGGAAAGTTATGACCAATCTAGATAGCATATTCAAAAGCAGAAACATTACTTTGCCAACAAAGTTTTGTCTAGTCAAGGCTATGGTTTTTCCAGTGGTCATGTGTAGATGTGAGACTTGGACTATAAAGAAAGCTGAGCACTGAAGAACTGATGCTTTTGAACTGTGGTGTTGGAGAAGACTCTTGAGAGTCCCTTGGACTGCAAGGAGATCCAACCAGTCCATTCTAAAGAAGATCAGCCCCAGGTGTTCTTTGGAAGGAATGATGCTAAAGCTGAAACTCCAGTACTTGGCCACCTCATGTGAAGAGTTAACTCATCGGAAAAGACTCTGATGCTGGGAGGGATTGGGGGCAGGAAGAGAAGGGGACGACAGAGGATGAGATGGCTGGATGGCATCACTGACTCAATGGACGTGAGTTTGAGTGAACTCCGGGAGTTGGTGATGGACAGGGAGGCCTGGCGTGCTGTGATTCATGGGGTCGCAAAGAGTCGGACACGACTGAGTGACTGAACTGAACTGAATAATATGTAAAGTAAAAGTAATAATGTAATAAAGTAATACGCTGTCTAGGTCTGTCATAGCTTTTCTTCCAAGGAGCAAATATCTATTAATTTCATGACTGCAGTCACTGCTGCCACTGCAGCAGTGATTTTGGAGCCCAAGAAAATAAAATCTACCAGTTTCCTTTTTATCTCCATCTATTTGCTGTTAAGTGATGGGACCAGATGCCATAATCCTAGTTTTTTGAAAGTTGAGTTTTAAGCCAGCTTTTTCACTCTCCTCTTTCACCCTCATCAAGAGACTCTTTAGTTCCTTTTTGCTTTCTGCCATTATCATCTGCAAACTGAGGTTGTTGATATTTCTTCCAGCAGTCTTGATTCCAGCTTGTGATTCATCCAGCCTGGCATTTCACATAATGTACTCTGCACATAACTTAGATAAGCAACATGACAATATACAGCCTCGACATACTCCTTTCCCAATTTTGAACCAGTCTGTTGTTCCATGTCTGGTTTTAACTGTTGCTTCTTGACCTGCATGCAGGTTTCTCAGGAGACAGGTAAGGTGGTCAGGTATTCCCATCTCTTTAAGAATTTTCCACAGTTTGCTGTGATCTACTGTCCAAACACAGTGGTTGGATATAGTAGCTGCTCAATAAATGCTTGCTAAGCTGAACTGCGGAGAAGGCAATGACACCCCACTCCAGTACTCTTGCCTGGAAAACCCCATGGACAGAGGAGCCTGGTAGGCTGCAGTCCATGGGGTCGCTAAGTCGGACACGACTGAGCAACTTCACTTTCACTTTTCACTTTCATGCATTGGAGAAGGAAATGACAACCCACTCCAGTGTTCTTGCCTGGAGATTCCCAGGGACGGGGGAGCCTGGTGGGCTGCAGTCCATGGGGTCGCACAGAGTCAGACACGACTGAAGCGTCTTAGCAGCAGCAGCAAGCTGAATTGACTGTGTGTCTATTTGTTGTCTGTAGTGTAATCCAGCAGCCTAAGTATCCAAACAGGCTCTGTCTCTTCCCAGCAGTGTGACCTTGGGAAAGATCCTGAACTCTTTAGTGTCTCAATTTCTTCATCTCTAAAATGGAGATATTAGTATGTGCCTCAGAAGATTGTGGTGAGAATTAAATAATCCAATGGCTTCCCCTGGTGGCTCAGAAGAAAAGAACCCGCCTGCAATGCAGGAGATGTGGGTTCCATCCCTGACTGGGGAAGATCCCTTGGAGGAGGGCATGGCAACCGACTCCAGTATTCTTGCCTAGAAAATACCATGGACAGAGGAGCCTGGTGGGCTACAGCCCATAGGGTTGCAAAGAGTCGGACACAACTGAAGCGATTAAGTATGCATGCACCCATGGTTAGCAATGTGTTCAGCAAATTGTACATACACTTTTAAGCATACAAATGGTTGTAGGAAACAATTTATTTGATCAATTTTGTTAAAAGCAATGCCCAGATTTCAAAAGTCACTCCTCAGGTCCTTGGTACTTGGTACTTAGCGCCAACTCCAGATTCTTGGCTCCAGACTCTTTAGATGCTTCCCTTGACCCCAGTCTGGTGTGGATCCTTGGCAACATTTCTGAAAATATCCTTAGACATTTGACACACAACCACTTAGAAAAGGAAGCAGTGTAGATCAGGATCCAGGAGGATTTATTAAGAACTAGTGATGGCAATGGCACCCCACTCCAGTACTCTTGCCTGGAAAATCCCATGGACGGAGGAGCCTGGTAGGCTGCAGTCCATGGGGTCACGAAGAGTCAGACATGACTGAACGACTTCACTTTCACTTTTCCCTTTCATGCACTGGAGAAGGAAATGGCAACCCACTCCAGTGTTCTTGCCTGGAGAATCCCAGGGACAGGGGAGACTGGTGGGCTGGCGTCTATGGGGTCGCACAGAGTCGGACACGACTGAAGCGACTTAGCAGCAGCAGCAGCAGCGATGGCAATTAATCTTAATCCCACTTTTTAGGCTTCCCTTGTAGCTCAGCTGGTAAAGAATCTGCCCACAATGTGGGAGACCTGGGTTCGATCCCTGGGTTGGCAAGATCCCCTGGAGAAGGGAAAGGCTACCCACTCCAGTATTCTGGCCTAGAGAATTCTATGGACTGTATATAGTCCGTGGGGTCGCAAAGAGTCAGACACAACTGCTCGACTTTCACTTTCACTTTCCACTTTTTAAGAGGATCATTAGACTCATACCTCAGGGATTGATAGATTCCAAATAGGATTTGAGGTGATTAGGTAAACACAGATAGAAAATAAAACCAAAACAAATAAAATATCTGAAGAAAAGAAAAATTAGGATGCAATACTCAAAGCAAGTGCAGTGAGGTGTTAATATACAATGTATTAGTTTACAATGGTTACCATAACGAAGTACCACAGACTAGGTGGTTTAAGCAACACAAATGTATTTTCTCACAGTTTTGGAGGCTGGAAATATGAGAAGTGTTGGCAGGGTTGGTGTCTTCTGAGGCCTCTCCTTGGCTTGTAGCTGGTTGTCTTCACACATTTTCCCCCTCTATGTATCTATGTCTTAATCTCTTCTTCTTTCAAGGATAGCAGGCATATTGGATTAAAGCCCACTCTCATTTTAAGTTAATTATCTCTTACAAGATCCTATCTCAAGTACATTAATATTCAAAGGTACTGTGGGTTACCTTCACTGTAGGAATTTTTGGGAGACACAATTCAGCTCATAACACACAATGATCTATAGCATAAGATATTGTCCAATTTCAAGAAGAGTCATCTATTTCATTCTATAGTTCCTAAAAACCAAAATAAATAAAAAGCTGGGTGGATAAGATCACTTACAACCTTCACCCTATCATCATTAATCTGAGCTAAGACCTAAATGATGACACTCTATCAGCCACAAGAAGATATAGGAGCCGGTAATTCCAGATAGAAGGACCAAAGGCCCAGAGATGGAAAACAACTGGTGTGTAATGAAGGAGAGATGGGCCAGGTCATGTAAGTCCATTTAGAGTTTGGTAAGGGGCTTAGATTTTAGTCTAGTTGCCATGGAAAGGCTCTGGGGAGTTTTAAGCTGGGGGCAACATGATGTGATAAATGTTTTTATTTTATTTTTGGCTGCGCTGAGTCTTTGTTGCTGCTAGAGGGTTTTCTCTAGTTGTGGTGAGAAAGGGTCATTTTTTGTTGCAGTGTACAGGTTTCTCATTCTGTTGGCTTTTCTTGTTGCAGAACACAGGCTTCAGTATGCGGGGCTTCAGTACTTGTAGCTTATATGATCCAGAGCATGGGCTCAATAGTTGTGACATACAGGCCTGGTCGCCTCGAGGTACGTGGAAACCTCTGATCAAGGACTGAACCTGTGTCCCCTGCATTGCAAGGTGAATTCTTATCCACTGAGCCATGAGGGAAGTCCAGTGTTTTTTGTTTCTGCTTAAATATTCATGTACTTATTTGGCTGTTCCAGTTCTTAGTGTGGCACTCTGATTTTTTTTTTTTTTAGTTGTGGTATGTGGGATCTAATTCCCTGACCAGGGATTGAACCCAGGCCCCCTGCAATGGGAATGAGAAGTCTTAGCCACTGGACTATTAGGGTAGTCCTGCTGTGATAAATATTTTAAAAACAACTTTGGGCTACTATACATAGAATGGGTATATGGTTAAGTGGGCAAGAGTGACGTCAGCAGTGGTACCACTTGTAGGGCTGCTCTGCAAAGAAATACAGAGCTTCCTCCAGAGTACAAACCAATGTGTCCCCTCTTTCATCAAGAAAGTTTTGGCTATGTAAAAAATGTTAGTTGATCTAAATGTTAATATCATGCTTAGCAAGTAGTTGTATTTCATTTTAGTAGGAAGCTCTTATGTCGTCATGGACTAGAAACAAGCAGTTCTTGTCTGCGGGTGTCATTTGAATTAACACCTCTGAGACTATTGCAGAGGTCCAGGTGACAGGTGACAGTGGTTAGGACGGGGAAGATAACAGTAGAAATAGTAAGAAGTGGGCATATTAGGGTTCTGCCATGGTGGCAGAAATAAATGGGACATGTTCACAAATTCACTGGAATAGGAGAAAGAGAAATTAAAGATAGCTCTCAGATTTGGAACTTGAATATGACTGTGGATGGTGGTGTTTTTTTACTGAGTTAGAAAACAGTGGGAGAGAAGGAGGTTTGAGGGGATGGAAATCAAATGTTCTGTTTTGTAAATGTCATATTTGAGAAGCTTATTAGACATTTCAGGGGAGATATTGGGCAAGCAGTCTTGAATTCCAGAGAGAGGTAAGGGATTCATATTTTTTAAATTATTCTTTTGAAAAGGCATTTTTTTTTCACATACAGTAAGTCCCCTACATATGAACTTTCAAGTTGCAAACTTTCAAAGATGCAAATGTGCCCCTGTATACCAGCTCTTGTATTGAACTATTGTACTTTTCAAGGTACTGTACTGTAAGATCAAAAATGTTTTCCTTACTTTTTAAAATATTTATTTGTGTGCGCTTACTCACTCAGTCATGTCTGACCCTTTGCTACCCTATGATTATAGCCCGCCAGGCTCCTCTGTTCATGGGGATTCTCCAGGCAAGAATACGGGAGTGGCTTGGAGTGGGTTACCATGCTCTCCTCCAGGGAATCTTCCCAACCTAGGATTGAACCCAGGTCTGCCGCATTGCAGGCAGATTCTTTACCATCTGAGCCATTATCTAGTGGTAAAGAATCCTCCTGCAATGCAGGAGATGCATGAGACGGGGATTTGATCCTTGGGTTGGGAAGATCCCCTGGAGTAGTAAATGGAAACTTGCTCCAATATTCTTGCCTGGGAAATCCCTTGGACAGGGGACCCTGGTGGGCTACAGTCCATGGGGTCACAAAGAGCTGGACATGACTAAGCGATAGAGCACAATTTATCTGTTTATTTTTAGTTGTGCTGCATCTTCGTTGCTGTGCAGGGCATTCTCTAGTTGTGGTGAGCTGTGGTACAAAGGCCTCTCATTGTGGGGCTTCTCTTGTTGCAGAGAAAGGGCTCTAGAGCATAGGCTCAGTAGCTGTGGTGCAGGGGCTTAGTTGCTTCACAGCCTGTGGAATCTTCCTGGACCAGGGATCAACCCTATGTCTCCTGCATTGGCAGGCAGATTCTTAAGCACTGGATCACCAGAGAAATCCTTCCTTATATTTTGTTTTTGTTTTTTATGGATTATTTGTGTCTTGTGAAAAATTATTATAAACCAATTGCAGTTCAATACAGTTCAGTATTATAGTTCAATAGCCAATTGTGTTAATTGGGTACCTAGGCTAAGTTTGTTGGTCTTAGGAACAAATTGGACTTACTAATGCACTCTTGGAATACACACTCGTTTGTTTGTAGAGGGACTTACTGTAGTTCAAAAATAAAAATATTATGAAGTGCAAAGTGTTTCTTCCATGCTCGTCCACCATCTTTCTAGTTCTTACCTTATTTTCCTCCCTTTTACATATCTTCAAATGTTTCTTTATGTTTATATTAACATATAAAAAGACACATTTTTGGTTTTACTCCCTTTTTATACAAAAAGCAGAATCCATCTACACTGTTTTCACATTAATTTTTTCTTTTAATTTGATACACTTTAAGATCTTTCTATAATATCATATAGCTTCCTTATTCTTCAACAGTTGCATAGTATTCATTCATATGCCTATACCATACTTATTTAACCAATATTTTATTAAAGTTCATTAGGATTGTCTTAGCTTGGACTGCTAGAACAAAATATCACAGCCTGGATGGCTTAAACAAAAGATATTTATTTCACACAGTTCTAGAGTCTGGAAAGTTCAAGATCCAGGAGCCAACAGATTCACTTCCTGGTGAGGGCTCTCTTCCTGGCTTGCTTCTCTATACATGTCCTCACATTATACAGAGAGGACACTGTTAGGGACACTAATTCCTTTCTTTTAGAGACACTAATTCCATCATGTGCATTCTATCTTCATAACCTCTAAACTTAAGCACCTCCTGAAGGCCCCACCTCCTAAAACCATCACACCAGAGGTTAGAACTTCAAAATATGAATTCTTGATGCTGGGGGCACAGTCAGTCCATAACAAGGATAGTTTCCAACTAGACTTTTTTCCAAGATTTATTTTCAATTCTAAGATTCATCATGCTCTTTATTAAATTATTTTCTCAGTACTGTCTTTCCCTCCCACCTCCCCACAACAGAGTGCATAAATTATGTTCTGGTACTTCTAATTACTTTTTATCAAGTTATCCTCATGATTAGCTAACAAACTCTTCAATATTTATTGTAAGAAGTATTTGTTGAGTGTTAATTTAAACCTCTGGTGAGCTAAACAAAGAACAGAAAGCATAAATAATTATAATAGACCCCATAGGTTATTTAAACTGTATTCCTAGTTTCTATACATGTAGGAACTTCTTAGGCATATTTTTGCTATCACATTATGGTAAGGAAACATATTCTATATAATTGCTGTCCTTTGAAGTTTGTTGAGATTTGCTTGTGGCCCAGGTATGCTTGACCTTAGTGAGGGTTGGAGAAGGACATGTTCTGCACTGGAGAAGAACGTGTTCTGCATCATCTAGATGAAGCCATTAGGTTAAGTTATTAATGTATTGTAAAAAAACCTTGCTCTTAATGAATTTTTGGCTGCTTGTTCTATCAATAATTGTTGAATTATCCATTCCTATTTGAATTTTGCTATATACAGTTGAGGCCATATTATTAGGTGCATGCAAATACAGAATTGTTTTATCTTCTTAGTGAAACCTTAAGAAGTAAATGTATATCTATATTAATGCCAAAAAATAAAAACACCCAACAAACCCAGAAAAAACAAGACAGCTGGAGAAGGAGATAGAGTGTATATGTTTGTGTGTGTATTTGTGAAAGTGTTGGCAGTTTAGATAAGATGACCAGAGAGGGCTTTGCTGTGAAGGACATGTTTGATCAGGGTCTGAAGGAAGTAAGAGAGAGTAAGTCCTGTGGATGTCTCAGAGAAAAATGTTCTGGGCAGAGGGAAGGAATCACTGTTCAAAGTGTTTTCCAGTGATTCCAGTGTTTGGGTTATTGGAGACCTCTTTGAGTACCTGCTTATCTGGATCTGTCTTCTATTGCATCTCACTGACCCACCATTTCTCTCCCCTAACTGACTAGCTTCCCCCTCTGCATTCTAGGATGGTTGCACTGGAGTAACCTACTCTTTTAGGCCTTTGTTTCCATCTTCTTTCCCAAGGTGCTTCACATCTACTCTCCTTCTGCTCATCTAGTTTGTCTCCTCAGCCACGCTGCCATCTTGGTCCCTGATTGCTGCTGCCATATGCCTCATCCCATCTCTTTAACAACTTTACCCCAAAGCTGAGCCAATTAGATCAAAGCCGTTCAAAGTGAAGCAGAGTCTAATAAAGTGACCA
Source organism: Bubalus bubalis (assembly GCF_019923935.1). NCBI lineage: Eukaryota > Metazoa > Chordata > Mammalia > Artiodactyla > Bovidae > Bubalus > Bubalus bubalis. Next base: position 40,446,032 of record NC_059166.1, read on the forward strand.
AATCAATCCATCTTTACTAAGTGAAAATAAAGGAGTGCAGATATTTCAACTGTACAAATAAACAAAAGGAGAAGCAGGAAAATCAAGGCCAAAATCCTGATCTATTACTGATATTCAAAACCATCCTCAAGCTTTTAACTTATTTATCAGGCCCAGCATTACTCCCTGGGGTGAGTCTCCTTTAAATTCAACAAGGTGGTTTTAGGCCAGAGATATCCAATCAACTCCACTTGCTCAGCTCTGATCTTTAATTCCAACTTTTGTATCCTATGCTCTGTTCTCTGTTTAGGGCTTCACTCAATCCCTGATGTTTGATATTATATTCTAGAATATCATTAGAAAGATCCTACCTACAATTCTCTCTCTCTGGTTTGTACCAATTTCCAGTATCAGGATTACTGAATGCTTTATGTCTATTGCTTTGTAATAACATACCTATAAGTCAAAGTCCCTGGTCTTGAATTCCTATCCTTGAAAGGACAATATGGCCCTCCTCAAATTCACTACTCTCTTCTACTAAAAGCCTGTATAGTTCCATCTTTCCAGGTGGGTTAGCTGTGGGAGACCATTTTATGGCAATATTAGAATAAATGGTGGAGAAGGCAATGGCACCCCACTCCAGTACTCTTGCCTGGAAAATCCCATAGATGGAGGAGCCGGGTAGGCTGCAGTCCATGGAGTCGCAGAGAGTTGGACATGACTGAGACTTCACTTTCACTTTTCACTTTCATGCATCGGAGAAGGAAATGGCAACCCACTCCAGTGTTCTTGCTTGGAGAATCCCAGGGATGGCGGAGCCTGGTGGGCTGCCGTCTATGGGGTCGCATAGAGTTGGACACGACAAGCGACTTAGCAGCAGCAGCAGCAGAATATATGGAATGGTGCTAAAGTAAAAACATTAGTGCCAGGAAGTAAACATAGTCCAGGGTTTGGGAAAATTCACCAGACTTGAAGGGTTGTGATAGAGAAATCTTATTAAAAATTTTAGTTAGGAGCAATGTTGAAGTTTTACTATAATCTTGCTGCAAGGGCATAAGGCCCCTTGCAGGCTAATTCAAAGATTCACTCTCATTAGGACTACTTGATAGGAAAAGAGACTGGTTATGTAATCCTCAGACCAGCTTTATTTTAAACAAATTCTGGTTCATTAGAGGTCACTAGAGTTTTCACTGGCAGTCATTTGGGTTTGGGGAGTGGAGTTTTCTAAAACAAGTTTTATTTTTAAAAATAGATATCAAATGTAGGTTGAACATTTGTGTATACCAGGCACTTTATATGTATTATTTCATTTTGGCCATACCACAACCACTGAGGGAGGTAAGCCCATTTCATGATGAAGAAGGGTTTGAACCCAGGTATTTTCTGATTCCCAAGCCTGTCCTTTACACTATTATACCATTTTTCCCTTCAACCTTGTTTGTTCATAAGATGTTTGTTAAAGTCACAGATTTCCAGGTCTTTCTTTTTAGATATTCTGGTTCAGTGGGTCTGGCATAGAGCCCAGGAATCTTTATGTTTATTAAGATCCTTATGTGAGTTTGAAATTGAAAGTGAAAGTTGCTCAGTCGTGTCTGACTTTTTGCAATCCCACAGACTATACCGTCCATGGAATTCACCAGGCCAGAATACTAGCCATTCCTTTCCTCCTGGGTAGCCATTCCTTTCTCCAGGGGATCTTCCCAACCTAGGGATCGAGTCCAGGTCTCCTGCATTGCAGTTGGATTCTTTACCAGCTGAGCTTACTGTGCAGAAAAATTGAGGAAGCCCTACCCTATATCACACTGCCTATCTAATATACTAGGTACTAAAAATAAGCTTTTCTCTGGCTCTAAATTCCTCAGTTCAGTTCAGTTGCTCAGTCGTGTCTGACTCTTTGCGACCCCATGAATCACAGCATGCCAGGCCTCTCTGTCCATCACCAACTCCCGGAGTTCACTGAGACTCATGCCCATCGAGTCAGTGATGCCATCCAGCCATCTCATCCTCTGTTGTCCCCTTCTCCTTCTGCCCCCAATCCCTCCCAGCATCAGAGTCTTTTCCAATGAGTCAACTCTTCGCATGAGGTGGCCAAAGTACTGCAGTTTCAGCTTTAGCATCATTTCTTCCAAAGAAATCCCAGGGCTGATCTCCTTCAGAATGGACTGGTTGGATCTCCTTGCAGTCCAAGGGACTCTCAAGAGTCTTCTCCAACACCACAGTTCAAAAGCATCAATTCTTAGGCACTCAGCCTTCTTCACAGTCCAACTCTCACATCCATACTGGAAAAACCATAGCCTTGACTAGATGGACCTTTGTTGGCAAAGTAATGTCTCTGCTTTTGAATATGCTATCTAGGTTGGTCATAACTTTTCTTCCAAGGAGTAAGCGTCTTTTAATTTCATGGCTGCAGTCACCATCTGCAGTGATTTTGGAGCCCAGAAAAATAAAGTCTGACACTGTTTCCACTCTTTCCCCATCTATTTCCCATGAAGTGATAGGACCAGATGCCATGATCTTCGTTTTCTGAATGTTGAGTTTTAAGCCAACTTTTTCACTCTCCACTTTCACCTTCATCAAGAGGCTTTTTAGTTCCTCTTCATTTTCTGCCATAAAGGTGGTGTCATCTGCATATCTGAGGTTATTGATATTTCTCCTGGCAATCTTACCTATTCTAAGTAAATGAAACCAAATCAGAGCACATTATCTTATTTGTTACGAGAGGCAGAAGTTTTTATTCAGGAACAAAAAGTCAACATCTAGTTTCCTTTCCTAGTTTTCTTTTCCTCCTTTCCTTCAACACAATAAACATAATCATGTCCATTGTCCTTCAAAACAAGCTGCCACCTCATGTTTCCATTTCCCAGCCAAGCTTCTTGATACAGTCACCTACATTTACAGTCTACAATTCTTTACTTCTCCTTTATTCCCCAACTCAGGTGTAGTCTGGTGTTGGCTTTATGTCACTATAGAAACTGTGTTCATCACCAACAACTTCCTGGCTTGATTCATACCAGCTGTTACCCAACATGACTTTCCTGGAACACATCTTAATTTATTAAAGTTTATCTGAAAATTGCTTAAGCATTTTATCATGAGTTTACTTCTTCCCAGAGAGAGGCTGGCCATTACACCAAGTAAAAAGTGCTGTCCCAGACCAGGTTTGGGACAGTTTTTCTTTTTACAGTTGGCTGCTGATTTTGAAAAGTAAGAGATAATATGTACATTCCAAACAAAATTATGGGCTGAAAGCTAAAACAGACATCTGGAAGGCAAGATCATAGACAGATGGGATGGAGTCCAGAAGGAAGGGTGGACAATGGGCAGAAGGGACAACAGGGAGCTGTGAGTAACCAAATTCTTCCAGCACCAGGAGATGAACAGAGGCTTGGTGTTTATAAAATGGATGGAATGAAAGGGATGTCTCTGTAAATGCTTTACCTATCGACCTTATTATTTACTATTAGGCAGGTACAGCTAAAACAGTTACTTAAAATTATTTTTCTACTTTATTTTTGGTTGTGCTGGGTCTTCCATGCTGTGCATGGGCCTTCTCTAGTTGTGGTGAGTGGGGGCTACTCTTCGTTGCAGTGTTCTGGCTTCTCATTGCTGTGGCTTCTCTTGTTTCAGAGCATGGGCTATAGGCACTGTGGGCTTCAGTAGTTGGAGCATGCAGGCTCAGCAGTTGTGGTACATAGGCTTAGTTACTCTACAGCACGTGGAATCTTCTGGGACCAGGGATCGAACCCATGTCCCCTGTGCTGGCAGGTGAATTCTTAACCACTGGACCATCAGGGCAGGCCTAAAACAGTTATTTTAATCTCACTTCATTTTACCCAGCCATACCAGGAGAAATTTTTATTAGGTTAACACTTTACAACCTAGATATGATCTTGCTCTTCCAATTCAATGATCTAACACCATCTGGGACCTGGATTACAGTCCTCTGGCCACTTTGTCAAGCTAAAGTAAATGTGCACAAGACTGAATTTCTCCCTTTTTAGTGAAAAAATCCTCATTATTTCAAATTTTGTTTTGCTTCTATCTCTAGTGAACCTGTAAAGTAATTTTTCTTATTTTTTTCCCCGTTTATTCTTTGTTTTCTCTCATTATGTACTAACTCACCTTTCTATCATAAAACTCTCAATCCTTTCAGTGACTGTTCCTGGAAAACTTACCTCATCAATAGATAATCTTCAAAACCTCAGCACTATTTTGTAATTTATTCCAGTTGTAATCTTTACTAAGTACTTGGCTTTATTTAAAGCTATGTGAGTACTTGCATGCATTTCTATAAAGCACATGTTATTCATACAATTCTAATCTTATTCCATGAGTAAGGATGATATTATGCTGGTTTTGCTTTTGTTTTTGTGTCCTGGCTCTCTGTCTCCAATAAACTTCCCTGATGGCTCAGATGGTAAAGAATCTGCCTGCGATGCAGGAGACCTGCGTTTGATCCCTGGGTAGGGAAGAGCCCCTGGAGAAGGGAATGGCTAGCCACTTCAGTGTTCTTGCCTGGAGAATTCCATGGATAGAGGAGTCTGGTGGACTACATTCCATGGGGTTGCAAAGAGTCGGACATGGCTGAGTGACTAACACACACACACACAAACACATATTGCTTTAAATATAGTAGCTCATTAACAAATTATAAATGATGTTGACAATGTATAGTATTTTATATTAGTCAAAGCCTTTTTAACATATGTTATCTAACATTAATATTGTGTAATGGGTAAAACATATTTTATTATTTCCACATTTTAAAAATGGGAGAACAGATGCAGAAAAAGGAGTTTATCTGAGGTTATTCAACAAATCAGTGGTCGAGCAGCCTTCCCACACCTGCAGAAGAGTTTCTAAAAAATCTGGTTGGTCGCTGCTCTCTCGACAAGAACTTACTATATTTTTACAGACTTTGTCATATGTTTTATCCATTCTTCTAAAGTTGTGGCTTTAACAGCTGTGCTGTAGTAAACATGTACCTATGCAAGGGAGTAGTACCCTGGGCAGATAACTTCCCAGGCAGAGAGAACTCCAGGGAATGAGATTAAAGGATTATTCATGTTTTTCGTAAATGAATATGACCTTGACAAAAGTGTAGGTACTCATTTCTTTAAAAACCCGACGGGAGGAAAGTGGACAAATACCTTGAGCTCCTGAATTTCTCCATGTTCATGCTTGTTAGATAGCTTGTTGTTACCTCTAAAGCAGCACTTTGGGTTGAGCAGAAATTACAGCAGGAGTTTCATGTACAGAATATATATCATGCTGTCATAATTTATGAAAAGACATTGTTTTTATGACTTTAGGGTAGTAGATTTTTTTAAATAACAAGAAGCATAGAAGAGAGCATTATTACATTTTAGATACCTATAGTTTTATTGCTGCTGAAACTCATGTCACAGGCTGCCTAATACATACTCCTGCTTTGGGCATAAGTTATATTGTTACTCTGCTTGTAAGTGAAACTGCTTTATGACTAGGGCCTGTCAAGGCTGTGCCCTCCTGGCATGGTTTACTCTCCCCTCAGTTTCTTCCTGGCTTGTTCCCTCACCTTCTACAGGTCTTGACCAAAATGTTACCTTCCCAGTGTGGTTTTTCCAGGTCAGCTTATTTATTTATTAAATTTAAAAAATTTTAAACCAAATTCCAAAATAGGGAGATAAAAAAATTGATCATCATAAATTATTCTTAATTCATAATTAAGATTTTCAGTATTTAAAACTAGAAGGTATACTTTGCTAAAAGTAAAACAATTGTTAATATTAATAAATAATTGATTTCTGGAAAGAAATAAGATTTATTAGACTCTTACTATATACTATCAAAATTTCAACTATATTTTATGAAGTTTTAAAAATTTTTTCCTGTTTTGATTTTAAAATGTATTTACTTTTTACATTTTTATTTTATATTGGACTATAGTTGGTTTATAATGTTGTGTTAGTTTCAGGTGTACATCAAAGTGATTCAGTTGTACATATACATATATCCCTTTTCAAATTCTTTTCCCATTTAATTTGTTACAGAATATTGAGCAGAGTTCCTTGTGCTATGCAGTAGACCCTGCTGCCGCTGCTGCTGCTGCTACTAAGTCACTTCAGTTGTGTCCAACTCTGTGTGACCCCATAGACAGCAGCCCACCAGGCTCCCCCGTCCCTGGGATTCTCCAGGCAAGAACACTGGAGCGGGTTGCCATTTCCTTCTCCAATGCATGAAAGTGAAAAGTGAAAGTGAAGTCTCTCAGTCGTGTACGACCCTTAGCGACCCCATGGACTGCAGCCTTCCAGGCTCCTCCATCCATGGGATTTTCCAGGCAAGAGTACAGTAGATCCTAGTTGTTATCTATTTTAAATATAGTAGTATTCGTGTTCTTTTGGATGATAGCCATTCTGACAGGTGTGAGGTGATATCCCATTGTGGTTTTCATTTGCATTTCCCGGCCAGTCCATTTAGAATTGCAACCCTTTCCCAACACTCCGCACCCATCTATCTCTCTCCTTTATTTTTTTTTTAAAACACACATTGCTTCCTAACACACTAAATTTTGTGTTTATTGATTTCTATATTCTCTTCTATCACATGTAAGCTCAACATGTGGAGTTTTTATCTGTTTTGTTCTCAGTTTGGCTAAGAACAGAGCCTGGCACATAGTACATAAGAACTGAATACATAATAACTAAATTATTCAGCTAAATAATAACTGAATTTATAATATGTGAATACATATATTCTGGCACATTACATTCTGGTACATTACCATTACAGTCTATCATGGAATCCAAAATAAGACAATTATGCTTTAAAATCTGCTAATCAGTGAGACAGTTACTGAGATTGCTGTGTAAATTCAAAGAAAAAACAGAAGGAATGCACAGTAGGTGCTTAAAATTTTTAAAGTAAATGTAATTCAGAAAAACATTGGCTATTTACATTTTTTGAGCTACTTAAATTCACAATTTGCTAGGAAATTAAAAAAAATCATTTAAAAAATGAGATGGAAGCCCTCTGATCTGATGCTAATCAGTTGATCATGTCACCATGAAAAGTTATGCTCTGACTTGCAGATAACAAGTCATTTTACTTTACTTAAAATGAGTGTGGAATGCCCTTTTTGATGAAGATTCCAGATGACTATCATGTACATAAACCTTTATACAAAACATTGATTTTAACAATGTAAAGGAAGTGTAACTTTGGAGGTCAAAAGTTTATACAAATATTCCCAGATGTCTCTGCCAAATGCTATGGTTTGATTTTTAACCAGAGACAAATTTCCTGTATTTCAGGTCACACACACCCAAATTCATTGTAGAATCTGGCCAAATTCACATTCCATACAATTTTTAAGTTAATATATATAAAATATGAGCAGGGGCTTCCCTGGTGGTTCAGTGTTAAAGAATTCACATTCAAGTTTGATCCCTGGTCTGGAAAGATCCCACATGTAGCGGAACACCTGAGCCCACGAGCCACAACTACTGAGTCCTCGTGCCATGACTACTGAAGCCTGCTCACCCTAGAGTCCGTGCTCCACAACAAGAGAAGCCAACACAATGAGACAGCCATGCACTGTGACTAGAGAAAAGCCCACACAACAATGAAGACCCAGTGCAACCAAAAATAAATAAATAAATAAATAAAACTACTGAAAAAAAAATATGAGCGGTTGGGGGGAAAGTACTTTTCAGTGAACCAGAAGAGTTAATTAGGGCATCATTCAGAAAGATCATATGTACCTAAAATGTTTTATTTTGGTATAAAATATAAAAATAAGTGCTTTTACCAGCATTTTGATTTTAGGCTAAAGCTTTTATTAAAAATTATTTTTAGAGTTGCTAATATTTATAGAATTTATAATTTATATAAATTTAGAATTTATAATTCTTCTATACGTGGGCAAGAAAACTAAAAAAATCTTGCCCACATGCAATCTCAAAAGTTTTCCTGATTACATTTTCTGAAGTCACTTCAAAGCATCCAACTTAGTTTTGTTTTACTTAAAAACTTTCTTTTCTTTTAATAAATCATTATTTTCCATTATTTAATTTATTTATGTAATTTGAGTACAAATACAATTGATATAAGTAGATTTAGGATCAAACAACTGACCCGTGGAAAATAGGTACCTCATTCATTGAAGCGCTAAATAGTGGAAGCATTCAGGAGCCTGCCTGCATGGTCCTGAGACTTCCTCTTGCTCTGGGAGCATATCTGCTAAGTTGCTTCAGTCGTATCCTACTCTGCATGACCCCATAGACGGCAGCCCACCAGGCTCCCCCATCCCTGGGATTCTCCAGGCAAGAACACTGGAGTGGGTTGCCATTTCCTTCTCCAATGCATTAAAGTGAAAAGTGAAAATGAAGTTGCTCAATCATGTCCGACTCTTCGAGACCCCTTGGACTGCAGCCTACCAGGCTCCTCCTTCCATGGGATTTTCCAGGCAAGAGTACTGGAGTGGGGTGCCATCGCCTTCTCCGGAGCATGTCTAGCTACTAAGAAGAATGGAGAGCATTTGTGAGACAGTTAAGTGATGATCAGTTGAAAGAGGCTCTGTCATATCTGGCTTTTATTGGAGCTACCAGAATAATTGAGGAATAGTATTTTTATGTAAGTTATTCATATTGTCTATTAACATTAACCAAGTTTTTCAAATATTTATTGTTTCCACGCTTAAGAGCACTGGTAAGATTGGCCTAATGATAGATGGCATTTTGTGTTTGTGAAATGACTCAGTGCAAATTATTTCATATGCAACTGAAAAATATTTACAGATGCATTTAAATGCTTATTCTATCACAAGAGGGCACTCATGCCCCATTCTTTAAAGCAGTGCAGTTTCAGGCCTTGATTTGAGAGAAATTATCACTAAAATAAAATTTAGACCTACAAATTTTAATTTTAGGTTCACTAAACTGTTTATTATCTGGCAGACCTGAGACTGGTGATTCTGTTTATGTAAATACAGAGATTCTTGATACATTAATATGAAAAATGATGTTCATACATAGAATATAAAAATATGCAAACTTGCTATGCTATAAATATTTCTTTTTTTTGATGAGTCATTGTGTAGTCGTCATTATTTTGAAATATAGTTATCATTTTGTGCTGTGCTGTGCTGTACTCAGTCGCTTCATTGTGTTCGACTCTGTGACCCCATGGACTGTAGCCCTCCAGGCTCCTCTGTCCATGGGGATTCTCCAGGCAAGAATACTGAAGCGGGTTGCCATGCCCTCCTCCAAGGGATCTTCCCAACCCAGGGATTGAACCCAGGCCTCCCACATTGCAGGTGAATTCTTTACTTTCCGAGCCACCAGGGAAGCCCCAATTATCATTTTATTGATTATTAAATTATTGAGGTTTCCAGTCATCTATCACACAAGGAACCAACATCATTAAGCATCTACTCTTTGTTGTGTTCTTGTGTTTTGGACAATGGTTTACTGTATTTTAAAGAATGTATTGAGGGAGTTTGGCTGAGATGGCCAAAGACCTAAGAGTAGAAAGAACTTGAGCTCACCTCCTATCATGAGCACACCAAAATCACAACAATTTGCAAAACAGCCCTCGATGAAAAAGACTGGAACCTACCAGAAAAGATCTTTTACTACTGAAGACTTAAAGGAAATATCACAGCATGATGGGTGGGAAGGGCAGACTTGTGATATAATTAAGGTCCATATTCCTGGGTGGGGAATCCACGCACTGGACAATAATGATATTGCAGAGGTTCTCCCACTGGAGTGAGAGGTCTGAGCCCCACATCAGGCTCCCAGCTTGGGGGTCCTGCATTGGGAAGACAAGCCCCCAGGACATGTGTCTTTGAAGCCCAGTGGGGCTTAATTTTGGGAGTCCCAAATAAAAATAGAGATGATAGTGAGCTGTGGCTCACCCTAGGGACATAGACACTGGAGTCTGTCATACTTGGGAGGTCCTTTTATTGCATGGATACTGATATTGGTGGATGCCATCGTGAGATCCTTCTTCTAGCTCATTAACACCAAGACCTATAGGCTCCAATGCTGGGAAACCTCAGGCCAAACAACTAACTGGGTGGGGAGAGGGCCCTACCTATCAGTAAATAGGCTGCTTAAAGACTTCTTAAGCATACAACTACCTCTAGGCACATCTCTAGACGTGGCCCTGCAGGTGTGTTATCTTGGTTTCAAACAGACTCTTCTTGGGTGGAATTAGGAGGCATACCTCTTTTTCCCTGAACTATTTACATAAGCTGAATTCTTTCTGGGGTAAAAGATGGAAACCCCACCATTCAATAAAGGTCAGATATACACAATGGGCCAAAAGAGGGCGAGGACCTCAATGGGAGTCTTAGGCTACTGAGATCATGAGCAGGACACTAAGAGAGAATTCTTTGAAAGACAAGAGGATGTCTAGGTTAGGTCATGCTCAGGAAGGGCAGTCCACCTTGAAGAGGTTCCAACAACAGTCTAGAGATCAAACTTTGGTTTGTGTATCTCAGGAGAAAGCATCTGTGTTACTAATTGTCATCCCAGGAGAAAGTGTCTGTGTTACTAATTGTAACAGATTGCTAACTTTAGGACTCAAGCAAGTTTATTGTGGGACACATTCTTTGAGTGTAATACAGAAAGAATAGTCTCTATGTGTTGCACAAGCATCAGTGCCATCTCTCAGGATCCTCACAGTAGACTGATTACCCAGTTTGGAGCACATGCTGGGAGAAGAGTTCCATCTCAAACTGATGCTTCTGAGAGACTTTTGAGGCTTGAAGCTGTGGGGGTTTGGCCTGGTTATTTGTAGTAGCTGCCCTACTGGTTAGTGAAAATATTTCTGATTCTTTCTGAAAGTTTCTGAGAAGAAATGACTTCCTGCAGTTAAAGAGACATGAATTTGGAATTCTTTTTATACTTTTATGTGGAAGTTTATAATCTCACTGGGAGACAGATAAACAATATGATCTCCTTAGTAGAGAGAAATATCTGTATTACTCTAAAAGATGTTGCTGATCCCAGAACACGCATCCTCTGGGGGGGCAAGACCCTTTAAGGCTCTGGGGGTAGCACAGCAGCAAGGATGTTTGGCTCGTAGGATCTTAGAGGAGGTATGGTTTACTCCATGGGTGTCCAGCCAGTCAGAGAAGGGCAGCGCCCAGTCCAATCCTGTTGCAGAAAGGGATGTCTTCACAAAGTCTTTATTGAACCAATACGATAATATGATCGCATCTTCTAGGATGTTTTCCAGTTAAGCAACGCCCACCCCTCCCCGCCCTCCCCCCCCTCCCCGCCCTCCCCCCCCCCCCCGCCCCGTTATCCTGGAAACCTAACAAAGGGGCAACAGGAGAGATTGTGCTGTTATTTGTAGGAGAATCCCATGGACAGAAGAGCCTGATGGGCTACAGTTGATAGGGTCACTGAAGTGACTTAGCGCACACACATCTTATCTTTTAATGTTATAAATAGGCTATTGTGAGAAACTGTTCTAAATTATCTAGATTTTCTATATCAAAGAGAGGACATACTTCATCTTTCTTAATCAACATGGTCATTTACAAGGAGGAGTCTGTAACCAGCCCCAGCAAGAACACCTTCAGACTCTGGCAGATGGATTCTAAACTGATTAGTTGGGAATGAAAAAATCTATAGCAATGCATTATGTAAATACAGGCCATTTAAGATTACCCTGTCTTGAAGAGCTAAAATTAGATACTTAGCAGAGAAAGGGGAGGCTGGGAGCAGATTAGAGTTTCATTTAGATAATATTTTGCTATTAGTTCTTATCATTAGCATCTGTCTTTTGCAGCTATAAATTATAAATATTCCACAGGTGTTACATCAAGTTTCCAATTGATTTAAAAAGTCTGATTTATATGGTCACAGTGCAGGTAACATCTGAGGCAGAATATGATTATAAACTGAATGGAATAAATATTTTGGGGAAAATGTATAATTAGTTGAAGTCTCCTGCAGATTCACCAGGGTGTTTCTGTATATATATATTTTGAGGCTCATTTGAAAATAAGAAATAAAATCTATGATGAGCTTATTCAACTCGTTTTGAACACTTTCATCTTACAACATTAAAGAGAGAATCTCTGCAGTGATTTTGTAATGCAGTGATGAGGCTGAACCGTTTTGTACAATGCTGTTTCCTAGGTATTTCCAGTTAGGGTAAGCCACAGAAGAGACTCTTGTGGAAGACTGGTAGGGTGGAAATGAAGTCCTAGTCATTTTGTAACTCACACATATGCTGCATATTCGCCAGTTCACACTGTTGAAACTTCAACTGCTCCACCTTTCCCTAGATCTTCTTTCAGTTTCTCTATTCTTGAGCCAGGTGCATGTTTAATTCTGAAACCAAGAGCCCCAGTTTCTGGAGGATACCTCTGTCATCAACACCAGAGGCAGCAAGAAAAAACATGGGTGTCAGTCCATCTTTATGGGAATCCAACTCATGCCGGTGAGTTCTAGTTTGTTCCTGTTCTTCCCCACTTTATGTCCATCTTCCCTTCCTGACTACCCTGGGGACTTCAAGCTCCTTCAGCAGGGTTTGAGATCCTGACCTTACATGCCACAGCTTCTATAATCGCAGCATCAAATCCCTTCATTCAAGATATCCTCAACTGAGGGCAATTTTGATCTCCATGGGAATTTGGTGATCTTTGGAGATGTTTCTGATTATCATGATAGAAGGGAGGAGGTAAGAGGGGTAGAGAGGGGTGCTAGTTGGTAGAGTTCAAGTACATGGCTAAATATCCCACTATGTGCATGGCATCACCCTGGGACCCCCTCCTCTCCACCTAACACACACACATAGAATTATCTGGTCCCAAATGTTAATTTTGGATGTTGAAAAATCTAGGGTTTGGACTAGATAATTCTTTGTTATGAGGTAGAAGGTGAAGGGGCTGTGGATTTCTGCTACTCAGATTGAATCTTGACCAACATTTTAATTTTTATTTATTTTTTTCAATTTAAAAATTAAAAAATTTATTTATTTGGATGCTCTGGGTCTTAGTTGCAGCACGTGGGATCTAGTTCCCTGACCAGGGACTGAATCTGTGCCCCCTGAATTGGGAGTTTGGAATGGGAGCAGTGGACCACCAGGCAAGTCCTCTGACTAATATTTAAAAACTATTTTAGCACTTTCCTTCTTATCAGCATTTTCATTGAAGATCAAAAAGATGAAAACTTTTTTGGCCGCAGTATGTGACTTGAGAGAATTTTAGTTTTCTGACCAGAGATTGAACCAGGGCCCCAGGACTGAAAGTGCTGAATCCTAACTGCTGTACCACCAGGGAATTCCCAAAAAGATGAAAACTTTATGAACATACACAACTACCAATCTCCGGTGATATATCTGTAGCTATAGTGCATGGTCAGATCTTAATCTTTATGAAACATGTTCTATAAAGTAAAAGCCACCAAAGTGTTTTTCTTGAATTGAGACTTTTTTTTTAAAGCAGCTGTTGGGTTTACAGAAAAATAGAGCAGAAAGTAGAGTTCCTATGTATCCACTTCTCCTATCCAATTGAGTCTTCACTATTATTAACATCTCCGTTAGTGTGGGTAAGTTTATCACAATTAACAAGCCAATATTTATATACTACCATATACTACTAAAATTCATAGTTTACATTGGGGTTCATTCTGTGTTTGTATTAGTCTGCTCAGCTTTCCATAACAAAATCCCATATACTAGTTGGCTAAAATACCAACCAGTTTATTTGTGCACAGTTCTAGGGGCTTGGAAGTCCAAGATTAATGTCCAGTAGGGTTCCGTTTCTGGTGAGAGCTTTTCCTAGCTTATAGATGGTTGGCTTCTGTCTGTGTGCCCACATGGCCTTTCCTTGGTGCTTGAGGAGAGAGAGATTCTTGCATTTCTTCTTATAAGGACACTAATCCTATAATACCAGGGCCCCACTCTTAAGACCTCATTTAACCTTAATTACCTACTTATAGGCCTTATCTTCAAAAACAGTCACATTGGAGGCTGGGTTGGGGGGACACAGTTGAGTTCATAGCAGTGTGGTATAGTTGTAAAGTTTTGGACAAATGTATAACATCATGTCTGCCATTGTAGTATCATACAGAATAGCTTCGTTGTCCTAAAGATCTCCTGTACTTCATCTTTTCAGCTCTCCCCTCAAGTCCCTGGCAACCAACTGATCTTTTTATTGTGTTTATAGTTTTGCCTGTTCCAGAACACCATGTAGTTAAAATCATACAATATGTTACCTTTTCAGACTTGTTTCTTTATTTAGCAATATGCATTTAAGTTTCCTCCACAGTTTTTTGTGTCTTGATAGCACATATCTTTTTATTATTTTATTAATTAATTTATTTTGGCTGCACTGTGTGGCACTGGAATCAACCAAGGACCAAACCTGCATCTCCTGCATTGAAAGGTGGATCTTAACCACTGGACCACCAGGGAAGTCCTTATCTTCTTTTAGATTAGGATGTATTATTTTTTTAAAGATTTTTGGGGTAATTTAATTTATTTATTCATGGCTGTGCTGGGTCTTCATTGCTGCTTGGGCCTTTCTTTAGTTGTGGCGAGTGGGGGCTGCTCTCCACTTGCAGTGTGTGGATTTCTCGTTGTGGTGGCTTCTCTTGTTGCAGAGTACTGGCTCTAGAGCGTGCTGGGCTCAGTAGTTGTGGCTCCTGGGCTCTAGAGCACAGGCTCAATGGTTGTGGCACATGGCCTTAGTTGTTCTGCCACACGTGGGATCTTCCTGGACCAGGGATCAAACCCATATCTCTTGCATTGGCAGGCAGATTCTTTACCACTGAGCCATCAGGGAAGCCCCTATATTTTCTTATTGTTAAGTTTTAAGAGTTCTTGATACATTCAGAAATAAGTACTTTATCAGATATGTTTTACAAAGATTTTCTCTCAGTCCATAGCTTGTCTTCTCATTCTTTTAAACAGTGTCTTTCACGGAAGTTTTAAATTTTAATTAAGTCCAGCTTTTCATATTTCTTCCATGGGTTCTGCTTTTGGTGTTGTATCAGGAAACTCATTACCAAGTCTGTGGTCACCTGTATTTTCTCTGATGTTGTCTTTAAGAAGTTCTATAGTCTTGTGTTTTATATATATAGGTCTATGATCCATTTTGAATTAACTTTTGTGAAAGATGTAGGGTCTTCTAGATTAATCTTTTTCTTTTTTCTTTTTGGATGTAGAGATTCAGTTGTCACAATATTATTTATATATATAAAAAAAAAAAAATAAAAATCAAATCACATTGTTATGGGCTGAATTTTGTCCCTTCCCACAAATTCATATGTTGAAACCCTAACTCAGTGCTTTAGAATGTGACGATATATAGAGATTGGGCTTTTAAAGACGTAACTAAGTTAAAATGGGTTGTTAGGGTGGGCTCTTGTCCAGTACAGCTGCTATCCCTATAAAAAGGGACTATAGACACCAGACACATATACAGACTAAGAGGTGACCATATGAAGACAAAGTGAGAAAGGGGCCATCTGAAAGCCAAGGAGAGAGGCCTCAAAAGAAACCAAACCTGCTGATACCATGATCTTGGACTTCTAGACTCCAGAACTGTGAAAAATAAATTTCTGTTGTTTAAGCTATCCAGTCTGTGATATTTTGTAATGACTCCTAGAAAACTAATACAACTATCATTTGCTCATTGAATTGCTCTTGCTTCTTTGTCAAAGGTCAGTTGTCTATCTTTTTGTGGATCTATTTTTGTGCTCCTTACTATGTTTCATTGATTGATTTGTCTTTTTTCCCATTAATTGGAGAAGGCAATGGCAACCCACTCCAGTACTATTGCCTGGAAAATCCCATGGGTGGAGGAGCCTGGTAGGCTGCAGTCCATGGGGTTGTGAAGAGTCAGACACGACTGAGCGACTTCACTTTCACTTTTCACTTTTCACTTTCATGCATTGGAGAAGGAAATGGCAACCCACCCCAGTGTTCTTGCCTGGAGAATCCCAGGGACGGGGGAGCCTGGTGGGCTGCCGTCTATGGGGTCCCACAGAATCAGACACGACTGAAGCGACTTAGCAAGTGACTTAGCAGCAGCCCCATTAATACCATACTGTCTTAATTACTGCAGTTCTATTGTAAGCCTCTGAAGTAAGGTATTGTCAGTCCCGAGTTTCCTGTGTCTCCTGCATTGACAGGTGGATTCTTTACCATTAGTGCCACTTGGGAAGCCTCAATATATTTCTTTTTCTGAGTGCTAGGTCAGTTTTCTTTCTAATCTCAAGGAAAGGCAATGGAAAGGAATGTTCAAACTACTGCACAATTGCACTCATCTCACATGCTAGCAAAGAATGATCAAAATTCTCCAAGCTAGGCTTCAACAGTATGTGAACCAAGAACTTCCAGATATTCAAGCTGGATTTAGAAAAGGCAGAGGAACCAGAGAACAAATTGCCAACATCCGTTGGATCATAGAAAAAGCAAGAGAATTCCTGAAAAATATCTACTTTTGCTTCATTGACTATGGTGAAGCCTTTGTGTGGATAAAGAGATGGGAATACCAGACCATCTCATCTTCTGAAGAAATCTGTATGCAGGTCAAGAAGCAACAGTTAGAACTGGACATGGGACAACAGACTGTTTCCAAATAGGAAAAGGAGTATGTGAAGGCTGCATATTATCACCCTACTTTTTTTAACTTATATGCAGAGTACCTCATGCGCAATGCTGGCCTGGATGAAGCACAAGCTGGAATCAAGATTGCTGGGAGAAAAATAAATAACCTGATGTGCAGATGACATCATCCTTTTGGCAGAAAGCAAAGAGGAGCTAAAGAGTCTCTTGATGAAAGTGAAAGAGGAGAGTGGAAAAACCTGGCTTAAAATTCAGCATTCAAAAAACTTAGAACATGGCATCCAGTCCCATCACTTTATGGCAAATAGAGTGGAAACAATGGAAACAGTGAGAGACTTTATTTTTGGGGGCTCCAAAATCACTGCAGATGGTGACTGAGGCCATGAAATTAAAAGACGCTTGTTCCTTGGAAGGAAAGTTATGACCAACCTAGATAGCATATTAAAAAGCAGAGACATTACCAACAAAGGTCCATCTAGTCAAAGCTCTGGTTTTCCCAGTAGTTATGTATGGATGTGAGAGTTGGACCAGAAAGAAGGCTTAGTGCTCAAGAACTGATGCTTTTGAACTGTGGTGTTGGAGAAAACTCTTGAGAGACACTTGTACTGCAAGGAGATCCAACCAGTCAATCCCAAAGGAAATCAGTCCTGAATATTCATTGGAAGGACTGATGCTGAAGCTGAAGCTCCAATACTTTGGTCACCTCAAGTGAAGAACTGACTCATTGGAAAAGACCCTGATGCTGTGAAAGACTGAAGACAGAAGAAGGGGATGACAGAGGATGAAATGGTTTGATGGCCTCACTGACTTGATGGACATGAATTTGAGCAGGCACCAGGAGTTGGTGATACTCAGGGAAGCCTGGCATGCTGCAGTCCATGGGGTCGCAAAGAGTCAGACACAACTCAGTGACTGAACTGAGTATAAATGATGTTGTGTTTTTAATTTTAAATTCAAGTTTTTCATTTAGGAGAGCAATTGACATATGTTAGTTTTCTTTGGGGACAAGCTGTTGCTAAGGAAAAAGAAATGCTCTGGGTTTATTTCAAAATGGTTAATTTTTTCCTTCCCCTGCCACAAGGGCAAGTGGAGTTTTTCTCTGATTTTTATCCTAAGAATGTGGGAGGGCTCCTGGAGGTAAAACTCACCAAATGTGAGATTTCCCTCGAAACTGGGTACCCTGGAGTTTTCTTCTCTTAAGTCAACCCAAAGTCAGTAACCAGAAATTAGTGAGTTGCCCTGTAAGTGGTACTTCCAGGCTCTAGCAGCAGCTTCTGCTCCAGTAAGCTGTGATTCTCTGTGTTTTTCTGTTTCTCCAGTTTTCAGGGCAGTCGTTTGCCCTATCATCTCAGTTCTCTGGTGGATCAAGTGGAGTTGTTGATTTTCACTTTGTTCAGTTTTTTTTTTTTTCACATGGAAGGATGGGTTTTCTAATTTCCAAGCTCTTTACATGTCAGACTGGAAACTAGAAGGCTCACACTATTTTATAAAATATCAGGCACCTCAGGAGAGAACAAGATGGAGGAGGAGGAGGTGGATGTGGAGTACATCTCTCTCCATGGATACATCAGGAATACACCTTCAGACACAGAAGTGCATGCAGAATGCCAGCTGAGAGTGGACAGGAGTACCTGACCAGTGGAAAAGAATATATGCTATGCTATGCTAAGTCACTTCAATCGTGTCCGACTCTGTGTGACCCTAGAGACAGCAGCCCACCAGGCTCCTCTGTCCCTGGGATTCTCCAGGCAAGAACACTGGAGTGGGTTGCCATTTCCTTCTCCAATGCATGAAAGTGAAAAGAGAAAGTGAAGTCTCTCAGTCGTGTCCTACTCCGAGCGACCCCATGGACTGCAGCCTACCAGGCTCCTCCATCCATGGGATTTTCCAGGCAAGAGTAATATATAGAACCATGCAAAACTCAGTAGGATGAAGGAACTAGGGGGAAAAACAGGAGTGTTAGTAGGACTGGACCTGCTCTCTGCTGGTGAGGGAACTGAAGCAGGGGTCTGATCCCCACATTGGGGCAATTGTCTGAGTCAGAGTAGAAACATTTAAGGCTGAAAGTGAAACAGCTGACCTGTGGCAGCCTAAATGGAATGAGACTCAGACAGTCCTTGCTGCAGCCATACATACCCCAGACAGGGATGTAAGTCCCCTGGAAGGTGCAGAGGCTGGGAGCTGGAGTTTAGGGATTGTGGAGCAATCCCAGGGCGAGGGCTGCTGTTGAATGCAGAGAGATGGATCGAGGGGATGTGTGGAGAAGATTGTGGTGGGAAAGCCGGGCAGCCATGGAAGCAAGGAGATACTGCTGAGTCATGCCTAGGAGGTGGCTGCTACTACTGCTAAGTTGCTTCAGTCGTGTCCAACTCTGTGCGATCCCATGGACGGCAGCCCACGAGGCTCCCCCGTCCCTGGGATTCTCCAGGCAAGAACACTGGAGTGGGTTGCCATTTCCTTTTCCAATGCATGAAAGTGAAAAGTGAAAGTGAAGACACTAAATTGTGTCCGACTCTTCGAGACCCCATGGACAGCAGCCTACCAGCTTCCTCTGTCCATGGCATTTTCCAGGCAAGAGTGGAGCTATGGCCAAAGCCTCTCTCTCTCCACACGCCTGCATCAGCAGCTGAACAATAGAGAGGCTGGCCCATCAAACACCTGACGCACTGAACTACAGAGTAGGACCCCACTCAGGGTGCTCCTCTAAGTGACTGATGTGCTGAACTACAGAGTAGGACTCCAGCCATAGGACCCCCTATGTGCCTCACGTGCCGAACAACAGAGGACCCTAGGCAAGGGAGCCCTGTGAGTGCCTGAATGGGCAGAACTATGGAGAAAGACTGGCCAAAGAGGCAATCTGATCACCAGCTATAAAAGGCTCAAAAAAAGACTCTGATAGGGCCATAACTCCTGTGGCAGAGACAGTCCATGTCCCTGTACACTTGGTGCCATCAGGGTCCTCACAAGCCAAGCAGCTGCACCAGCTTCACACTCAACTCTCACTGGGACAGAGCTGCCATAGGCCAAAATAGTCTTGTGTCTATTATGCGTGGAGGGTCGCTTCGGTTGTGTCCAACTCTTTGCAAACCTGTAGACTGTGGCCTGCCAGGCTTCTCTGTCAGGGAAAGGGGTTCTCCAGGCAAGAATACTGGAGTGTATTGGCCAATCCTTGTTGCCATACCCTTCTAGAGCACTATATTTCCACTGCCCTAGCCACCAATTCCCCTGAGTCCCTGGTGCTGCCAGAACCCCTGCAACCCAAGCAGCTGCACCACCTCCACACCTGGCCCTCACAGGGGCAAACCCAAGTCCTCCAGGGCAGCCTCAGGAGCAAACCCCAGTGGATGACCCATTTGCAGAAGTGGAAATAAAACCATAATTGAAAGCCAGGGGCAGTGTGGCTAAGGAAGAAGACCCAAAACCTTCCCACCAGCTGTACAAACTGCAGATTAAATCCACATGATCAACTAGGCAGACCCTGTGTCTATGGAATATATAAAAGGTCATTGAAAGCTCCCACAAAATAAAATACACTAGTTCTGATAGCTGTGGACATTGGAGGCAAGAACACACAGGAGTAGGACCAGATCAAAATCTGAGCTGCTCCCACAGCATATCCAGAGATCAGCACAATGTTGGAGGGAATTCTAGGGAGGTGAGGTGGACTGTGACTCTCAAAGAGGGCAAGGACTCTGGCAGCAGTGACTCAAGGAAAACATTTATTATTCTTATGTTTTGACTTGTTCTGTAGATTCCTTTGGATTTTTTTTTTCTTTTTTCCCCTCCTGTGTTGTAGTTGTTGATTTTATTGGCACTATGAAATCTAATTAAGCTTTTGAGCTTTTTCCCCTCAGTCACACTTTTTATTGTTGTTATAAACCTCTGCCTCTAGGTTGGGCTTTTGCAGTTCTGTCAAGTTTTTCTTTTCCCTTTTTAAAATTTTTGAAACCTATTATTATTTTTCTCCATTTATTCCTTTGGCTTTCCTACTGTTCTTTTCCCCTTGCAGTTAATCTTTAATGTATATAAATCTTCTTCTTCTACCTCTATTTAACTTTGCATATCTATTCTTTCTTTCCTTTCCTCTCAACATATTTGTTAGCTTTGTTTTCTTTTTTTTTAATTTTATTTTATTTTTAAACTTTACATAATTGTATTAGTTTTGCCAAATATCAAAATGAATTGCTTTATTCCCCACTTAGCACCTTGCTTTAGTTTTGCTTTCCTTTTTTTTCCCTTTTGCCAAAGTGATTATAATATTTATTTATTTATTTAAATTTATTTCAACTAGAGGCCAACCTCTTTACAACATTGTATTGGTTTTGCCATGCATCAACATGAATCTGCCACAGGTGTACACGTGTTCCCAATCCTGAATCCCCCCTCCCACCTCCCTCCCCACACCATCCCTCTGGGTCATCCCAGTGCGCCAGCCCCAAGCATCCTGTATCCCGCATTGAACCTGGACTGGCGATTCATTTCTTATATGATATTATACATGTTTCAATGCCATTCTCCCAAATCATCCCACCCTCTCCCTTCCCCACAGAGTCCAAAAGACTGTTCTATACATCTGTGTCTCCTTTGCTGTCTCGCATACAGGGTTGTCGTTACCATCTTTCTAAATTCCATATATATGCGTTATTATACTGCATTGGTGTTTTTCTTTCTGGCTTACTTCACTCTGTATAATAGGCTCCAGTTTCATCCCCCTCATTAGAACTGATTCAAATGTATTCTTTTTAATCGCTGAGTAATACTCCATTGTGTATATGTACCATAGCTTTCTTATCCATTCATCTGCTGATGGACATCTAGGCTGCTTCCATGTCCTGGCTATTATAAACAGTGCTGCGATGAACATTGGGGTACTCGTGTCTCTTTCCCTTCTGGTTTCCTCAGTGTGTATGCCCAGCAGTGGGATTGCTGGATCATATGGCAGTTCTATTTCCAGTTTTTTAAGGAATCTCCACACTGTTCTCCATAGTGGTTGTACTAGTTTGCATTCCCACCAACAGTGTAAGAGGGTTCCCTTTTCTCCACACCCTCTCCAGCATTTATTACTTGTAGACTTTTGGATCGCAGCCATTCTGACTGGTGTGAAATGGTACCTCATAGTGGTTTTGATTTGCATTTCTCTGATAATGAGTGATGTTGAGCATCTTTTCATGTGTTTGTTAGCCATCTGTATATCTTCTTTGGAGAAATGTCTATTTAGTTCTTTGGCCCATTTGTTGATTGGGTCGTTTATTTTTCTGGAATTGAGCTGCAGGAGTTGCTTGTATATTTTTGAGATTAGTTGTTTGTCAATTGCTTCATTTGCTATTATTTTCTCCCATTCTGAAGGCTCTCTTTTCACCTTGCTTATAGTTTCTTTTGTTGGGCAGAAGCTTTTAATTTTTTTTTTTTGGTCATCTTTTTTATTTTATTTTATTTTTAAACTTTACACTATTGTATTGGTTTTGCCAAATATCGAAATGAATCTGCCACAGGTATACATGTGTTCCCCGTCCTGAACCCTCCTCCCTCCTCCCTCCCCATACCATCCCTCTGGGTCATCCCAGTGCACCAGCCCCAAGCATCCAGTATCATGTGTCGAACCTGGACTGGTGACTCATTCCATATATGATATTATACGTATTTCAATGCCATTCTCCCAAATCATCCCACCCTCTCCCTCTCCCACAGAGTCCAAAAGACTGTTCTATACATCAGTGTCTCTTTTGCTGTCTCGTATACAGGGTTATTGTTACTGTCTTTCTAAATTCCATATATATGAGTTAGTATACTGCATTGGTGTTTTTCTTTCTGGCTTACTTCACTCTGTATAATAGGCTCCAGTTTCATCCACCTCATTAGAACTGATTCAAATGTATTCTTTTTAATCGCTGAGTAATACTCCATTGTGTGTAATGCTTCATGAATTTGCGTGTCATCCTTGTGCAGGGGCCATGCTAATCTTCTCTGTATCGTTCCAATTTTAGTATATGTGCTGCCGAAGTGAGCACTGGTTTTGCTTTCCAGTTTGGCCTTTAGTTAGTTTTGTTCTTAACTGGTAAATATAATTTTTGACTTCCTTTGTTCACCAGGTCAGTCTACTGTACTTTATTTTTGTTGGAGTGTTTTCACTTTGTTCATGGGTGTATATGTGTATGTGTATATTTCATTATTTTTATTATTATTTGTCTGATTTTGTAACTGCCGTTTGTCTGGGTTCATCTTTGATTTCTCATTTATGGGTATTTGTTTTAATCTCACTTAATGCCATAAAAAACCACCTGTGGAATCTTTGTTCCTGACCAGAGATCAAGCCCTGAGTCTTTGGAGTGGGAGCACTGACTCTAAGACCCTAGACTGCCAGGGAACTAACTCTAGGGAGAATCAAATAGTGAGAACTCACACAAAGGAAACCACTTGAATATAAGACCCAGCATGGTGTCACCCAACCATGGGGAGCACCCTGTGCAGGGCGCCTCAACTAAACAACAAACAAAACAAAAACACAAACCCAATCATCAGCAGACAGGATTACCACCTCACTCAGCCTTGCCCATCAGAGGAAAAGCAAACAAACAAACAAAAACTCTGCACAAATCTCACCCTATATGAAGCTTACACAAACCACTGGACCAACCTCAGGAGGGCAGAAACCAAAAGGAAGAAAGAATTCAACCTTGAAGCCTGGGAAAAGGAGACTTCAAACACAATAAGTTAAAAAAAAAATGAAAAGGCAGAGAAATATTACACAAATGAAGAAACAAACTAGAAACACAGAAATCCAAATAAGTGAAGAGGAAATAGGCAAATTACCTGAAAAACAATTCAGAATAATGATGGTAAAGGTGATTAAAAAAAAACAAACCTTGAAAACAAAATGGAGAAAATGTAAGAATCAATTAACAAAGACCTAGAAGAATTAAAGAATAAACATACAGAGACAAACAACACAATTTTTGAAATTAAAAATGCTCTAGAAGGAATCAATAGCAGAATATCTGAAGCAGAAGAACAAATCAGTGAGCAGGAAGATAAAATGGTGGAAATAACTTCTGAAGAGCAGAATAGAGTAAAAAGAATGAAAAGAACTGAGGATAGTTTCAGAGACCTCTGGGACAATATCAAAAGTCCAAGAAGAAGAAGAGAAAAAGAAAGGGTATGAGAAAATTTTTGAAAAGATTATAGTTGAAAATTTCCCAACATGGAAAAGGAAATAGTCAATCAAGTCCAAGAGGCAGAAAGAGTCCCATATAGGATAAACCCAAGGAGAAACATGCCAAGACACTAACAAAACTAACAAAGATTGAACACAAAGAAAGAATATTAAAAGCATCAAGGGAGAAGCAACAAGTAACATACAAGGGAAACCCCATATGCTTAACAGCTGATCTTTCAGCAGAAACTCTGCAAGCCAGAAGGGAATGGCAGGATATGTTTAAAGTACTGAAAGGGAAAAATCTACAGACAAGATTACTGTGCCTGGCAAAGATCTCATTCAAAACTGATGGAGAAGTAAAAACCTTTTCAGACAAGCAAAAGTTAAGAGAATTCAGTGCCACCAAGCCAGCTTTACAACAAATGTTAAAGGGACTTATATAGTCAAGAAATACAAGAGAAGAAAATATCTAAAATATCAACCTTAAACAATTAAGAAAATGGCAATAGAAGCATATATATCAATAATTACTTTAAATATAAGTGGATTAAATCCTCCAACCAAAAGACACAGACTGGCTGAATGGATTCAACACCAAGACCCATATATATGCTGCCTACAAGAAACTTCACACCTAAAGACACATATAGACTGAGAGTGAGGGGATGGAAAAATACATTCCATGCAAATGGGAAGCAAAAGAAAGCTGGAGTAGCAATCCTCATATCAGACAAAATAGATCTTAAAATAAAGAAGATTACAAGAGTTAAGAAAGGATACTACATAATGATCAAGGGATCAATCCAAGAGGAAGACATAACAATTGTAAATATCTATTCACCCAACATAGGAGCACCTCAATACATTAGACAAACACTAACAGACATAAAAGGATAAATTAATAGTAGCACAATAATAATAGGAGACTTTAACACCCCGCTCACACCAATGGACAGATCAGCAAAACAGAAAATTAATAAGGAAACAGAAGTCTTAAATGATACATTAGATGAGATGGATCTCAGTGATATCTTCAGGACATTCCATCCAAATGCAGAAGAATACACCTTCTTCTCAAGTGCACATGGAACATTCTTCAGGATAGATCACATCTTGCGTCACAAATCAAAGTTCAGTAAATTTAAGAAAATTGAAATCATATCAAGCATCTTCTCTGACCACAATGCTATAAGACTAGATATCAATTATAAGAAAAAGACTGTAAGAAACACAATTACATGGAGATTAAACAGTTCAGTTCAGTTCAGTCACTCAGTCGTGTCCGACTCTTTGCGACCCCATGAATCGCAGCACATCAGGCCTCCCTGTCCATCACCAACTCCTGGAGTTCACTGAGACTCACGTCCATTGAGTCAGTGATGCCATCCAGCCATCTCATCCTCTGTCCTCCCCTTCTCCTCCTGCCCCCAATCCCTCCCAGCATCAGAGTCTTTGCCAATGAGTCAACTCTTCGCATGAGGTGGCCAAAGTACTGCAGTTTCCGCTTTAGCATCATTCCTTCCAAAGAAATCCCAGGGCTGATCTCCTTCAGAATGGACTGGTT
Source organism: Bubalus bubalis (assembly GCF_019923935.1). Classification (NCBI taxonomy): domain Eukaryota; kingdom Metazoa; phylum Chordata; class Mammalia; order Artiodactyla; family Bovidae; genus Bubalus; species Bubalus bubalis. The sequence goes on from NC_059166.1 coordinate 40,471,303, forward strand.
GGATCTCCTTGCAGTCCAAGGGACTCTCAAGAGTCTTCTCCAACACCACACTTCAAAAGCATCAATTCTTTGGCGCTCAGCCTTCTTCACAGTCCAACTCTTACATCCATACATGACCACTGGAAAAACCATAGCCTTGACTAGACGGACCTTTGTTGGCAAAGTAATGTCTCTGTTTAGGTTGGTCATAACTTTCCTTCCAAGGAGTAAGTGTCTTTTAATTTCATGGCTGCAGTCACCATCTGCAGTGATTTTGGAGCCCAGAAAAATAAAGTCTGACACTGTTTCCACTGTTTCCCCATCTATTTCCCATGAAGTGATGGGACCAGATGCCATGATCTTCGTTTTCTGAATGTTGAGCTTTAAGCCAACTTTTTCACTCTCCTCTTTCACCTTCATCAAGAGGCTTTTCAGTTCCTCTTCACTTTCTGCCATAAGGGTGGTGTCATCTGCATATCTGAGGTTATTGATATTTCTCCTGGCAATCTTGATTCCAGCTTGTGCTTCTTCCAGCCCAGCGTTTCTCATGATGTACTCTGCATAGAAGTTAAATAAGCAGGGTGACAATATATGGCCTTGACATACTCCTTTTCCTATTTGGAACCAGTCTGTTGTTCCATGTCCAGTTCTAACTGTTGCTTCCTGACCTGCCTATAGGTTTCTCAAGAGGCAGATCAGGTGGTCTGGTATTCCCATCTCTTTCAGAATTTTCCACAGTTTATTGTGATCCACACAGTCAAAGGCTTTGGCATAGTCAATAAAACAGAAATTAAACAACATGTTTCCAAATAGCCAACAGATTACTGAAGAAGTCAAAAGGGAAATCAAAATATTTCTACAAACAAATGACAATGAAAACATGACAACTCTAAACCTATGGGATGCAGCAAAAGCATTTCTAAGAGGGAAGTTTATAGCAATACAATCCTACCTCAAGAAACAAGAAAAACATCGAATAGATAACCTAATTTTATACCTTAAACAACTAGAAAAATAAGAACAAAAAACCCCAAAATTAGTAGAAGGAAAGAGATCATAAAGATTCAAGCAGAAATAAATGAAAAAGAAATGAAAGAAACAATAGTAAAGATTAATAAAACTAAAAGCTGGTTCTTTCAGAAGATAAAAAAATTGACAAACCTTTAGCCAGACTCATCAAGAAAAAAGAGAGAAGAATCAAATCAACAAATTTAGAATTGAAAAAGGAGAGGTTACCACAGACAATGCAGAAAAACAAAGGATTATAAGAGACTATTATAAACAACTATATGGCAAGAAAATGGATAACCTGGAAGAAATGGACAGATTCTTAGAAAAGTTCAATCTCCCAAGACTGAACCAGGAAGAAATAGAAATTATGAATAACCCAATTACAAGCCCTAAAATGAAGCTGTGATAAAAAATCTCCCCAAAAATAAAAGCCCAGGACCAGATGACTTCACAGGAGAATTCTATCAAGCATTTAGAGAAGAGCTAATGCCTATCCTTCTGAAATTCTTTCAAAAAATTGCAGGGGAAGGAACACTTCAAAACACATTGTATGAGGCCACCATCACCCTGATACCAAAACCAGACAAAGACAACACAAAAGAAGAAAACTACAGGCCAGTATCACTGATGAACATAGACGGAAAAATCCTCTACAAAATTTTAGCGAACAGAATTCAGCAACACATCAAAAAGCTCATGCACCATGATCAAGTTGGGTTCATTCCAGGAATGCAAGGATTCTTCAATACATACAAATCAATCAATGTGATATACCATATTAACAAATTAAAAGATAAGAATCATATGATAATCAGTTCAGTTCAGCCGCTCAGTCATGTCCAACTCTTTGCAACCCCATGGATTACAGCATGCAAGGCTTCCCTGTCCATCACCAACTCCTGGAGTTTACTCAAACTCATGTTCATCGAGTCAGTGATGCCATCCAACCATCTCATCCTCTGTCATCCCCTTCTCTTCCCACCTTCAATCTTTCCCAGTATCAGGGTTTTTTCCAGTGAGTCAGTTCTTTGCATGAGGTGGCCAAAGTATTGGAGCTTCAGCTTCATCATGAGTCCTTCCAATGAATATTCAGGACTGATTTCCTTTAGGATGGACTGGTTGGATCTCCTTGCTGTCCAAATGACTCTCAAGAGTCTTCTCCAACATCACATTTCAAAAGCATCAATTCTTCAGTGCTCAGCTTTCTTTATAGTCCAACTCTCACATCCATACATGACTACTGGAAAAACCAGAGCTTTGACTGGTCAGACCTTTGTTGGCGAAGTAATGTCTCTACTTTTTAATATGCTGTCTAGATTGGTCATAACATTTCTTCCAAGGAGCAAGCATCTTTTAATTTCATGGCTGCAGTCACCATCTGCAGTGATTTTGGAGCCCCCCCAAATAAAGTCTCTCACTTTTCCCACTGTTTCCCTATCTATTTGCCATGAAGTGATGGGACCAGATGCCATGATCTTAGTTTTTGAATGCTGACTTTTAAGCCAACTTTTTCAGTCTCCTCTTTCACTTTCATCAAGAGACTCTTCTCTTTCTGCCATAAGGGTGGTGTCATCTGCATATCTGAGGTTTTTTATTTTTCTCCCAGCAATCTTGATTCCAGCTTGTGTTTCATCTAGTCTAGCATTTCTCATGATGTACTCTGCATATAAGTTAAATAAGCAGGGTGAAAATATGCAGCCTTGATGTACTCCTTTCCTGATTTGGAACCAATCTGTTGTTCCATGTCCAGTTCTAACTGTTGCTTCTTGACCTGCATACAGATTTCTCAGGAGGCACGTCAGGTAATCTCAGATAATCTCAATAGATGCAGAAAAAGCCTTTGACAAAATTCAGCACTGATTTATGATGAAAACTCTTCAAAAAATGGGCATAGAAGGAACCTACCTCAACATAGTAAAGGCCATATATGATAAGCCTACAGTAAACATTATTCTCAATGGTGAAAAACTGAAAGCATTCCCCCTAAGATCAGGAACAAGACAAGGGTGTCTAATTTCACCACTATTATCCAACATAGTTTTGGAAGTCCTGGCTACAGCAATCAGAGAAGAAAAAGAAATAAAAGGAATCCAGACTGGAAAAGAAGTAGTAAAGCTCTCATTGTTTGCACATGATGTGATACTGTACATAGAAAACCCTAAGGATCGTATTAGAAAATTACTAAACCTAATCAGTGAATTTAAAAGTTGCAGTATACAAAATCAATACATAGAAATCACTTGCATTTCTATATACTAACAATGAAAAATCACAAAGAGAAATTAAGGAATCAATCGCATTCACCATGGAAACAGGAAGAATTAAATTAGGAATAAACCTACCTAAGGAAACAAAAGAACTGTATACAGAAAATTATAAGACACTAATGAAAGAAATAAAAAATGACATAAACAGATGGAGAGATTCCATGTTCTTGGGTATGAAGAATCAATATTGTGAAAATGACTATACTACCAAATGCAATCTGCAGATTCAGTGTGATCCCTGTCAAATTATCAATGGCGTTTTTCACAGAACTAGAACAAAAGATTTCACAATTCATATGGAAACGCAAAAGACCCTGAATAGACAAAGCAGTCTTGAGAAAGAAGAATGAAGCTGGAGGAAGCAATCGTCCTGACTTCAGGTTATACTACAAAGCTGCAGTCGTCAAGACAGTATACCAATGTCACAAAAACAGAAATACAAACCAATGGAACAAGATAGAAAGCCATAAATAAACCCATGCACCTATGAATACCTTATTTTTGACAAAGGAGGCAAGAATATACAATGGGGCAAAGACACAGCACACCAGGCCTCCCTGTCCATCACCAACTCCCAGAGTTCACCCAGACTCACGTCCATCGAGTCAGTGATGCCATCCAGCCATCTCATCCTCTGTCCTCCCCTTCTCCTCCTGCCCCCAATCCCTCCCAGCATCAGAGTCTTTTCCAATGAGTCAACTCTTCACATGAGGTGGCCAAAGTACTGGAGTTTCAGCTTTAGCATCATTCTTTCCAAAGAAATCCCAGGACTGATCTCCTTCAATAAATGGTGCTGGGAAAACTGGACAGCTACATGTAAAAGAATGAAGTTAGAACACTTCCTAACACCATATACAAAGATAAACTCCAAATGGATTGAAGACCTAAATGTAAGTCTAGAAACTATAAAACTCTTAGAGGAAAATATAGGCAGAACACTCGATGACATAAATCAAAGCAAGATCCTCTATGACCCACCGTCTAGAGTAATGGAAATAAAAACAAAAGTAAACAAGTGGGACCTGATTAAACTTAAAAGCTTTTGCACAGCAAAAGAAAGTCTAAGCAAGGTGAAAAGACAACCCTCAGATTGGGAGAAAATAACAGCAAATGAAACAACTGAGAAAGGATTAATTTTCAAAATATACAAGCTGTTCATACAACTCAATGCCAGATAAACAAACAATCCATCAAAAAGTGGGAAAAAGACCTAAAGAGACATTTTTCCAAAAAAAACATACAGATGGCTAATAAACATAAAAATTGCTCAACATCGCTCATCATTCAGTTCAGTTTAGTCGCTCAGTCGTGTCCGATTCTTTGCGAACCCATGAATCGCAGCACGCCAGGCCTCCCTGTCCATCACCAACTCCCAGAGTTCACTCAGACTCACGTCCATCGAGTCAGTGATACCATCCAGCCATCTCATCCTCTGTTGTCCCCTTCTCCATCTGCCCCCAATCCCTCCTAGCATCAGAGTCTTTTCCAATGAGTCAACACTTTGCATGAGGTAGCCAAAGTACTGGAGTTTCAGCTTTAGCATCATTCCTTCCAAAGAAATCCCAGGGCTGATCTCCTTCAGAATGGACTGGTTGGATCTCCTTACAGTCCAAGGGACTCTCAAGAGTCTTTTCCAACACCACAGTTCAAAAGCATCAATTCTTCAGTGCTCAGCCTTCTTCACAGTCCAACTCTCACATCCATACATGACCACAGGAAAAACCATAGCCTTGACTAGACGAAACTTTGTTGGCAAAGTAATGTTTCTGCTTTTGAATATGCCATCTAGGTTGACCATAACTTTCCTTCCAAGGAATAAGCATATTTTAATTTCATGGCTGCAGTCACCATCTGCAGTGATTTTGGAGCCCCCAAAAATAAAGTCTGATGCTCTTTCCACTGTTTCCCCATCTATTTCCCATGAAGTGATGGGACCGGATGCCATGATCTTCATTTTCTGAATGTTGAGCTTTAAGCCAACTCTTCCACTCTCACTTTCACTTTCATCAAGAGGCTTTTTAGTTCCTCTTCACTTTATGCCATAAGGGTGGTGTCATCTGCATATTTGAGGTTATTGATATTTCTCTCAGCAATCTTGATTCCAGCTTGTGCTTCTTCCAGTCCAGCATTTCTCATGATGTACTCTGCATAGAAGTTAAATAAGCAGGGTGACAATATATGGCCTTGACGTACTCCTTTTCCTATTTGGAACCAGTCTGTTGTTCCATGTCCAGTTCTAACTGTTGCTTCCTGACCTGTATACAAATTTCTCAAGAGAAATGCAAATCAAAACTACAATGAAATATCACCTCACACTGGTCAGAATGGCCATCATCAAAAAGTCTACAAACAGTAAATGCGGGAGAGAGTATGGAGAAAAGGGAATGGTCTTGCACTGTTGGTGCAAATGTAAACTGATATAGCCACTATGGAAGATGGTATGGAGATTCCTTTAAAAACTAGGAATAAAACCACCATGTGACTCAGCAATCCCTCTCCTATGCATATATCCTGAGGAAACCAAAATTGAAAAAGACACATGTATCCCATTGTTCATAGAATCACTATTTACAATAGCTAGATCATGGAAACAACCTAGATGTCCACGTACAGATGAATGGCTAAAGAAGTTGTGGTACATATACACAATGGAATATTACTCAGTCATAATAAAGAACACATTTGAGTCAGTTCTGATGAGGTGGATGAACCTAGAACCTATTATATACAATGAAGTGAGTTAGAAAGAGAAAGATAAATATCATATTCTAATACCATATATCAAAGAAGGCGATGGCACCCCACTCCAGTACTCTTGCCTGGAAAATCCCATGGACGGAGGAGCCTGGTAGGCTGCAGTCCATGGGGTTGTGAAGAGTCGGACATGACTGAGCGACTTCACTTTCACTTTTCACTTTCATGCATTGGAGAAGGAAATGGCACCCCACTGCAGTGTTCTTGCCTGGAGAATCCCAGGGACGGGGGAGCCTGGTGGGCTGCCGTCTCTGGGGTCACACAGAATCAGACACGACTGAAGTGACTTAGAAGCAGCAGCAGCAGCAGCAGCAGCAACATCATATATATGGAATCTAGAAGAATGGTACTGAAGAACTTATTTACAGGGCAGCAATGGAGAAACAGACATAGAGAATAGACTTATAGACATGGGAGAGGGATGGAGAGGGTGAGATGCATGGAAAGAGTAACATGGAAACTTATATTACCATATGTAAAATAGATAGCCAATGGGAATTTGCTATATAGCTCAGGAAACTCAAACAGGGCTGTGTACCAACCTAGAGAGGTGGGATAGGGAGGGAGATGGGAGGGAAGTTCAAAAGGGAGGGGATATATGTGTACCTATGACTGGTTCATGTTGAGGTTTGACAGAAAACAACAAAATTCTTTGAAACAATTATCCTTCAATAAAAAGATAAAAGAAAAAAGTATCGGGCACTTCAAATGTTATAAAAATAACTCATTAGTAGCATTATATTGAACAATACAGAGAATTTGAATATATCATTTTATGTGCTTACTAAAGAAAATTCAGCTCTGTTAGAAAGATAACATGATTAAAAAAGCCTTTAGTTAGTCCTGTCACCCAACACCATCCCTGTTCAGTTCAGTTCAGTTGTTTAGTTGTGTCCAACTCTGTGACCCCATACACTGCAGCACGCCAGGCTTCCCTGTCTCATCAACTCCCAGAGCTTGCTCAAACTCATGTCCATCCAATCGGTGATGCCATCCAACCATCTCATCCTCTGTCATCACCTTCTCCTCTTGCCTTCAATCTTTCCCAGTATCAGGGTCTTTCCCAATGAGTCAGTTCTTCACACAGGTGGCCAAAGTATTGGAATTTCAGCCTCAGCATTAGTCCTTCCAATAAATATTCAGGACTGATTTCCTTTAGGATTGACTGATTTGATCTCCTTGCAGTCCAAGGGACGCTCAAGAGTCTTCTCCAACACCACAATTCCAAAGCATCAATCCTTCAGCACTCAGCTTTCTTTATAGTCCAACTCTCATGCCCCTACATGACTACTGGAAAAACCATCTCTGTTCACTTTCTAGTAAATATCTCCTTCCCTTCTCCCTCCCTTCCTCCTCCTCTTTAGATTTTGTAAAGTGTCTATAATCTGTTATTCCTGGAGCTAGATACAGGTTCTTTGGAGTTTCTTGCACCTGTATCATTTTGTGCTTGTGTGCTGTGGGATGCACTCGGTTCTCCCAGCCATTTTCTTCTGCTTCAGTTAGTACTGGTTCAGTTTCACAGTGCCTCATGCTGTCATCTTGTTTCCCTTGGAACAGAAGAGATTCTACTTCTAGAGATACACAAGAAGACAGATATCACCTGGTAACACTTAGTGATGAGATAGTCATCCAAGCTTCTTTTACTATTGTTGTTCTTTAGATTATCACAAACTGAAAATATAAACATAAATTCATAGACATCCCAATATGCTCTTTGCTATTAGTTTGAAAAAAGAAACTTTAAAAGATATGTTCAATTAGGTGCCTGTTTTGGCTTTAATTTTTTTTAAAAAATTTAACACCCATAAAATGTCCAGCTTTGTGTAGTAAAACTTTATGTAGTGGTTAGTAAAACCACTTCCTGATGGACCTTCCAAAGGAAAGTATTTGTGAAGTGTACAAGAGGAAATACTGACTAAAATGCCTAATTGTGTGGGTATAAATTCATCATGTGGATAGAAAATCTGTACAGTTTATCATAAATACAATTTTCTATCTTAGATTCCAGTTGTAATATTTGCTGAGTAAATTCTGAACCTTTAACAACACCCTCCTGACTTGTTTTACATTGTGGAAATCTTTACAGTACTAGGAACTGAGAAAGGGAAAAAGAACAGCTCCTGTCATTCAGAAGCTGGTTTGGCACTCATAACTAGGCTGTATTATTCTCTTGTGAGACATAAATGATCTCATAGAACACCAACCTCAGACAAGATCACTCTGAGACCATGATAAAATGTGACAGAGCAAGGATACTTCACAGCTTTGTCTAACCACAGACCTAAGGCCACTGTGCCACCCGTGAAACACCTCTCTCTCAGCCAAAATGAATGACTACTACTTCTTTACTAATTACAGCTTTATCCTGTGCTATTTACTTTTCCCAAAAATAAGACTGATGGAGAGGCTTAATCATAGACTCTCCCCCCAAGTTACGGAATCGAAGTCCAAATTCTGTAACTGGTTTTTTCTACCACTCTCCTACTAAGACACCTTAATGACTCCCCATGATGCATATTCTTCCTTTCTGCACCAAGAATAAACCCAATTTGTGCAACTACAGTTGTGTTCCCAGGGGTTCTTTGGCTGTAGGACATTGACAGAATATACAAATAAATTAGTTTGTTCAGCAAACATTAATTAAGCTTATAGAATGTGCTTCCAAACTGCTTGAGTATTTTGGTTTAAAATTTTTGAGAATATGATGAAAGTTACCGACTTTCTTATAGGAAAAGTGCGTATTCACTTAAAAATTCACACAGTTTCAGAGGTTCACAGACCTTTTTGATTAAGAGTTTGGATCTAGTCATTAAGAATAAGATACACTCTTGCTCTTAAGGAGTTCAGGATCAGCACAAGGGAGTAAATGACATATTTCCTTAAATAGAAATGATAGGCAAGTGAAAAATATAGAACCTGAGTTATGACCAGGGTAAGGTTAATCCTGGAAGAGTATTCTTTTCCTTCTGAATATTTTAAAGATTAAATAAATTTATTATCAATTTGTGGCAATAACACAGTCTTTCATTTTTCTTCTTTTTTGTATTTACTTTCATTTATTCGTTGGTCTGTGCCAAGTTTTAGTTGCAGCATATGGGATCTAGTTCTCCAACCAGGGATCGAACCGGGCCCCCTGCATGTGGAGCAGGGACAGGGAGGGAAGTCCTGGTAACACATTATTTCTGACAAAGAGATTGGGAATTAAAGAGGGAGAGAGTAAGAGTTGCAAAATGTGTAATTCACATTGTACTCCTTCCAAATGAAACAGGATTGTTCCTTCCCATTTACAAAGTGTCTCATTCAACCACTTGAAACAGAATCTGAATAAGGTTGGGGAATTATTTTCTTATGACAGAAGCATTTCAGTTCCCTGGAGGCCTGGTGGTTAGGATTTCAAGTTCAGTCCCTGTTTGGGGAACTGACCAAACTGTGGAGAGATTGAAAATCATATATCTTTTCTCATAGTCCTGGGATTTGAGGTCAAGCCCTGAAGGTCTGAAATCTCCTTGGAGGCAAGACCTGTATCTTATTTAGCTCTGTACATGCAGAAAAGGTACTCAACAAGTATTTGTTAAAGACATGTGTCATCTCAGAGGTCAGTACTTTCGATTCTCCTCTCTACTCCTATCTCCCTCCCTCACTCCATTGATCCAGATCCTAAGACTGCCTTTCTGCTAATTTTACCGTCAGTCGTTTCCTTTCCTTTGGTCTACCTGGCGTTCTGTTCTGAACCCCTTCTCAGTTTGACTGTTAAGAAGACCTTAGTTCTAATCAACTCCTCATCAGGCTGAACTCTTTTCTTGTAGACCTTCCAGAATATTTATATATCACAGGGAAATTGTGAGAGCCTGACATTGGATGGGCATAACAGAAACATTAGCATCTCCTGCTGCTGAAGCCTCTTCTAACTCCTGAGTTTAATCTTTCCCTTGGATTCCAAAGCCATTGGCTTGGACCATCCAGTTGCACTTCTTCTAGGATCGGGACTAAACTTGTGCTGCTCCAGGCCTTCTTCCCAGGGCCCACTAGCACAGCCAGGTCAGTACCTGCCTCTGCCTACTTTTCTTCTCACCCCTCTAGTCTAAGAGTGTGGTTCTGACTCTTGTCTGAAGGGTTAGACCTAGGTTGTTGATGGCCTCTCAGACCTCACATCAACTATTTTAAAATAAGTTTTAAATTTCAGAATGATTTTAGGATTACAGAAAATTTGCTGCTTTAGTTTTTAGGCTGCTGCACCAAATTACAACAAACCTAATGGGTTACAACAACAGAAATTTATTCTTTCACAGTTTTAGGGGCCAGAAATCCAAAATCAAGAAGCCATGCTCCCTTGAAGGCTTGAAGGCTCTGGAGAGAACCCCTCTTTGCTTCTTTCAGCTTCTAGCAGCTCCTGACATTCCTTGGTTTGTGGCAGCATGACTATTAATACAATCTCTGTCTCTGACCTCACACATATTTCCTCTTTATTCTCCGTGTTCCCCTTTTTCTTCTTGTAAAAACACCAGTCATGGGATTTATGGCCTACTCTAAACCTGGAATGATCTCATCTTAAGGTCTTTAATTACATCTGTGAAGACTCTACTTCCAAACAGGGTCATATTATGAGGTTCTTGGTGGACCTGAGTTATTGAGGGGATACTATTCAACCCACTACTATTGCAAAGATGGTGTAGGGCGTTCCCGTATACCTTTGACCCTCACATCAGCTTTTCTATTTTTTCTTTTAACTTTTCTTTCTGGGCATATGCCCAGAGAACATCATAATTCCAAAAGATACATACACTCCAATGTTTATTGCAGCACTATTTACAATAGCTAGGACATGGGAGCAACTTAAATGTCCATCGACAGAGGAATGGATAAAGAGGATGTGGCACATATTATGCAATTGAATATTACTCAGCCCGAAAAAGGAATGAATTGTGCCATTCGCAGAGAAGCAGATGGACTTAGAGGTTGTCATACAGAGTGAAGTAAGTCAGAGAGAATAGCAAATATCATATATTAAAGTATGTGTGTGGAATCTAGAAAAATGATACAGGTGAACCTATTTGCAAATCAGCTTTTAATCTGAAGTGGACACTTCCTGAAACCAGGCAGACCAAATGAATCTCTGTATCGTATGGGGTTCATGCAGTGAATAGGTACCACATCTTTTGGTACCCATTCCTTCCAGGCACCTGACAGAGTGATTTCTCTCTGAGGTTCCACTGTATCAGAGGTGCAATAGAAAGAGCAGTTTCCTTCTGTGGCAGTGTGGGGTCAGTTCATTTTCGGATAGTTCCTTGGTCTGGCTTATATTTCTCAAGATCTATAGGCCCCTTCCTATGTAGTGGCAAAACCAATACAATGTTGTAAAGTAATTAGCCTCTAATTAAAATAAATAAATTTAAATTTAAAAAAGTTAAAAAAAAAAAGAAAGAGCAGTTTCAAGCTGCTGCTCTGCAGAGAAGCTGAAAATGCTATTTTCATTTTTACTCTCTGAGAATCTACCCTGGGTGTTAGTGTTTTAATTTAATGTTTTATTTTGAGATAATTGTTGATTCTTATTGAGCATATAGTTGAAATATATAGTAGAGGGAGATCCTTTGTACCTTTTCCCTCGTTTTCCCCAATGTAACTTCTTGCAAAACTACAGTATAATATCATAGTCAGGGTACTGACATTAATAGAGTCCACTGATATTACTCAGATTTCCCCAGTTTTTCTTGTTCAGTGGGCTGTCCATATTGGGGTGTTCCGTGTCCCCAGATTCAATCAACTGTGCGTTTGCAGTTGGTTGAATCCCTGGATACTGAACTAGCTGATAGAGAGGGCCCACTCTAACTAGAATCCAGGGCAGAAAGTAGCAAACTTTCACAGGGAAGGTGGATGTGAAACTCAGTGTCCAAAGGCAGAGGTTAGTAGTATGTAGTGAGATCAAGAAAATCTGCAAAGAGGAGGTGAAATCCGAGTTGGGTTTATACAGAGGGGGAATGTTAGAGATGGAGAGGAAAAGACATTCTAAGCAGTGGGGTATTGTATGCAGAGTTCTAGAGATGGAAAGCTTAGAGTGCAGAAGAGGAAGTTGTTTTTTAAAATATTGATTTATTTATTTAGGCTGCACTGGGTCTTGGTTATAGCATATGGCATCTTTCAGTTGTGGCAGAATCCACAGGACTTGGCAACTAATTGTTCTGACAAACTGTGATATTTCCTTCAAGTTTTCTGTTTGAGCATTTATTTCACTGCTAATTGCTGTTAACTGCCACATTAATTTTACTGATTGCAATTATTTGAATATTTGATAAAAGCTATTGTATTAATGATCACAATTTTGTAATCAGTTTTGTCATGGCTCTTGAAAGCTAAGTAGCAGATGCCTGCTTTCAGAGGATGATAATGGATCACCACATGCCAGATCTAATTATGAGCTTAGAATTGCTCTCATACTGTACATTTACAAGGACAGTACTACCTCAGGATGCTATTTAAGATACATGCAGCCAAATTCCACCCTTAGCTGAAACCATGAATCTTTTGAACTGTGAACACCTGTCAATTGGCAGAATTGAAATCCCATCAAATACAGCAGAAGCATTTCCATCCATTCTATATTTTTTCCATAAGAAATACATTTATATATATTATACTAACTGTACAAGAGCATAGATCTGTGTTTGTTCGTGTGTGTCTATTTGGATGGACGTAAGTACTGATTTGTTTATTGTCAGCAAAGGATATATATTAACTTCTGATAATGTATTATTGCTAGATATTGAGAGATATGGTCTATGCAAACAAGTCTTAATAAACCATGTTATGAAAGAGAGTCTATTCCTTTGAAACTCTTCTTGGCTTCTTTGTAGATAAAAGTCCAGTGAGTTGTCAAAATTTTGAAAAGAGAGTAATGAATCATAAATACATTAAAGCAATTGTGGCTTTATTTAGTGTATCCTAAATTTGATGCATATGTTAATTCTGATGACCTAGTTAGCTAATATAGAAGCCAATATGAAAATTCCAGTGCTTGGATCAATACAGAGATGTTCTATTTGAGTAAATGAAAATTATACTTTCTTTTTTTTTTTAAAGTTTTATTTTATTTATTTTTTTAAATTTTATTTTATTTTTAAACTTTACAAAATTGTATTAGTTTTGCCAAATATCAAAATTATACTTTCATCTGAGATTTGCATTTTAGATCTTTGTGGTTGCCAGTGCAAACTCGAGCCAGAATGCATGGGTTTGATGCAGACGCCAACACTCTTTTTTTTTCAACACTCTCTCTTGCTGTGTGATTTAAGTAATACGCTCAACTTCTTTGTGCTTTAATTTCCTCATATGCAAAATGGGAATGATAATTGTACCTATCTATCAGAATCATGAAGAATGAAATGAATTAATTTGTGTAAGGCCTAACACACAGCAAACACTTAATAGATGTTAGCTATTATTATTGATATCAGATATACATTATATATTGCTATCAAAGTTAAATTTAATACATGTAATTACTAAATTATGATTCAGAAATTCATGTACTTGTGTAACTGCAGTACCAGATAGAGGTGACAGTTCTTTTCCAAATCCATCCATAGTATTTTCAGCCTTGAGGAACACAGGACATCATGTCTTTCTTTAAACTATGTGAGTATTCCACTTATTTTAAATAGTAAGTAAACAATTATGCAGGTCATTAACTTGGTCTGAATATCTATTGTAAATGTAATAGGTAAATAATATGTGATGCTGGATTGGTGAATAATGATATATTCAATTTTTGTTTGTAATATTTACTTTGTAGCTAACTACGATAAGCAATTACATCAACTGTATCTCAATGATTTGAAAGACTTAATAAAATCCATTGTTTTAATGACCACAACTCAATGATTAGTCCGAAATTTTTCAATATTTGCATTAACCTCTGAGAATAAAAAGTATAATACAGAGGAAAGAAAATTTTCTCTTTTCCCTTCAATTATATCTTCCTTATATTTAAAAAAATAAAAAGAAAACCCAAAACAGAAACAAGAAGACAAGCCAACACATTGCTCATCCAGTGAGACTATTTGCTATTTCCAGACACTTTTAGCTTTTTTCCCCCCTTGGGTAGAAATTTCTTAAGTGAGTGGCTTGTGTATCTTGAACACTTTAAACATATTTGAACTCATTTACACTATGTTTTTATCAGTTTTCACTGCTATACTTGGTCAGCACTCAATGAAAATGACCGTGTTCTTTTGCTTCTCAAATCCGTGGCTGTATTCTCATTCTCCTCCTAATTCTTCTTAATAATTATGGGTATTCGTTATGCTAGCATTTAGGTCTCACCTCTTCATTTATTTTCTTTTTTCTTACTAAATTATTCTTTTCAAGACCTTAGCTGTATTTTTTACTTTAATTATGTGTTTGCAAGCCACATTTTTTGCCATTAGCTCTGACTTTTCCATTACCTCTGAAATAACTTAGGGCTGCCATAACAAAATACCACAAATTGAGTGGTTTAAAACAAGAGAAGTGTACTCTGTCACAAATCTGGAGACCACAAGTCTGAAATCAAGATGTCAGTGGAGCTTCAGTCCCTCCAAAGTTCCAGAGGAGACTCCTTCCTTGTCTCTTCCAGCATTCCTTGGCTTCCTTGGTTTGTGGCTACATCGTTCCAATCTGTGCCTCTGTCTCACATTGCCTTCTTCTCTGTGTGTCTGTGTTCTCATCTTCTGTCTTCTTTGCGTGTCTCTCTCTTAAAAAGACATCTATCATTGGATTTAGGGCCCACTTGGATAGTTCAGGATGTTGCTTAATCTTGAGATACTTAACTTAAATGACGTATGTAAAGGCTCTTTTTCCAAAGAAGGTGATTCACAGGTCCTGGGAATTAGGATGTGCATATTTCTTCCTGAGGATTCTCATTCAAGCAACCACACCAGCTGTAAGAAAAACACTCCATAGTCCAATGACAAATAATAACTGAAACCAGACCTAGGTGTTGGACAGCAGAAGAGATGAGGGAGTAGAAAACCGAGCACACACGTCCTTACTAAAGTGGCCTGCCCTTTGTCAGTGCTAGCTACTGTTGAGACAAGGTCATACAGACCCACTATTGCTAATTCTTCTAATAACCCAGAGAAGCTCAAAATATAGATTTTTATGTGTTGGTAACTAATTAAAACTTTAAAAACACGCTTAGTAGGTAACACTGTGGGGAAAACAAATCTGCCTGTGGGTCAGATCTAGCAAAGCTATCACTTGTGACCTCTTGTTCCAGTCTGATGCTCAGAGAGAGGCTCTGATGAGAAGGCAGAGAACCCTCTCACCCCAGAGATGACAGAGGTGCTGAATCTAATGTCAACTGAGATAGGAAGAAAGATGTTAATATTACCTTTGATTTGCCACTCTTTGCTCTTTAATGAGACACTCCATTTCTAAATCTGAAAGGTCGGCTTCCTTTTGATGTTCTCTGATAAAAATTTTAAGTTGAGAATTGTATAAAATACTTGCTGCATCAGTGTCAAGAGACTTTTGGAAGGCACTCAGAAACTGATTCTTTTTTTTTTTTTTTGGTATTATTGTCTGTTTCACTTTAATTTATTTTTGTTATATATATAAATGGGTATATTTTTAATTGAAGGGTAATTAAACTAAAAAGCCTCTTGATTTAGGTGAAAGAGGAGAGTGAAAAAGTTGGCTTAAAACTCAACATTCAGAAAACGAAGATCATGGCATCTGGTCCCATCACTTCATGGGAAATAGATGGGGAAACAGTGGAAACAGTGTCAGACTCTATTTTTTTGGGCTCCAAAATCACTGCCGATGGTGACTGCAGCCATGAAATTAAAAGACGCTTACTCCTTGGAAGAAAAGTTATGACCAACCTAGATAGCATATTGAAAAGCAGAGACATTACTTTGCCAACAAAGGTTCATCTATTCAAGGCTATGGTTTTCCCAGTTGTCATGTATGGATGTGAGAGTTGGACTGTGAAGAAGGCTGAGCGCCGAAGAATTGACGCTTTTGAACTGTGGTGCTGGAGAAGACTCTTGAGAGTCCCTTGGACTGCAAGGAGATCCAACCAGTCCATTCTGAAGGAGATCAGCCCTGGGATTTCTTTGGAAGGAATGATGCTAAAGCTGAAACTCCAGTACTTTGGCCACCTCATGCGAAGAGTTGACTCATTGGAAAAGACTCTGATGCTGGGAGGGATTGGGGGCAGGAGGAGAAGGGGATGACAGAGGATGAGATGGCTGGATGGCATCACTGACTGGATGGACATGAGTCTGGGTGAACTCCAGGAGTTGGTGATGGACAGGGAGGCCTGTCGTGCTGCGATTCATGGGGTCGCAAAGAGTCGGACACGACTGAGCAACTGAACTGAACTGAATTGCTTTATAACACTGTGTTGGTTTCTGTGATACATCAACATGAATCAGCCATAGAGAACCCAATTCTTTCTGTATCATTTCAATAGGATTTTTAGGCTTGATTCTTTTTCTTCATGTTTTAAATGGCAGTGAAAATCCATTTAGTTTTTTATTTTATATTTTAATTGAAGTATAGCTGGTTTACAATGCTATGTTAATATCTGCTGCACAGCAAGGTGACTCATATATATACATACATATATATGTGTATATATATACATATAATATATATATATAAAAGGACTTCCCAGGTAGCACTAGTGGTAAAGAATCTGCCTGCCAATGCAGGGGATGCAAGAGATGTGGGTTTGATCCCTGGGTTGGGAAGGTCCCCTGGAGAGGGAAATGGCAACCCACTCCAGTATTCTTGCCTGGAGAATCTTATGGGTGTAATAGCTTGCATCTGCTAACCTCAACCTCCCAGTCCATCCCTTCCTCACTCCACCTATCCCTTGTCAACCACAAATCTGTTCTTTATGTCCATGAGTCTGTTTGGCAAGTGTATATTAAAGTGACTAAATGTTCCAGCCATGCTGATATGCCTTCAGTGTTCTGAATACGCTGTGCCCTCTTTCACCTTTGACCCCTCTCACCATTAGCCCTGTGCACTCACCTTCAATTCCCACTGGCTCAGTTAGCTGGTGTGACTTTCTCTGTTGATATTTCCTATGGCCCTAGAGCTGTGTCAGATTGTCCTCTTTCTAAATCCTGAAATGGTGATTTTCAGTGGGGACAGTATTGCTTCCAGGGGGATAGTATGAAACTAATGGAGACTTTTTTTGATTGTTTCACAATGAGGTGTTATTAGAATTTTGTGTGAAGGGAACCAGTATGCTGGCACAAGTGACAGTCTCACACAATGAAAAATTGTCCCACATTTGTATGACTTTTGAATGTCATGCTGAATATTTGCACAGTTAAAAGATGTTTGTACATACCTAATCTAGAACAAAACTCACTTTACATATAAACTCTATGTACTTTTTGCATCATTGATATAAACTTTGAATTTTCCAGGAATACAATTACCAAGTAAATCTAGTGAAGATGATGGTGTTTTTCGTTTGGAACTTTCCTCAGGGAAAGGGAAACCATTACAGAAAATCGTATTACTGACTGTAATGATGTTTGTGGTTTTTGAGGCCAGTACAACATGCTGGAATCTGTCTGTGTATGTAGCTGTCTCCCTCACGGTGATTTTAAGTGTGTTAGTTCTGAATGCCATAACAGAATGCCATAGACTGGGTGATTTAAACAGTAGATATTTATTTTCTACAGTTCTGGAGGCTAGGAAGTCCAAGATCAAGGAGCCAGCTGATTTGGTTTCTGGTGAGAACTTCCTATCTTGTGGTGTCCTCACAGGGCAGAGAGGTAGAAAGAGCCAGCTCTTTGGTGTCACCACTTATAAGGACATTAATCCTTTAAGATCAGAGCTCCACTCTTATGACCTCATTTAATCTTAATTGTTTCCTTACTGCAATATAGCCACCTTGGTGTTAGAGCTTCAACATATGAATTTTAGGACTGACAATTTAGTCCATAGCACTAAGTATAGATAGAAATATGTAAGCGTCTAACTTACTCATAATATCTTCTAATGTGTTCTTGCCTGAACACTTGTATATTTAAATATGTCTATTTTTAATCTTTTTTATTTCTTCTTTATATTAATTGTATTTAGGGCATATCTTAATGTTTCAAAAATCTGTGTTCAGGATGTATGGACACTAAGGGTCAGGAAGGAAGGTGGCCTGAACTGGGAGATTGGGATTGACATACATGCACTGCATTGTATAATACAGACAGCTAATGGGAACCTGCTGTATAGGGCAGGGAGCTCAGTTTGGTGGGACCTAGAGGGGTGGGATGGGAGGTGGGTGGGAAGGTGGTCCAAGAGGGAGGGGACATATGTATGTAATAGCTGGTTCACTTTGTTTTACAGCAGAAAGTAATACAACATTGTAAAGCAACTATACACCAAAAAAAAAAAAAAAAAAAGATATGTTAAAAAAATATGTGTTCAGATATTTTACATTATCTGCAAATTTTATTTCAGTATAGTAAAGGGAACATTGCAAATTATTATAGAAAAGGATGGTGGGAGAATTCCCTGGCAGTCCAGTGGTTAGGGTTCCATGCTTTCACTGCTGGGACCCGAGTTCAGTCCCCGGTTGGGGAACTGAGATCCTAAAAGCTATGCAGCACGCCCCACCCCGAAATATATATATATATGAGAGAGAGAGAGAGAGAGAGAAAGGGAAGTTGGGCTAGGTAAGGCTATGATTACTATCCTAGCCCAACATAACCACAGTGCATTATGATTAGCTGGTTGCCCGTCTGTTTCCTGCACTAAGCTATACTCACATTGGGGTCAGAGGCAGTGCCTTGTTCACTGATATATCCTCCAATCCTGTTATAGCATATACGAGGCTCTCAACAAATTTTTGTCATTGAAAGAATAAGTGAACGAATGCATATAAACACCATTCTGATCTAGAATCTATATCTTCAAGGATGTTTGATGGCCAGAACACCACTGAGGATTAATGATGCTTGTTTTAGCTAATCCTCAACAAGTGGCACAAAATGGTGACTGAACCAATCTTCAAAAATAGTTTTTTCCTCCATATTAGGGCTGAATTTTCATATAACTGCACAAGATTATCTGTAACATTGATACCAGACAGAAGAGTGACACTTGTGAATGACTCTCTGGCATAGCTGTTTTTTCTTTGAAAAAGTCCTTTCTCAAGAGCACTTTTTCCCTTCAAAAAAATTCTGCTTCTGTTAACAGAAATAACTTTCCATGTGTAATTTATCCTCTTCAGTTGGTTTAGCTTACTATTTCACCAAGGTGGCCTTCTCTTTGGTCCTGCCCTAATACTATGCAAATTTGCTCTGGCTTTAAAGATAGGTCCTTTTTGCCTGAAAATCCTGAATGAGAATTTTCCCTCTCTGTTTTACTCAGACATTCATTGAGAACACTAGTATTTTTCACAAGCAGTGTGAAACTATATTGTTTAATCTATTTGAATAATATTTTTAACCTAAATAGTAAATCAATAGGTGTCTTGCTATAAGTTTGTGATAATTAACCATTTGTGCACTTAAATCCTCCACATGGCTCTTAAGATTTTATCTTGCTTTATGGTAGTAATTTCAGGAGTGAAAAAAACGTTATTTATTTCAGCTGGTATCTTCCCTTTCTCAGAATTCTTTATTTTTAAAAATTTTTAGTTAGAGCATAATTACTTTACAATATTGTGATAGTTTCTGCCAGGTATCAACATGAAGCAGCCATAGGTATACATATGCCCCCTCCCTCTTGAACCCCTCTCCCACCGCCCTTCCCATTCCACCTCTCTAAATTGTCCCAGAGCACTGGCTTTGTGTTCCTTGTGTCATACAGCAAGTCCCCACTGGCTATCTATTTTACATATGGTAATATATATGTTTCAATGCTATTCTTTCAAATCACCCCACCCTCTTCCACTGTGCCCAAAAGTCTGTTCTTTATGTCAGCATCTCCTTTGCTGCCCTCAATGTAGGATCATCAGTGCTATTTTTCTGGATTCCATATATATGCATTAATATATGATATTTATCCTTCTTTTTCTGACTTCACTTTGTATAATAGGCTCTAGGGTCATACACTCATTAGAACTAATTCAAATGCATTGCTTTTTATAGCTGAGTAATATTCCATTGTGTATATGTATCACAACTTCCTTACACAATCATCTGAAGGCTTATTTTTTAATTTTTATTTATTTATTTATTTTTTGAAGGCTTTTTTTTTTTTTTAGAATTCTTTCTTTTGAGGACAAACATTTGCTTATTAGAATGAGGGTATGAGGGTCCTGGGGAAGGCGAAGCACTTGGATGGGACTGCTCCCTGAGGACAAAGTGATGGGAATGAGGACTGGATTAAACTATACTTCAGTGTTACTGGCTGAAGAATAGTTTGTAATGCTGATGAATAGTTTAATCCAGTCCTCATTCCCACCACTTTGTCCTCAGGGAGCAGTCCCATCCAAGTGCTTCGCTTTCTCCAGGACCCTCATACCCTCATTAGTCTAATAAGCAACCTGGGTGTTCATTCGAAGGACTGCTGTTGAAGCTGAAACTCAAATACTTTGGCCACCTGATGCGAAGAGCTGACTCATTTGAAAACCTGCTGCTGGGAAAGATTGAGGGCAGGAGGAGAAGGGGATGATAGAGGATGAGATGGCTGGATGGCATCACTGACTCAATGGACATGAGTTTGGGTAAACTCCGGGAGTTTGTGATGGACAGGGAGGCCTGGTGTGCTGCAGTTCCTGGGGTTGCAAAGAGTCAGACACGACTGAGTGACTGAACTGAAACTATTCTTCTTCAAGAGCAGGGAGGTCACATAAGGGGAGCTTGGGCATGAGAAGGCTGGTCCTGTGTATGGTCCAGCTGTTAAGGAACTAGGCAGCAACCATTGACCATTGTCTCCTTCTAGACCGTGGGTTTGTTTTTCCTCAAACGAGTTTACCAAAAGTAACAAATCTTCTTCTCAGAAGAAGAGGGCATCAGAGGATGAAATGGCTGGATGGTATCACCGATGCAATGGACATGAACTTGGGCAAACCTCAGGAGATGGTGAGGGACAGAGAGGCCTGGTGTGCTGCAGTCCATGGGGTCACAAAGAGTTGGACACAACTGTGTTACTGAACAACAGCAAACCTCATGAAAGGTTCTGAACTGGAACCACCCAGCTAAGCCACTCCCAGATTCCAGAAACACTGTGAGATGATTACTATGGTCTGAATGTTTGTATCCTCTTAAAATCCTAATGTCCAAAGTGATGGTGTTAGGAGGTGGGGACTTTAGGAGGAAATGGGTCATGAGGACAGAGCCTTCATGAATGGGATTAGGGCCCTTAGAGTCTCCACAGCAAAAGAGACACAGATGTATAGAACAGTCTTTTGGACTCTGTTGGAGAGGGCGAGGGTGGGATGATTTAGGAGAATGGCATTGAAACATGTATAATATCATATGTGAAAGGAATCGCCACTCCAGGTTCAATGCATGATACAGGATGCTCGGGGCTGATGCACTGGGATGACCCAGAGGGATGGTATGGGGAAGGAAGTGGGAGGGGGGTTCAGGATGGGGAACACGTGTACACCAGTGGCTGATTCATGTTGATGTATGGCAAAACCAATACAATATTGTAAAGTAATTAGCCTCCAATTAAATAAATTTATATTAAAAAAATAAAAATAAAAGAGTCTCCAGAAAGATCCCTAGGTCTTTCCATTCTGTAAGGACACAAGGAGAAGTCTGTGACCCAGAAGAGGGCCCTCACCCAACCAAGCCATGAGATGAATTAGTTGTAATCAGAAATGATATGTATCACTTTATGCTCAAGACATTTAATAGCCAATGTGAGACCCTCCATAGCTTTTTCCTCTCCATCATAACAACTGGCAATGTTTGAAGTGCAAACTCCACCATCAGCCTGGGTCAGATATGAGAAGATATATAGCAGAGCATCTGGCTAAACTGCAACTGACATCTAGCATGAGTGAAAACTACCTAAAACCCTTGTGAATTCAGAGTAGCAGCGTCTGAATAGGGAGGTTGTAAGGATTATGTCAGAAAATTAAAAGAAAACTTTAGATGAAATGGGCTTTCCAGGTATCACTTAAACAGTTCACAATTAGGCTACTAACAAAATCTTAGATAAAATGTGAGGCCTAGAAGTTTTGCCATCCATCAAATCTTACTTTTTATAAATCTGCTAATTTAAATTTTTTGGCTGTGCCAGTGAAAGGTGGAATCTTAACCACTGTTCAGCCAGAGAATTCCCTATGAAACCTCAATTTGACCTACATCTAGAAATTTTAAAAGCATAGAACAAAGTGTATTAATTTTTGTTCTTTGTAATTTGAAGTTATCTAATTTTAACAATTGCAGGAATGTATTCTTCATTTAAAAATATTTATTGCTGTTTTGCATGCAATTTGTTGCTCACTTAACACACTAAGTGATGTGTGGTATATATGTAACCCAAACTGACAGATACAAACTGTGCAGGTAAGCAATTGATCTTAAAAATTTATTAAGGAATCTCTACACTGTTCTCCATATTGGCTGGACTAGTTGGCATTCCCACCAACAGTGTAAGAGGGTTCCCTTTTCTCCACATCCTCTCCAGCATTTATTGCTTGTAGACTTTTGGATCGCAGCCATTCTGACTGGCATGAAATGGTACCTCATTGTGGTTTTGATTTGCATTTCTCTGATAATGAGTGATGTTGAGCATCTTTTCATGTGTTTGTTAGCCATCTGTATGTCTTCTTTGGAGAAATGTCTGTTTAGCTCTTTGGCCCATTTTTTGATTGGGTCATTTATTTTTCTGGAATTGAGCTGCAGGAGTTGCTTGTGTATTTTTGAGATTAGTTGCTTGTCAGTTGCTTCATTTCCTATTATTTATCCCATACTGAAGGCTGTCTTTTCACCTTGCTTATAGTTTCTTTTGTTGTGCTGAAGCTTTTAATTTTAATTAGGTCCCATTTGTTTATTTTTGCTTTTATTTCCAATATTCTGGGAGGTGGGTCATAGAGGATCCTGCTGTGATGTATGTCAGAGAGTGTTTTGCCTATGTTCTCCTCTAGGAGTTTTATAGTTTCTGGTCTTACGTTTAGATCTTTAATCCATTTTGAGTTTATTTTTTTGTGTGGTGTTAGAAAGTGTTCTAGTTTCATTCTTTTACAAGTGGTTGACCAGTTTTCCCAGCACCACTTGTTAAAGAGATTGTCTTTTCCCCATTGGATATTCTTGGCTCCTTTGTCAAAGATAAGGTGTCCATAGGTGCATGGAGGGATTTATCTCTGGGCTTTCTATTTTGTTCCATTGATCTATATTTTTGTCTTTGTGCCAGTACCATACTGCCTTAATGACTGTGGCATTGTAGTAGAGCCTGAAGTCAGGCAGGTTGATTCCTCCAGTTCCATTCTTCTTTCTCAAGATTGCTTTGGCTATTTGAAGTTTTTTGTATTTCCATACAAATTGTGAAATTATTTGTTCTAGCTCTGTGAAGAATACTGTTGGTAGCTTGATAGGGATTGCATTGAATCTATAGATTGCTTTGGGTAATATACTCATTTTCACAGCAATCCCACTGTTGTGCATACACACTGAGGAAACCAGAAGGGAAAGAGACACGTGTACCCCAATGTTCATCGCAGCACTGTTTATAACAGCCAGGACATGGAAGCAACCTAGATGTCCATCAGCAGATGAATGGATAAGAAAGCTATGGTACATATACACAATGGAGTATTACTCAGCCATTAAAAAGAATACATTTGAATCAGTTCTAATGAGGTGGATGAAACCGGAGTCGATTATACAGAGTGAAGTAAGCCAGAAAGAAAAACACCAATACAGTATACTAACGCATATATATGGAATTTAGAAAGATGGTAACGATAACCCTGTATGCAAGACAGCAAAAGAGACACAGATGTATAGAACAGTCTTTTGGACTCTGTGGGAGAGGGCGAGGGTGGGATGATTTGGGAGAATGGCATTGAAACATGTATAATATCATATATGAAATGAATCGCCAGTCCAGTTTTGATGCATGATACAGGATGCTTGGGGCTGGTGCACTGGGACGACCCAGAGGGATGGTATGGGGAGGGAGGTGGGTTCAGGATTGGGAACACGTGTACACCCGTGGCAGATTCTTGTTGATGTATGGCAAAACCAATAGAATATTATAAAGTAATTAGCCTCCAATTAAAATAAATAAATTTATATTAAAAATAAAATAAAATTTTAGCATATGGTAAGGACTAAAGTAAAAAAAAAGTACTGAGATGTGTGACATATTTGTGTAGAAACACAATAGAATATGAAGTTCAATGTGCAATGACTTTTTGTTTTTAAAGAAATATTCATTAGATGATTTAATTTTAGAGATCTCTGTTAGAATATGGAAACCATTATACTAGGAAAGGAGTGAATATTTACCAATTAGTAAATTATATTTCATATACATTAATCATTACCCAAGAAATGGTCAATTACCAGATCTGTCCCTTCTCCCAGCTCATGAAATCTAAGGCTTATTTTTTCTAAATATTCATCATCTTCAAATCAGCTTTATGCTGTTTTCTCTAAATCATTTCTTAATTTCAGCTTGAGCTTTTGAACTCCTCTTTTATACCTGGCATTAATTTTTTTCCACAAACAAAAATGCTGTTGATTGAAAATATCAATAACTGTGATGGAACCAGACCCGCTTTCCTCTGCAGGCTGCTTCCTGATCTAAATTGTAGTCAACAGCATTGCAGGCTGACTGCCTTCAGTGATCATTAAACTTGTCCTTTTCTTTCCTTTAGAACTCTTATCAGGGAATGAAGATTGCACTAGATTCTTATTTGGAGATGGAAAATTTCAGCTACATTATGCATGCCAAATAAAGCAAAGCATCAACACCTCCCTGTCAGCCTTGATTGAAGGCCTTTAAAAATTATTTATTTATGTGGCTATGCCAGGTCTTAGTTGTGGCACACGTGGTCTTTGATCTTTGTTGCAGCATGCAGGATCTTTAGTTGCCTTAGACAAACTCTTAGTTGTGGCATGTGGGATTTATTAATAGTTCCCTGACCAGGGATCAAACTCAGGCTCCGTGCATTGACAGTGCAGATTTCCACTGGACCACCAGGGAAATCCCTAAAGGCCATTTTTAAATTGGATCACTGAGTATAGTGAAGTGACACTCAGAAGGTTTCTTAATGACATAAAATGGAGAAGGCAATGGCACCCCACTCTTGCCTGGAGAATTCCATGGACGGAGGAGCCTGGTGGCCTGCAGTCCATGGGGTCCTGAAGAGTTGGACACGACTGAGCGACTTCACTTTCCCTTTTCACTTTCATGCATTGGAGAAGAAACGGCAGCCCACTCCAGTGTTCTTGCCTGGAGAATCCCAGGGACAGGGGAGCCTGGTGGGCTGCTATCTATGGGGTCCCACAAAGTCGAACACGATTGAAGTGACTTAGCAGCAGCAGCAATGACATAAAAACAAAACTTAATACATTTTAGCAATATAAAAAAGTCACACTGTTAAATCAAATATGGATGCAGAAATTGATATTTATTTCTGGGAAAGTCATCTATTCTTTTATTTTTTTAAGGTTTTTTTTTTTAAATTTTATTTTAAAAATTTACATAATTGTATTAGTTTTGCCAAATATCAAAATGAATCCGCCACAGGTATACATGTGGCCCCATCCTGAACCCTCCTCCCTCCTCCCTCCCCATACCATCCCTCCGGGTCTTTCCAGTGCACCAGCCCCAAGCATCCAGTATCGTGCATCGAACCTGGACTGGCAACTCATTTCATACATGATATTTTACATGTTTCAATGCCATTCTCCCAAATCTTCCCACCCTCTCCCTCTCCCACAGAGTCCATAAGACTGTTCTATACATCGGTGTCTCTTTTGCTGTCTCGTACACAGGGTTATTGTTACCATCTTTCTAAATTCCATATATATGCGTTAATATACTGTACTGGTGTTTTTCTTTCTGGCTTACTTCACTCTGTATAATAGGCTCCAGTTTCATCCACCTCATTAGAACTGATTCAAATGTATTCTTTTTAATGGCTGAGTAATACTCCATTGTGTATATGTACCACGGCTTTCTTATCCATTCATCTGCTGATGGACATCTAGGTTGCTTCCATGTCCTGGCTATTAGAAACAGTGCTGTGATGAACATTGGGGTACACTTGTCTCTTTCCCTTCTGGTTTCCTCAGTGTGTATGCCCAGCAGTGGGATTGCTGGATCATAAGGCAGTTCTATTTCCAGTTTTTTAAGGAATCTCCACACTGTTCTCCATAGTGGCTGTACTAGTTTGCATTCCCACCAACAGTGCAAGAGGGTTCCCTTTTCTCCACACCCTCTCCAGCATTTATTGCTTGTAGACTTTTGGATCGCAGCCATTCTGACTGGTGTGAAATGGTACCTCATAGTGGTTTTGATTTGCATTTCTCTGATAATGAGTGATGTTGAGCGTCTTTTCATGTGTTTGCTAGCCATCTGTATGTCTTCTTTGGAGAAATGTCTATTTAGCTCTTTGGCCCATTTTTTGATTGGGTCATTTATTTTTCTGGAGTTGAGCTGTAGGAGTTGCTTGTATATTCTTGAGATTAGTTGTTTGTCAGTTGCTTCATTTGCTATTATCTTCTCCCATTCTGAAGGCTGTATTTTCACCTTGCTAATAGTTTCCTTTGATGTGCAGAAGCTTTTAAGGTTAATTAGGTCCCATTTGTTTATTTTTGCTTTTATTTCCAATATTCTGGGAGGTGGGTCATAGAGGATCCTGCTGTGATGTATGTCAGAGAGTGTTTTGCCTATGTTCTCCTCTAGGAGTTTTATAGTTTCTGGTCTTACGTTGAGATCTTTAATCCATTTTGAGTTTATTTTTGTGTGTGGTGTTAGAAAGTGTTCTAGTTTCATTCTTTTACAAGTGGTTGACCAGATTTCCCAGCACCACTTGTTAAAGAGATTGTCTTTAATCCATTATATATTCTTGCCTCCTTTGTCAAAGATAAGGTGCCCATAGGTGCGTGGATTTATCTCTGGGCTTTCTATTTTGTTCCATTGATCTATATTTCTGTCTTTGTTCCCGTACCATACTGTCTTGATAACTGTGGCTTTGTAGTAGAGCCTGAAGTCAGGTAGGTTGATTCCTCCAGTTCCATTCTTCTTTCTCAAGATCGCTTTGGCTATTCGAGGTTTTTTGTATTTCCATACAAATTGTGAAATTATTTGTTCCAGCTCTGTGAAGAATACTGTTGGTAGCTTGATAGGGATTGCATTGAATCTATAAATTGCTTTGGGTAGTATACTCATTTTCACTATATTGATTCTTCCAATCCATGAACATGGTATATTTCTCCATCTGTTAGTGTCCTCTTTGATTTCTTTCACCAGTGTTTTATAGTTTTCTATATATAGGTCTTTAGTTTCTTTAGGTAGATATATTCCTAGGTATTTTATTCTTTCCGTTGCAATGGTGAATGGAATTGTTTCCTTAATTTCTCTTTCTATTTTCTCACTATTAGTGTATAGGAATGCAAGGGATTTCTGTGTGTTGATTTTATATCCTGCAACTTTACTATAGTCATTGATTAGTTCTAGTAATTTTCTGGTGGAGTCTTTAGGGTTTTCTATATAGAGGATCATGTCATCTGCAAATAGTGAGAGCTTTACTTCTTCTTTTCCAATTTGGATTCCTTTTATTTCTTTTTCTGCTCTGATTGCTGTGGCCAAAACTTCCAAAACTATGTTGAATAGTAATGGTGAAAGTGGCCACTCTTGTCTTGTTCCTGACTTTAGAGGAAATACTTTTCAATTTTTCAATACATCAATTTTTGATTGCTGTGGGTTTGTCATATATAGCTTTTATTATGTTGAGGTATGTTCCTTCTATTCCTGCTTTCTGGAGAGTTTTGATCATAAATGGATGTTGGATTTTGTCAAAGGCTTTCTCTGCATCTATTGAGATAATCATATGGTTTTTATTTTTCAATTTGTTAATGTGGTGTATTACATTGATTGATTTGCGGATATTGAAGAATCCTTGCATCCCTGGGATAAAGCCCACTTGGTCATGGTGTATGATCTTTTTAATGTGTTGTTGGATTCTGATTGCTAGAATTTTGTTAAGGATTCTTGCATCTATGTTCATCAGTGATATTGGCCTGTAGTTTTCTTTTTTTGTGGGATCTTTGTCAGGTTTTGGTATTAGGGTGATGGTGGCCTCATAGAATGAGTTTGGAAGTTTACCATCCTCTGCAATTTTCTGGAAGAGTTTGAGCAGGATAGGTGTTAGCTCTTCTCTAAATTTTTGGTAGAATTCAACTGTGAAGCCGTCTGGACCTGGGCTTTTGTTTGCTGGAAGATTTTTGATTACAGTTTCAATTTCCGTGCTTGTGATGGGTCTGTTAAGATTTTCTATTTCTTCCTGGTCGAGTTTTGGAAAGTTGTACTTCTCTAAGAATTTGTCCATTTCTTCCACGTTGTCCATTTTATTGGCATATAATTGTTGATAGTACTCTCTTATGATCCTTTGTATTTCTGTGTTGTCTGTTGTGATCTCTCCATTTTCATTTCTAATTTTATTGATTTGATTTTTCTCCCTTTGTTTCTTGATGAGTCTGGCTAATGGTTTGTCAATTTTATTTATCCTTTCAAAGAACCAGCTTTTGGTTTTGTTGATTTTTGCTATGATCTCTTTTGTTTCTTTTGCATTTATTTCTGCTCTAAGTTTTAAGATTTTTTCCTTCTACTAATCCTGGGGTTCTTCATTTCTTCCTTTTCTAGTTGCTTTAGGTGTAGAGTTAGGTTATTTATTTGACTTTTTTCTTGTTTCTTGAGGTGTGCCTGTATTGCTATGAACTTTCCCCTTAGGACTGCTTTTACCGTGTCCCACAGGTTTTGGGTTGTTGTGTTTTCATTTTCATTCGTTTCTATGCAAATTTTGATTTCTTTTTTGATTTCTTCTGTGATTTGTTGGTTATTCAGCAGCGTGTTGTTCAGCCTCCATATGTTGGAATTTTTAATAGTTTTTCTCCTGTAATTGAGATCTAATCTTACTGCATTGTGGTCAGAAAAGATGCTTGGAATGATTTCTATTTTTTTGAATTTACCAAGGCTAGCTTTATGGCCCAGGATGTGATCTGTCCTGGAGAAGGTTCCATGTGCGCTTGAGAAAAAGGTGAAATTCGTTGTTTTGGGATGAAATGTCCTATAGATATCAATTAGGTCTAACTGGTCTATTGTATCATTTAAAGTTTATGTTTCGTTGTTAATTTTCTGTTTAGTTGATCTATCCATAGGTGTGAGTGGGGTATTAAAGTCTCCCACTATTATTGTGTTATTGTTAATTTCTCCTTTCATACTTGTTAGCATTTGTCTTACATAGTGCGGTGCTCCCGTGTTGGGTGCATATATATTTAGAATTGTTATATCTTCTTCTTGGATTGATCCTTTGATCATTATGTAGTGACCTTGTCTCTTTTCACAGCCTTTGTTTTAAGGTCTATTTTATCTGATATGAGTATTGCTACTCCTGCTTTCTTTTGGTCCCTATTTGCATGGAAAATCTTTTTCCAGCCCTTCACTTTCAGTCTGTATGTGTCCTCTGTTTTGAGGTGGGTCTCTTGTAGACAACATATGTAGGGGTCTTGTTTTTGTATCCATTCAGCCAGTCTTTGTCTTTTGGTTGGGGCATTCAACCCATTTACCTTTAAGGTAATTACTGATAAGTATGATCCTGTTGCCATTTACTTTATTGTTTTGAGTTCGAATTTATACACCATATTTGTGTTTCCTGTCTAGAGAATATCCTTTAGTATTTGTTGGAGAGCTGGTTTGGTGGTGCTGAATTCTCTCAGCTTTTGCTTGTCTGAAAAGCTTTTGATTTCTCCTTCATACTTGAATGAGATCCTTGCTGGGTACAATAATCTGGGCTGTAGGTTATTTTCTTTCATCATTTTAAGTATGTCTTGCCATTCCCTCCTGGCTTGAAGAGTTTCTATTGAAAGATCAGCTGTTATCCTTATGGGTATTCCCTTGTGTGTTATTTGTTGTTTTTCCCTTGCTGCTTTTAATATTTGTTCTTTGTGTTTGATCTTTGTTAATTTGATTAATATGTGTCTTGGAGTGTTTCGCCTTGGGTTTATCCTGTTTGGGACTCTCTGGGTTTCTTGGACTTGGGTGATTATTTCCTTCCCCATTTTAGGGAAGTTTTCAACTATTATCTCCTCAAGTATTTTCTCATGGTCTTTCTTTTTGTCTTCTTCTTCTGGGACCCCTATGATTCGAATGTTGTAGCGTTTAATATTGTCCTGGAGGTCTCTGAGATTGTCTTCATTTCTTTTAATTCGTTTTTCTTTTATCCTCTCTGATTCATTTATTTCTACCATTCTATCTTCCAATTCACTAATCCTATCTTCTGCCTCTGTTATTCTACTATTTGTTGCCTCCAGAGTGTTTTTAATTTCACTTATTGCATTATTCATTATATATGGACTCTTTTTTATTTCTTCTAAGTCCTTGTTAAACCTTTCTTGCATCTTCTCAATCCTTGCCTCCAGGCTATTTATCTGTGATTCCATTTTAATTTCAAGATTTTGGATCAATTTCACCATCATTATTCAGAATTCTTTATCAGGTAGATTCCCTATCTCTTCCTCTTTTGTTTGATTTGGTGGGCATTTATCCTGTTCCTTTATCTGCTGGGTATTCCTCTGTCTCTTCATCTTGTTTAAATTGCTGAGTTTGGGGTGTCCTTTCTGTATTCTGGCAGTTTGTGGAGTTCTCTTTATTGTGGCATTTCCTTGCTGTGTGTGGGTTTGTACAGGTGGCTTGTCAAGGTTTCCTGGTTAGGGAAGCTTGTGTTGATGTTCTGGTGGATGGAGCTGTATTTCTTCTCTCTGGAGTGTAATGAAATGTCCAGTAATGAGTTATGAGGTGTCTATGGTTTTGGGGTGACTTTGGGCAGCCTGTATCTTGAAGCTCAGGGCTGTGTTCCTTTGTTGCTGGAGAATTTGCTTGGTATGTCTTGCCCTGGAACTTGTTGGCCCTTGTGTGGTGCTTGGTTTCAGTGTCGGTATGGAGGTGTTTGATGAGCTCCTGTCAATTAATGTTCCTTGGAGTCAGGAGTTCCCTGGAGTCTGGTTTGGACTTAAGCCTCCTACTTCCAGTTATCAGTCTTATTTTTACAGTAGTTTCAAAACTTCTCCTTCTATACAGCACCATTGATAAAACATCTACGTTAAAGATGAAAAGTTTCTCTACTGTGAGGGTCACTCAGAGAGGTTCACAGCATTACATGGAGAAGAGAAGAGGGAGGAGGGATTTAGAGGTGACCTGAATGAGATGAGGTGGAATCAATAGTGGAGAGAGTGGGCTAGCCAGTAGTCACTTCCTTATGTGCACTCCACAACTGGACCGCTCAGAGATGTTCACGGAGTATACAGAGAAAAGAAGGAGGCAGGAGACAGAGGGGGCCAGAAGGATAAAAGAGGGAAATGAAAAGGAGGGAGACAGATCCAGCCAGTAATCAGTTCCCTCAGTGTTCTCCACCGTCTGGAACACACAGAAATTCACAGAGTTGGGTAGAGTAGAGAGGGGTTAGGGAGGAGATACAGGCGACCTGGTGGAGAAAACGGAGAGTCCAAAGGGAGAGAGAGCAGTCAAGCCAGTAATCTCGTACCCTAGTGAAAAATGGGTCCTGAAGATTGGGTTCTTAAAGGTACAAAATTGGTAACAAATACATAAAAGCAAGAATTAGAAATCTAGAGTAGAGTTTGGAATTTCAAAAATACGATGTTAATGAAAAGAAGAAGGAAAAGAAAGAGAGAAAAAACGAACAAAGAAAAACAAACAAGGTCGCAAAAATTATAAAGAAACTACAGGTACAAAATTGATAACTAATACCAAAAAGCAAAAATTAAAAATCTAGAGTAGAGTTTGGAATTTCAAAAATACAATGTTAAAAAAAAAGAAGAAGAAAAATAAAGAGAGAAAACAAACAAACCAACAAAAACAATGTCGCAAAAATTTTAAAGAAAATACAGGTACAAAATTGATATCAAATACCAAAAAGCATAAATTAAAAATCTTGAGTAGAGTTTGGAATTGCAGATATATGATGTTATATAAAAGAAGAAGAAAGAAACAGAGGGAAAAAAAAAAGTCACAGAAATTATAAAAAAAACTATAGGTACAAAATTGATAACATATACCAAAAGGCTAAAATTAAAAATCTAGAGTAGAGTTTGGAATTTCAAAAATACGATGTTAATGAAAAGAAGAAGGAAAAGGAAGAGAGAAAAAATGAACAAAGAAAAACAAACAAGGTCGCAAAAATTATAAAGAAACTACAGGTACAAAATTGATAACTAGTACCAAAAAGCAAAAATAAAAAATCTAAAGTGGAGTTTGGAATTTCAAAAATACAATGTTAAAAAAAAGAAGAAGAAAAATAAAGAGAGAAAACAAACAAACCAACAAAAACAATGTCGCAAAAATTATAAAGAAAATACAGGTACAAAATTGATATCAAATACCAAAAAGCATAAATTAAAAATCTTGAGTAGAGTTTGGAATTGCAGATATATGATGTTATATAAAAGAAGAAGAGAAAGAAACAGAGGGAAAAAAAAGAAAAAAAGTCACAGAAATTATAAAAAAAACTATAGGTACAAAATTGATAACATATACCAAAAGGCTAAAATTAAAAATCTAGAGTAGAGTTTGGAATTTCAAAAATATGATGTTAATGAAAAGAAGAAGGAAAAGAAAGAGAGAAAAAACGAACAAAGAAAAACAAACAAGGTCGCAAAAATTATAAAGAAACTACAGGTACAAAATTGATAACTAGTACCAAAAAGCAAAAATAAAAAATCTAGAGTGGAGTTTGGAATTTCAAAAATACAATGTTAAAAAAAAGAAGAAAAATAAAGAGAGAAAACAAACAAACCAACAAAAACAATGTCGCAAAAATTATAAAGAAAATACAGGTACAAAATTGATATCAAATACCAAAAAGCAAAAATTAAAAATCTTGAGTAGAGTTTGGAATTGCAGATATACGATGTTATATAAAAGAAGAAGAGAAAGAAACAGAGGGAAAAAAAAAGTCACAGAAATTATAAAAAAAAACTATAGGTACAAAATTGATAACATATACCAAAAGGCTAAAATTAAAAATCTAGAGTAGAGTTTGGAATTTCAAAAATACGATGTTAAAGAAAAGAAGAAAAAGAAAAAAAAAAAAAACAAAACACAGTCAAAAAATTATAAAATATATATATGAAGTTTGCTGAAGAAAAAAAAAATAGGGTCTTTTTTTTTTTTTTTTGCAAAGTAATAGGTTATAAAAGTGAAAATTAAAGGACAATAGAGGACTTAAAAAATTTTTTTTAAATTAAAAAAAAAAAAGAAAGAAAGATTGATCGTAAAAATAGTAAAAATACATCCAGGTCTTTCTCTGGTTTTGTTGTGAGTATTGTGGGTTCAGTTCATTTTTGGCTAGTTCCTTGGTCCGACTTATATTTCTCAAGATCTATAGGCCCCTTCCTATGTAGTCCGTAGTAACCACAGGGTTTTAATCTATGGTCTGTAGCTTCCAAGGCGTTTCCCTCTGTTATAGCTTCTTCTGTTTGCTGGTCTCTTCAGTGTCTGGTTTCCGCCCTGACACAAAGAGGACGGTGGAGGACACTTTTTTTTTTTATTTAGGCTCACTTGTTCAGTCGCGCTGTGGGGAGGGAGGGAGGGATGCTGCAAACAAATAACACTGGCGTGCGCTCACAGTGCCTCAGCTACACTGGGTCTGCCCCCGCTCACGGCGCGTGTAGCCTCCCTGCCCACACTGCTCGGGCTCTAGGTTGTTCCACTGGGAACAATCAGAGGCTGGCCCTGGGCTGAGCTCCCAGTTCCAAGCCACTCAGGTTCAGGCACTCGGGTAGTCCTCAGAGGCGCAGACTCGGTTGGGCCTGCGTTTTGTGCTCTTCCCAGGTCCGAGCAGCTCAGGTGATGAGGTGTTTGGCGAGCGCCAATGCTGCGACTTATCGCCTCCCCACCACTCGGTTATCTGGGTGTAAAACCGGTGCACCTTCTCAGGCAGATGTTGACCGTCCAGACCCCCAAGAAGTTTTAGTTAGCAAAGAAGCCTGCTTACAGTTTTATAGATAGTGTCTCTCTGGGGCTGCGATTGCCCCCTTCTGGCTCTGGCTGCCTGTCACCGGAGGGGGAAGGTCTGCAGCCGGCTATCTCTGTTCAGTCCTTAGTTCCGTGCACGGGCCTGGCGGTGTCTTAGGTTAGGGCTGGCTTTTCGCGAGGTAGATATCCCACAGTCTGGTTTGCTAGCCCAAATTATTTCGCTCAGATAGCGCTCAGGACATCCGGGCCGATTCTTACTCTAAGGGACGCAGCCCGCACCGCGCTTCCCTGCCCAGCCCCCGCTTGCTAATGGCGTGTGCAGGCGTCTGCACTGCTTCTCCGCTGGGGGAGTTACCGTAGGGCTCGAAATCTGTGATTTTTAATTGTTTTTTTTTTTTTCTCCCTTTTATGTTGCCCTCTGTGCTTCCAAAGCTCGGCACAGATTTGGCAGTGAGAAGGTTTCCTGGTGTTTGGAAACTTCTCTCTTTTTAAGACTCCCTTCCCGGGACGGAACTCCGTCCCTCCCTCTTTTGTCTCTTTTTTTGTCTTTTATATTTTTTCCTACCTCCTATCGAAGAGTTGGGTTGCTTTTCTGGGTGCCTGATGTCCTCTGCCGGCATTCAGAAGTTGTTTTGTGGAATTTACTCGACGTTTAAATGCTCTTTTGATGAATTTGTGGGGGAGAAAGTGTTCTCCCCGTCCTACTCCTCCGCCATCTTGGCTCCTCCCTGAAAGTCATCTATTCTGATTGTCTGTTGTCTTTATTTATCCTCTACCCATCTCATTTATAGTTTAATTACTGAGTGATACAAATTTACCAGAAGGTCATTTTTTGGGAGAACAGAATTAAAAAAAAATTGTATCTCAGCAATTGGGAGTAAATATTTATATACAACAGATGATTAGAGATCCTACCTCCATTCTTTGTTCTGAAAAATGGAAATATGTAAAATGGAAGAATTCTGTTATCCATTTTTGCATTTTCTGTTTACTAACGTTTTTATTTGGACTTTCTCTTATTATTTCTTGACAGTTTTTTTTTTCTGGCTGCCTCTAGGGGGCAACTTAACCTAAATTATCTCTTGGTTAAATCAGACTGCTACAACTGGAAAAATTATGTCAAATCTCATTCCGCAGTTAAGATGATTGTTGTCTAGTGCAAACTTGATAGAATTTGTTTCTGTTCAAGGAATCAGCTTGAATGAAGTCATTATCTATAATTTCAGGCATTCAAAATCTGTGGGGGCATAAAACTGTGATGCTTGGGTGGAGGCAGAGAAAATGAAGAGGACACAGGTCAGTGTCATTTAACTTCATTGTGAAGTTCACATCTGTTCTCAGACCAAAACTGGACACTTGGGAAGATGTGGAAGCAAAATTCAGAGGTGCACCACCTCACATATCTACCCCTATTTTTCTTGCTTAGTATGTAAGGACTCCAGTTTACTTGATCTTAAACAAGAAACCTGATTAACACATTCACCTTGACACTCTCAGTAAATGTGAGGTTCCATTTCCAAATTCAATCCACTTTTCCTTCATGGACCTGTTTTGTTTCTTACCTAAATTATTATCTCAGGTCTTTGTACAGTGAAATTCTTCTTAACATGTGAAAGTTATCTTCTCTCTTCTTTGCTTTGAATCAGCAAACTACAAGGAAACTATTCCTATTCACCAGTATTATGTGCATTTATGTCTTGTATGGATGTAAGGGGGCTTGTGATATATTCTGATATAATTTGTTGGTTGAGACCATGAAGTGAGAGACATCCTTGTGGGTAAGATCATCTCATTATTGTTCTAAAGGCAAGTAGTGTGTTCTCAATAGAAGTCAGTACATGGACAGCAAACCTGTAGCAGAAAAAAGGGGATTTTTCAATATAAAAAAAAGTAGATACCTAGGCATGAACTTTAA
Source organism: Bubalus bubalis (assembly GCF_019923935.1). Taxonomy (NCBI): domain Eukaryota; kingdom Metazoa; phylum Chordata; class Mammalia; order Artiodactyla; family Bovidae; genus Bubalus; species Bubalus bubalis. The sequence goes on from NC_059166.1 coordinate 40,507,354, forward strand.
AAAATGTTTTATTTAAAAAAATTTATTTTTTTGTCTACACTGTGTGACTTGCAGGATCTTAGTTTGCTGGCCAGGGATTGAACCTGGCCCCCAGCTATGGAGGTTCAGAGTCCTAACCACTAGACCACCAGGGAGTTACTGATTTTTTTTTTTTTTTTTTTTTTAAGCAGGAAGTGAGAAGGATCACTAATTTGGTACCCACTACAAGACCCAGAATAAACTGGGTTCTGCAAGCTTTAGAGAGGGATTCAGCTCTTATAGATTAAGTTTTCCAGTTTCTTGTCATTATTGAAATCTTACCTCAGATTTTTCACAGATGAACTACAGAGTCAAGCTTAGGCCAGCATTTTCTGGAAAAAGTAACATTTCTGTGAGACCAGCTTTCAGCCCTGAAAGGGATGGTAAATTTGGTGGGGAAAGAGATGCTATTTGTCTTTCCAACATATTCTGTGTCACATAGTTAGAAGATTCATAGTTAACAGCTCCACCCCTCAATCATGAGCTCAGAAGAGGCCAGGACACATATCAAGGACTAGTAGCATGGTCAAGTAAGGCATCCAAACGTGAAACCTTAAAACCTAGATTTCTTTTTTCCTATACTGTCTACATTCAGCTAGATTCCTGAATATTTTCTGTGCATTCTCACTGCCATCTTTTCAGTTCAGATCTTTTCCATGCATTTCCTAGGCTTTGAGGTTAAACTTTAACAGATCCCAAATCATGAAGGTTTTTTATTGCTTTTAAGCCTCTATCACACCAATATGGAAACTATAACTTAAACTTCCCAATTAAGAGTGACTTAGATTTTTTCTGGTTAAATTTTTCTTTTTTCTTTTAAAACAATTTCTTTTAGGAAATTCCCTGGTAGTCCAGTGATTAGGACTTGAAGCTTTCACTGCTGGGGCCTGGGTTCAATCCCTGGTTGGGGAACTAAAATCTTGCAAGCCAAAAATCCAGTCTTTTTTAGATAAAGTATCAGACTTCCAGAATTATTTCCTTTCTTTCTTCTTCACTGATAATTTGGTGACTGTGTATATGATGGCATTCTCATGACCTTGGAAAGGCAGGTGTGATGGTTAATGTTACATATCAACTTGATGGATCTAAGGGTTGACCAAATAGCTGGTAAAACATTACTTCTGAATGTATCTGTGAGGGTGTTTCTGGAAGAGATTAGCATTAGATTCAGTGAAGAGTATAGAGATCAACCCTCACCAATGTGGGTGTCATCCATTCCCTGGGGCCCAGATGGAACTAGAAGGTGAAGAAAGGGGGTGGATTCCTTCTCTTCTTTTTGAGCTAGGATATCCATCATCTCCCACACTTGGACTTTGGAGCTCCTGGTTCTTGGGCCTTGGTCTCCAGGATTTACATCAGCAGCTCCGTGGTCCACAGGCCTTTGGACTTGGACTGAATTATGCCATTGGCTTTCTTGGTTCTCTAGCTTGCAGATTACAGATTATGAGAGCCAATTCTTATTATGACTCCTTTTATATCTATATATGAAAGTGAAAGTGGAGAGTGAAAAAGTTGGCTTAAAGCTCAACATTTAGAAAACTAAGATCATGGCATCCGGTCCCATCACTTCATGGGAAATAGATGGGGAAACAGTGGAAACAGTGTCAGACTTTATTTTTCTGGGCTCCAAAATCACTACAGATGGTGACTGCAGCCATGAAATTAAAAGACGCTTACTCCTTGGAAGGAAAGTTATGACCAACCTAGAGAGCATATTCAAAAGCAGAGACATTACTTTGCCAACAAAGGTCCGTCTAGTCAAGGCTATGGTTTTTCCTGTGGTCATGTATGGGTGTGAGAGTTGGACTGTGAAGAAAGCTGAGCACAGAAGAATTGATGCTTTTGAACTGTGGTGTTGGAGAAGACTCTTGAGAGTCCCTTGGACTGCAAGGATATCCAACCAGTCCATTCTGAAGGAGATCAGCCCTAGGTGTTCTTTGGAAGGAATGATGCTAAAGCTGAAACTCCAGTACTTTGGCCACCTCATGCGAAGAGTTGACTCATTGGAAAAGACTCTGATGCTGGGAGGGATTGGGGGCAGGAGGAGAAGGGGATGACAGAGGATGAGATGGCTGGATGGCATCACTGACTCGATGGACATGAGTCTGAGTGAACTCTGGGAGTTGGTGATGGACAGGGAGGCCTGGTGTGCTGCGATTCATGGGGTCACAAAGAGTCGGACACGACTGAGCGACTGATCTGATCTGATGTATCTATATGTATATTTATATATCTCCTATTGGTTTTGTTTCTCTGGGGCTGGATCTTAGGGTATGTGAGTCTGAGACTCTGATATATATTGCCAAAATGCTTGCTCCAGAGGTTGTACTGTTTGCAACTGACCAACCACAGTTTGGCATGTTTGTTTCCTCTGAGATAGGATGGTAACACAGTGTTACAACACTTTTGGATCATTACCCATATGATAGGTGAAAAATGGTGTCTCATTGTACTTTTAAATTCAAATGTCTATAATGTATAATGCTGAACCTCAATCCAGGTCTTTGAAAGCCATTTGTTTATTTTATTGTGAATGATGTCCTTCCCCATTTTTCTTTTTTTCCCTCTCCCCTATTTTTCTTTGAAGCTGTTGGTTTTTTCCTTATTGATTTGTAGAGACAAAAGCTAATGCAGGTGGCACTAGTGGTAAAGAATCTGCCTGTCAATGAAGGAGATCTAAGAGACGCAGCTTTGATCCCTGAGCTGGGAAGATCCCCTGGAGGAGGAAATGGTATCCCACTCCAGTATTCTTACTGGGAGAATTCCATGGACAGAGGAGCCTGGCGGGCTATAGTCCATGGGGTCGCAAAAGAGTCAGACACAACTGAGTGAGCACACACAGGCATGCTAATGAAGGCAGCTTTTGTCTGTAATATATATGTTGCAAATATTTTTCTCAGTTATCTGACCTTTGACTTTATGCTTTTTTCCTAGGTAGAACACTTTTTATGACATGTAGTCATGTTTATCATCTTTTTCTTTCTTTTTACAGTTTCTGTATTTTGTGGCATACTTGAAAGTCTTTCTCAATCTCAAGAATAGTTTAAAAAACTCTTCATATTTTCTTTTAATGTCTTTATAGTATTATTTTTTGGAAAAGAGAAAGGCTTATTGCGGAGGCATTCAAGGAGACAGTGGCTCATACTCCCCACCCCCCCCCAACCCCAAACTCTCCAAAAATTTTCAGCAAAGCATTTTTCGACATTTTTTTTTTTAAACTTTTTACTTTTTATTGGAGTATAGCCAATTAACAACGTTGTTGTAGTTTCAAGTAGACAGCAAAGGAACTCAGCCATACATATGTATATATATCCTTTCTCCTCTAAACTCCCCTCCCATCCAGGCTGCCATATAACATTGAGCAGAATTCCCTGTGCTGTACAGTAGATCTTGTTGGTTATCAGTTTTAAATACAACAGTGTGTTCATGTCAGTCCCAGACTCCCTAAGTATCCCTTTTCTTTATCCTTCCACCCTTCCTTTCCCCCTGTAGTATTCAATCATTTCCTTCAGATATATCCCAGAAATGGAATTGCTGAATCATGCATTAGTTCTACTTTTAATTTTTGGAAAAATCTCCATATTGCTATTCATAGTGGCTGTGCCAATTTACATTCCTACCAAGATTACACAAGGGTTCCCTTTTCTTTATATTCTCAGTAATACTTGCTATTTTTGTGTTTTTTTTTTTTTTCATAATAGTTGTTTTTTTCATTTTGCTGATGCTCTCTTTTGCTGTGTAGATGCTTTTTAGTTTGATGTGGTCACATTTGTTATTTTTGCTTTTGGGATCAAATCCAAGAAAATATCACCAAAACCAATGTTAAGGAATTTACATCTATGCTTTCTTCTAGGAGTTTTATGGTTTCAGGTCTTATGTTCAATTTTTAATCAATTTAGAGTTGAATTTTGTGCATTGTATAATATAGGGGTCCAGTTTCACTCTTTTGTATTAGCTATCCAGTTTTCCTCTATCATTTATTGAAGATATGCCATTGTATATTCTTGGCTCTTTGTCGTAAAGTAATTTACTATATATGTGGGGATTTATTTCTGGGCTCTATATTCTGTTCCTTTGACTTGTATGTTTTAATGCTAATGCTATACTATTTTTGATTACTCTAGCTTTGTAATATAGGTTGAAATCAGGGAGTGTGATTCTTCTTGTTTTGTTCATCTTTCTCAATATTGCTTTGGCTATTTGGTTTCATATAAATTTTAGGATTTTTCCCCCTATTTTTGTGAAAAATGCCTTTGGAATTTTGATACAGATTACATTGAATCTGTAGATTGCTTTAGATAGCACACCTGTTTTAACAATGTTAATTCTTGCAATCCATGAACACCAAATATCTTTCCATTTCTTTGTGTCTTCAGTTTATTTCACCAATGTATTATAGTTTTAAATGCATGGATCTTTCACTTCCTTGGTTACATTAATTCCTAAATATTTTATTCTTCATGTAATTGGAAATGGAATTATTTTCTTAATTCCTCTTTTTTGATAATTCATTGTTAGTGTATAGACATGCAACAGATTTTTGTATATTGACTTTGTATCCTGCAACTTTATTAAATTATTTTATTAGTTCTAACAGTTTCTTGGTAGAGTCTTTAGGGTTTCCTGTATATAATATCATCATCTGCTAAGAGTTACATTTTAAGTTGTTTTTTGATAACATTTCTATGTAAGTTAATACTGTAAAATCAATGTTTCACGTTTTATTTCATAACAAATTTCTAAGTTGCTAAAATCTAAGAAAAAGTTGGTAAGTTATTTAAGCATTTGGATATTGGAAGGACTCATTGGTTATAAGAAGAGGAAAGATAAAATCTGGCTAAATTCTGATTCCAAATTCCACATTACATGTTTAATGAAACAGCACTGCCCGTGGATAGTTAAGGCATTACCCCCTACCCCTATGTTAGACAAACTACTTTGAGGACTATGGAAAAAAAATCAAAGAACACAATAAGTGACTTCCTATAAAGCAATCTATAGCAAGCTAAACATATATCCAATTACAAGTTAGATGATATCAGGATCATTTGTTGTACATTCAAATGATCAAGTGTAAATTTATCTTGAATTCATTCAACACCTGAAATCAGGTCTCTAATACTGGACTTCCCAGTATTATTTTCAGTGCAATATGTTATTATTGTTGCTTAGTTGCTAAGTTGTGTCCAACTCTTTTGTGATCCCATGGTCTATAGCCCACCAGGCTTCTCTTTCTGAGGAATTTCCCAGGCAAGAATACTGGACTGGGTTGCCATTTTCTCCTCCAGGGGATCTTTCTGACCCAGGGATTGCATTGGCAGGTGGATTTTTTACCACTAAGTCACCTGGGAAGACCCTTGGGGCAATATATCCACTTCTTATTTAAATAAGATATTCAAAATTGACTTCTCAGATTCAGCACGTTGTGATTTTGTCTTCAAAGGACTAAGAATTGTTTTACAATCAATTTTATTTAAACATTGAAACCAAAGTTAAGAGTTTTGAGAAATAGAATGTGTACTTTGGCACAAAGACCATCTGAAGCCATTTGGAGATTCTTTCTATGTAAACAACTTAGAACGTTGTACGTAGGGATGAGTTTTTCATGGTCTTATTGTCAATAGATAGTTTCACTGCAAATGTATATATTATACTGTGTATGTGCTGTGATAAGTCACTTTAGTCATGTCTGACTCTATGCAACCCTATGGACTGTAGGCCCCTCTGTTTATGGGATTCTCCAGGCAAGAATACTGGAGTGGGTTGCGGTGTCATCCTGCAGGGGATCCTCCTGACCCAGGGATCAAACCCATATCTCCTGCGTCCCCTGCATTGCGGGGGGATTCTTTACTGCTGAGCCACCTCTGAAGCCTATATATAATATTACATGTTGCTTAACTCTTGCCTTCTTAGGAAAGTGACTTCAGGCAGTGATGATGAGTCACTCTTCTGAGTGTTATGTTGCTGAGTTTGCTAAGGAGAGGATTGTCTGTGTGTGAGGAGGAGGGGTCAGATGGAGGTGGGAGAGAGGACTATAAGAAGACCCAGGATTGACAGTTAAAATAAATGAGGACTCTTTAAAGAGTAGCTTTACTTCAAAGCTTCTAGGAACACTTCAGATCCCGTGGCCCAGGGGACTTCTAAGCCAATAGTATGAAGATCAAACTAAATTGCTTGAAAAAGGTGGGAGAACTGATGACTGTTATGTGTATGAGAAAAGAAGATCTGTGGGTTGAGGTGAAATGGAGGGAGTGAAATGATGGCAAGGCAAAAATAATGTTTTTGCAGTACGCCTTGAGGGAAAGAGAGACAGAGGAAGGCCTTGGGATGGGCTTATTACCATCTGAGTGGGTGAGTGTAGAAATGTGACCACCTGAGTGAGTGAGTTTAGAAATGAGACCTAGATCAGTATGTCCTGTTCAGTTTTGCTGGACTCTAAGAATTTTCCCCAAGGGATTTACAACTCTAACACTGCATACCAGGGAGGGCGTTGAAAAGCCTCCTGCCATGAATAAAGCTTTCCCACTTGCTTTTGAAAAATTGGACTATGTCAGTACATTTTACTTATTTATTTCCTCATACACTTCACATTATGCATCTCTATGGTCATGGCTACATTGTGAGTTGGTAAACTACTTCCTTGTTTGCATGTCCACTTCTAAAGCATCGTTTATCTAAGAACATCTTGGTTAGGAAACACCTCATGATGATTATAAACAAACCCTGTGGGAAGTTATTTTTTGGTTTTCTAGAGTGATTTCATGCTAGCAGCAATATTCAGAATTTCCTTTTCAAGGCGTCTTCATATATCAGGGAGAATAAGTTTGGCCTGTGCTAATTATTTTGGCTATGAAAGAGATTTTATTATTTTATTTCTTAGAATAGAAGGCTTGCTACAAAGTCAATATTTGACCTTTAAGCTACTGGTTTGAGCTGTCAAGTTACTAGTACTCTTCAAAGAAAGCAAAAAAATAAAAGGAGGATGGAAAAATATACAATCATTTGGAATGGATCGTACCGGTCTGTATGCAAAACAATGCAATTAGAACTATCTAAAGAACTCTTACCTCTTCCTTCTGTTCTACTTTTAATTTCTATGCATTTTAACACTCTTATGCTAGCATATAGAAAATAATAGGCACATTTGAAAGTCTGACTTTTGACTCATTCTGCTGCAGTGAAATTATAAGCATCAATAGCTTTTAGAGACAATATTTATTTATAACTAAATACAGGCAAAGCACTTATTTTCCTTTCTTTTCTGACACTTGTAGAGGGGAGGGAATGAACCTGATGAGCAGTGGGGGTATATAGACGGAAGGTGGCAAACCCTGATAGTTGCTGACCCCATAGCCATTCCTCCCTTTCTACTGTGGAAGGCAGAATCATGTTCCCCACCCCCAAGTCATCCACTATCCAATCCTCAGGACCTGTGAATATTTATTACAAAAGGAACTTTGCTGATGGGGTTAAGTTAAGGATTTTGACATGGAGAGAATATTGCAGATTATCTGGTATCTGGGTGGGTCCAATGTAATCATAAAGATTATTATAAGGGAAAAAGAGAGGCAGGAGAGTCAGAGAAGGAAGTATGATGGCAGAAGCAGAGGTTGGAGTAATGTAAAGAAGGGACCATAAACTAAGAAATGCAGAAAGTCTTTAGAACCTGGAAAATACAAGGAAATTCTCTTCTTAAGTGTCCAGAAGGAACTGAACTCTTGCAACACCTTGATTATAGCCCTGTGAGACCCACTGTGGACTTCTGACTTCCAGAACTGTAAGAAAATAAATTTGTGTTGTTTTAAGCTCTAAGTTTGTGGTACTTTGCTACCTCAGCAATAGGAAACTAATACACAGCCCTAGAAGATGAACCACAGTTTTCTATATCAACTATGGAAACTCCAGTGATTTTTGCCAATTATCCCTTGTGATACGCCATAAAGAAAAGTCAGTTTCCAATTGCTGGCAAGCTTTTTGCTTTCTGATCCATCCATCCTTTCCCTTCTTTTTGGAATGTTGGTATGAGAATATGATGCCTGGACCTGCAGCCATCTTGTGACTATCAGTTGACAAGATCTTAAAAGTCTGCTGCTGCTGCTGCTAAGTCGCTTCAGTCGTGTCTGACTCTGTGCGACCCCATAGACGGCAGTCCACCAGGCTCCCCCGTCCCTGGGATTCCCCAGGCAAGAACACTGGAGTGGATTGTCATTTCCTTCTCCAATGCATGAAAGTGGAAAGTGAAAGTGAAGTCGCTCAGTTGTGTCCGACTCTTTGCAGCCCCATGGACTGCAGCCTACCAAGCTCCTCCATCCATGGGATTTTCCAGGCAAGAGTACTGGAGTGGGGTGCCATCAACACATTGAGGATGCCAGACTTAGAGGTCTTTGATGACATTGCTGAAATGTTGCACCAAATCTGGGACAATCTATATGTAAGATAGTTGATTATCGTTGCTTATGCCAAAATTACATATGGAGTGTAACTTAACAGATACCTTTTTTATACATGATGTGATATAGATAATGAAACATTGAATCAATTATTTCCATTAGATTTCTTCAGATTTATCCTGTTATTCCTTCTGAGCAGACTGATTTCACTATTAAACAGTTGAAAGCATCATATCAACCAGAAGAATATTTGCTTTTCTAGCCATTCTAAACAAAGCACATGTTTTTTTACAGAAATTTTGGAGAAAAATACTAGTTATACCAATTTGTTGACTTTGTTTGCAAGGTAACAAAATTAAGAACTAAACAGGCAAACTCATTTTGATGGCAAAGTGAAAAGCTGGTTGACACTCCACTGATTAGAGGCCCAGGCAACTAATGAGTACATAAAGTAATAATGCAATATTATGATATGTAAAACACTTAATGTGGTTCAAGCAAATTAGACAGCAAAGCATTAATTATCAGCTTTGATAAATGGTCTTCTGGCCTTAGCCTGCATGTTCTTCTCTGCAACTATTGTAGCAGTAGAAAAATGAGTTGTATTTAAATAATTTCAAAGTCAAAGAAAAACAAGATTGTGCACTGAAAAATATGTAAACTATACCCTTAGATTTGAAAAATTATTCACGAGGAGATTTAAAAGTAATCTTTAATTAATAATATACCAATCCCTGATTTTCTTTGACTAATACAATAGCTGAGTTTAAGCTATAACTTCAAATATGAATTGATTTTTCTTCCCTTCTAAATAGATTGAAACACATTTATCTAGTGAATTACAAGCCATTCAGAGTTAGAATTTTTGAAGTTTCTTGACTTTTCTTTTTCTAGTTTTCAAGTGTTCATCCCAGTAACATTTTTTTGGAAGAGAAAATAATATAACACTGGGTGCTATAACATTTTCCTATTTATTCTTAAACTCCAACCCATAAACTCTTTTTTTTTTTTTTTTGGAACCTATGAACTTTTATTCCTTTTCTTAGGTCATGTTGAAAAGGGCAATTCATTTGAGTTATTCCTGAGCTATTTCAATTAGATACCCTTCTCATCTTCAAAAGTAGCCTAAACATAACTCACTCTTCCTGATTCCTTAGGAGTGACCTCCAGGTTACCTGAGGCCATTTCCAGACACTCCAGCCTAGAAGTCACATTCATTACTTGGTTTTTTTTTTTTTTTCCCCCGTTTGGCTTGGTTGTCTTTCCACATGCTGGAAACTACTTGGGAAAAAAAAAAGAACTCATATCTTTCATCCATGCAGATCCCAAGCTTAGACCACTGCCCCAATGTTGGCTGAAAACATACAGGAAAAATGAATGAACACAGAAAGGGTATCTATCAGGGAAATAAAATTCAACTTATCACATATCTGACACTACCTCTCAGTCCTTCAACGTATGTTTTGGGCTTTTGCAAAGTCTTGAAGTATGCTTTTCCCCTGTGTTTTAGAAAGTTACTGCATTTTGACTTGTATAGCCATTGTTGCCTAATCACTCTTTTGTTTCACTAATCTTCAGTTCAGTTCAGTTCAGTTGCTCAGTCGTGTCCGACTCTTTGCGACCCCATGAATCACAGCACGCCAGGCCTCCCTGTCCATCACCAACTCCCGGAGCTCACCCAGACTCACGTTCATCAAGTCAGTGTTGCCATCCAGCCATCTCATCCTCTGTCGTCCACTTCTCCTCCTGCCCCCTGTCCCTCCCAGCATCAGAGTCTTTTCCAATGAGTCAACTCTTCACATGAGGTGACCAAAGTACTGGAGTTTCAGCTTCAGCATCAGTCCTTCCAAAGGACACCCAGGACTGATCTCCTTTAGAATGGACTGGTTGGATCTCCTTGCAGTCCAAGGGACTCTCAAGAGTCTTCTCCAACACCACAGTTCAAAAGCATCAATTCTTTAGTGCTCAGCTTTCTTCACAGTCCAACTCTCACATCCATACATGACCACAGGAAAAACCATAGCCTTGACTAGACGGACCTTTGTTGGCAAGGTAATATCTCTGCTTTTCAGTATGCTATCTAGGTTGGTCATAACTTTCCTTCCAAGGAGTAAGCATCTTTTAATTTCATGGCTGCAGTCACCATCTGTAGTGATTTTGGAGCCCAGAAAAATAAAGTCTGACACTGTTTCCACTGTTTCCCCATCTATTTCCCATGAAGTGATGGGACTAGATGCCATGATCTTCGTTTTCTGAATGTTGAGCTTTAAGCCAACTTTTTCACTCTCCTCTTTCACTTTCATCAATAGGCTTTTTAGTTCCTCTTCACTTTCTGCCATATGGGTGGTGTCATCTGCATATCTGAGGTTATTGATATTTCTCCTGGCAATCTTGATTCCAGCTTGTGTTTCTTCCAGTCCAGTGTTTCTCATGATGTACTCTGCATATAAGTTAAATAAACAGGGTGACAATATACAGCCTTGACGTACTCCTTTTCCTATTTGGAACCAGTCTGTTGTTCCATGTCCAGTTCTAACTGTTGCTTCCTGACCTGCATACACTAATCTTACTATATATTATTAATAAGAATGCTTGGGTGAAAGTTCAAGTTCAACCATAAAAAAAGGTATCATCTCACAAAGTAAGAATTTCAATCACAGTGTTCTTCAAGGTTGATTAGTTCAGTGGTTCATTGATGCCATCCAGGACTTGGGTCTTTCAGGAATTCTGCTTTGCAGCCCTCAGTGTGTGGACTTGCATCCCTCAAGGGAACAGCTGCAGTAGTTCAAGACTTCATGTCCAGACCATCAATATATCTGGAGGTAGAAGTGAACTACTGTCTCTTCCTAGGATATTTTTCTTTTTTAAAACATATCCAAACTTACATATGTTCGTAGTTTAAAGAGTCAAATAGTTTGACAAAATTTGCTTTTAAATAACAAGCTTGGGACTTCCCTGGTAGTCAGTGGTTAAGACTACACACTTTCAATGCAGGGGGTTGCAGTTTTGATCCCTGGTCAGGAAACTAAGATTCCACAATCCCACATGCTGCTTACCACAGCCAAGAAAAAAAATTTTTTTTTTTTTTTTTTCAAAATCAAGCTCATCTCCTTTCCATTGTCCCCCTCTCCCCAAAGGCTACCTACTTTGATTTCTTTTAGCTGACTATTATTTTAATCTTTACCACCATGTCTCTAAATAACAAGCTTGTGTTACATGCTTCTTGATTTTTTAGTCTTTAGACCTTATACATTGATTTCTCAAGGTGGAAAATGAAGTTTTAGCTCTTTTTCTCCAGACTCACTTCCCTCTTCTATCTCTGGAATAAAGTTTCATTTGAACTTCCTCTGCTATTATCCTGGGGAACCCTTTTGCTCCTCTTTTGCTATTTACTATTTACTGTAACTCTTGGAATATTCCTTCCTATTTTAATCTCTCATTTTATGGAGAAACTTCTTTTTTTTTGATGTAGCAATTTTAGTATTTTTTTAAGATTATTTATTTTTATTTTTAATTTTTTAAAATTTAAATTTATTTATTTAAATTTATTTATTTTAATAGGAGGCTAATTACTTTATAATATTGTATTGGTTTTGCTTGATTATCTGTTATCAGTTCAATCCCTTAGTTGTGTCTGACTCTTTGTGACCGCTTGCATCACAGCATGCCAGGCCTCCCTGTCCATCACCAACTCCCGGAGTTCACTCAGACTCATATCCATCGAGTCAGTGATGCCATCCAGCCATCTCATCCTCTGTCGTCCCCTTCTCCTCTTGCCCCCAATCCCTCCCAGCATCAGAGTCTTTTCCAATGAGTCAACTCTTCGCATGAGGTGGCCAAAGTACTGGAGTTTCAGCTTTAGCATCATCATTCCTTCCAAAGAAATCCCAGGGCTGATCTCCTTCAGAATGGACTGGTTGGATCTCCTTGCAGTCCAGGGACTCTCAAGAGTCTTCTCCAACACCACAGTGGTGTCATCTGCATATCTGAGGTTATTGATATTTCTCCCGGCAATCTTGATTCCAGCTTGTGCTCCATCCAGCCTGCCATTTTTCATGATGTACTCTGCATATAAGTTAAATAAGCAGGGTGACAATATACAGCCTTGATGTATTCCTTTCCCAATTTAGAACAATTCTATTCTTCCCTGTCCAGTTCTAACCCTTGTTTCTTGATCTGCATACAGATTTCTCAGGAGGCAGGTCAGGTGATCTGTTATTCCCATCTCTTTAAGAATTTTCCACAGTTTATTGTGTTCCACAGAGTCAAAGGCTTTGGCATAGTCAATAAAGCAGAAGTAGATGTTTTCTGGATGACCCAACAAATGCTGGCAATTTGATCTCTGGTTCCTCTGCCTTTTCTAAATCCAGCTTGGACATCTGGAAGTTCATGGTTCATGTACTGCAGAAGCCTGGCTTGGAGAATTTTGAGCATTACTTTGCTAGCATGTGAGATGAGTGCAATTGTGTGGTAGTTTGAGCATTCTTTGGCATTGCCTTTCTTTGGGATTGGAATGAAAACTGACCTTTTCCAGTCCTGTGGCCACTGCTGAGTTTTCCAATTTGCTGGCGTATTGAGTGCAGCACTTTCATTGCATCATTTTTTAGGATTTGAAATAGCTCAACCGGAATTCCATCACCTCCACTAGCTTTGTTCATGTGATGCTTCCTAAGGCACATTTGACTTCGCATTCCAGGATGTCTGGTCTAGGTGAGTGATCAAACCATCGTGATTATCTGGGTTGTGACGATCTTCTTTGTATAGTTCTTCTGTGTATTCCTGCCACTTCTTCTTAATATCTTCTGCTTCTGTTAGGTCCATACCATTTCTGTCCTTTATTGTGCCCATCTTTACATGAAATGTTCCCTTGGTATCTCTAATTTTCTTGAGAGATCTCTAGTCTTGTCCATTCTATTGTTTTCCTCTATTTCTTTGCATTGATCGTTGAGGAAGGCTTTCTTATCTCTTCTTGCTATTTTTTTGAACTCTGCATACAAATCGATATATCTTTACTTTTCTCCTTTGCTTTTCACTTCTCTTCTTTTCACAGCTATCTTTAAGGCCTCATCAGACAACAATTTTGCCTTTTTTGTATTTCTTTTTCTTGGGAATGGTCTTGATCACTGCCTCCTATACAATGTCACTTCCATCCATAGTTCTTCAAGCACTCTGTCTATCAGACCTAATCCGTTGAATCTATTTGTCACTTCCACTGTATAATCCTAAGGGATTTGATTTAGGTCATATCTGAATGGTCTAGTGGTTTTCCCTACTTTCTTCAATTTAATTCTGAATTTGATGGTAAAGAATTCATGATCTGAGCCACAGTCAGCTGCCAGCCTTATTTTTGCTGACTGTATAGAGCTTCTCCATCTTTGGCTGCAATGAATATAATCAATCTGATTTCAGTATTGACCATCTGATGATGTCCATGTGTAAAGTCCTTTCTTGTGTTGTTGGAAGAGGGTGTTTGCTATAACCAGTGAGTTCTCTTGGCAAACTCTATTAGACTTTGCCCTGCTTCATCCTGTACTCCAAGGCCAAATTTATCTGTTACTCCAGATATTTCTTGACTTCCTAGTTTTGCATTAGAGTCCCCTGTAATGAAGAGGACATCTCTTTTTCATGCTAGTTCTAGAAGGTCTTGTAGGTCTTCATAGCACCGTTCAAATTCAACTTCTTCAGCATTACTGGTTGGTGGATAGACTTGGATTACTGTGATATTGAATGGTTTGCCTTGGAAATGAACAGAGATAATTCTGTTGTTTTTGAGATTGCACCCAAGTACTGCATTTCAGACTGCTTTTATTGACTATGATGGCTACTTAGTTTCTTCTAAGGAATTCTTGCCCACAGTAGTATATATAATGGTCATCTGAGTTAAATTCACCCATTCCAGTCCATTTTAGTTCGCTGATTCCTAGAATGTTGATGTTCACTCTCGCCATCTCCTGTTTGACCACTTCCAATTTGCCTTGATTCATGGACCTAACATTCCAGGTTCCTATGCAATATTGCTCTTTACAGCATCGGACCTTGCTTCCATCACCAGGCACATCCACAGCTGTGTGTTGTTTTTGCTTTGGCTCTTCATTCTTTCTGAAGTTATTTCTCCACTGATCTCCAGTAGCATATTGGGCACATACAAACCTGGGGAGTTTATCTTTCAGTGTCCTATCTTTTTGCCTTTTCATGGTGTTCATGGGGTTCTCAAGGCAAGAATACTGAAGTGGTTTGCCATTCGCTTTTCCAGTGGACCACATTCTGTCAGACATCTCCACCATGTCCTGTCCATCTTGGGTGGCCCTACATGGCATGGGTCATAGTTTCATTGAGTTAGACAAGGCTGTGGTCCATGCAGCCAGATTGGTTAGTTTTCTGTGATTGTGGTTTTCATTCTGTCTGCCCTCTGATAGAGAAGGATAAGAGGCTTATGGAAGCTTCCTGATGGGAGAGACTGACTGAGGGGAAAACTGGGACTTGTTCTGATGGATGGGGACATGCTCAGTAAATCTTTAATCCAATTTTCTGTTGAGAGCAAGGCTGTGTTCCCTCCCTGTTATTTGACCTGAGGCCAAACTATGGTGGAGGTGATGAAGATTATGGTGACCTCCTTCCAAAGGTCCCTTTACTTTATACTTAAGTGGCAGTGGTTAGGTATAGAATTTCAGGCTGGAAATTCTTTGAGAATTTTTTTTTGGTCATGCCATGTCACATGAGGGCTCTTCCCTGACCAAGGATTGAACCTGTTCCCCCTGTAGTGGAAGCATGGAGTCATAACCACTGGACTACTAAGGAAATCCTCTTTGAGAATTTTAAAGGCATTGACTTCTGGATACCAGCTTCTAGCTTCTAGCTACTGATCATATGAAGCTGTTTTTTCCTGGTCCTCTGTAGGTGGGCTTCCTTCCTTCAATCTCCTACCTGGAGGCTTGCTTTTATTCTTAGTATCCTGAAACTTCACGATGGTTTTTACTGATGGGGTTCTATTTTCATCTGTTGTGTTGGGTGGATGGTGAATCATTTCAATCTGGACATTCACAGTTTTCAATTTTGGCAATTTTTCTTGTAATATTTCTTTGAGGATTTGTTCTATCACTTCTCTTTTAAGGCATTCTTATTATTTGAATGTTAAACCTTTGTCATAATTGGCAGCCTGTAAAATGGCTCTTGATGATTTTTGAGTCTTGATATTCATGCCTTTGTGAGTTCCTCTCCCACACTAAATTAGGCTGATCTGTGTAACAAACCAGATAGTGTGAAAATGATTAAGTGTACATTATTAGGTTAGGTCATAAAAGACATCATAGCTTCCATCTTGCCCCATTTGGAATCATTTGCTCAGGAAAGTCAATTGTCATGTTGGGAGGATACTCAAGTAGCCCTGTGGAGGGACAGCCAGGTAAGGAACTGAAGTCCCTACTAATAGCTAGCATTAACTTGCCAGGAATGGGAATGAGCCACATTGGAAGCAGATTTTTTTGCCCTAGTTAAGCCTTCTGATGATTGAACCTCAGCTGATATCTTGACTGCAACTTCATGAGACCTTGAACTAGAGTCACTCAGCTAAACATCCCCTGGATTGCTAATCCATAGAAGCTGCCTGAAATAATAAACATTTATAGGTTTAAGCTGGCATAGTTTGTTCTGATGCGGTAGATAACTACTATGACACTGCTTGATTCTTATGTTTTCTTACCTAATGTTGAAGTCTCAAGATATTAGCTGCTCCCTGTATGGACTCTCTATGTGGACTAGTTTGGGCTTCATCACACTATGTTAGCTAGACTCCAGAGGTCATGTTGGATCACTCTTGTTGCACAGCATTCACTGATGCAGGAACAAAGTCTGCCCAGATCCAAAGAGAGTGCAAGGTTCTTGGAGAGCAGGTAGGACTAGAAATATTGCTGTGGCCATTTTTGAAAACACAAACTGCCACACAGTATCTATACTAAATTATTGATTAGGACTCAGAATTTAGCTTCATGCCATTGGGGCCAACATTTATGTTCTTGCATATCTCAACTTCTTATTGTTAATAGTTAAATACTAGCTTCATAACAACAATTGAAGAGCAAACTTCTCTCTCCATCCCACACCTTCTTGTTTTCCCTTGCCCTCAACTATTTTTACTTTAATACAATATTGATCAGTATAAACTATATAGTATCTTTGGCTTATTTTCTATGTTCTTTTTTGGTGTTAGTTCTTTTTGTTTTTAATTTGAGTGTATTGACTGATATATCAACAATGGTTTATGACTACAGTGATGTCTTCAGCCCTGAATTGTCCTCATTTCTTTTATAATGTTATTTTTCTCTGGCCCATGAGAAAAGCGCAATACTTGTAACTTGATTGATTTCTCCTCAGTTGTTTTGAGCTTTGCTGTTGAGCTGTCTAACCCCATTTGCACACTTGCACAGCATGATCTGTTCCAGCAACTGAGTTGAGCTTCTCCAGGCTGGCAGGTGCATGATGACAATGTCACCCTTTATCTTTATGAAGAATCAGTGCAGTTATTTCTTCAACAGTCCTCTTTCCAAATCCTCAGCAGATGGTGTTGGCTTTAAAATTAGAATTGACAATCAGGTGGCTACACTGAAGTTTTAAGGCTACTCTGGGGAAATACAATTTTCTGAAGAATCTGACTTATTTTAAAAAACAAAAGTTAAAACTGAAGCATATTTTCTTGGAAATTTCAGGTGATTTTTAACATTTACTCTCAGAATATATTAAAAATTTTTCTCAAAGTAAGGACTGACACAAAATAACTTTAAATGTAGCATTCTCCTGTTTCAAATAGCTTCTTTATCTGCATTTTAGCTGACTCAGACTTTTGAATGAGCTAAACATTTTCACTAATTAAAAATGCATGTTATAGTATCAACAAAATTATTTTTTCCCCAAGTGGCCAAATTCCATCATTCTACTCTTCAAAGTTATAGTTTAAAATTCTAAAATTTATCCCTCTGGGATGGAATGGGAAGGGAGGAGGGAGGAGGGTTCAGGATGGGGAACACATGTATACCTGTGGCAGATTCATTTTGATATTTGGCAAAACTAATACAATTATGTAAAGTTTAAAAATAAAATAAAATTTAAAAATAAATAAATAAATAAAATTAAAAAAAATAAAATGTAAGGTGAGAAAGAAAAAAAAAACCACCTCTTTAATGTAAATTTATAATGGTGAGAACAGAAGAGGGTCTGTGAAGGGATAGGAGATTTTGAAAATGGTTGGAAGACTGATAATGGAAATAGCAGAGCAAGGTAAGAGCCATGGCTCAAGCTGCTCATAGAAGATGAATAGATTCACTCCTACACAAGCATGCACAAGAGAGTCAGCTGAGTCAGAAATTTGATGACAACCTAGACAACGAAGAATGTGCTCCCCTGCTCAGAAAGCCTGGAGCCTGGAATTCTGCAATGTGAATTCTATCTTCTCCCCAACACAATCTCCTATTCCCGAATATCCTGGCAAAAGATGGGGGAGATGATAGAGGCAGAGAGACAGGTGAACATCCAGAGAACTTAATCAGGAGACAGCTAATTGTTGTAGCTTTCTGACATCAAATACTACAAAAGGGAAATGAGTAGACTGGTGACTCAAATATCACAATTTCTATATTTTATATTTAGATAAAACAGGTAACCTTCACCTTTTCAAATATTGTAGCCTTTATCTTTCCAAACTCTAACTTGGAAGCAACTGTCACTGAATCAATGTTTGAAAGTTTCCTTCTCACAGATGGTCTGGGTTTTTTCAATTGGGAAGGAAAGAACAGAGTAAAACATCTATTCAGTCAAAGCTATATTTTAGACCAGTGTTTTCTGCTCTAGCAAAAAGTCCTACTGAGAGTAAAAGTCAGCTTATTTACAGAAATTGAAAAATAAAACAGAAAATCTACAATGATTAATAAATAAGAAGCCAAGTCAGAAATGTGAA
This sequence comes from Bubalus bubalis, assembly GCF_019923935.1. Classification (NCBI taxonomy): domain Eukaryota; kingdom Metazoa; phylum Chordata; class Mammalia; order Artiodactyla; family Bovidae; genus Bubalus; species Bubalus bubalis. The sequence continues at coordinate 40,525,708 of NC_059166.1, forward strand.
TATCTGTGTAAGACTCTTTTCAAATCTATGGTTATTTTCTCTATTAAATGATTTAAATGATTGAGACAAAAAACATTACTTGCAAAGTCAGGGTATAGTTTCACTCTGGGAAAATGAGAAGCAGGGCAAAATCTGGTCTGGTCCCACTCCCGCATCCTCCCAGCACAGAGGGACAACAAAGACATATTCACAAACTGAAACAAAATTAAGTGCAAGTTAGTGAAGAAGAGCCTGAAAGGCACAGAACAAGTTAAGTGGTCTTTTCCTTCCAGAGGGTCAGAGAAGTTCAAATGACAAATGGAAGAAAAGGGATCCTATCTGCCCAGAGTTGATCTTCAGGATCAACTGATTTGAGTATAGGCTGGATTGAGTATAGGCTAAGATAGACCATAAAATGAGGGATATATCTGCATTAACCCATTGAGGTTAACCAGAGAGGTTCAAAGAGACACATGTACCCCAATGTTCATTGCAGCACTGTTTATAATAGCCAGGACATGGAAACAACCTAGATGTCCATCAGCAGATGAATGGATAAGAAAGCTGTGGTACATATACACAATGGAGTATTACTCAGCCATTAAAAAGAATACATTTGAATCAGTTCTAATGAGGTGGATGAAACTGGAGCCTATTATACAGAGTGAAGTAAGCCAGAAAGAAAAACACCAATACCGTATACTAACGCATATATATGGAATTTAGAAAGATGGTAACAATAACCCTGTGTACGAGACAGCAAAAGAGACACTGATGTATAGAACAGTCTTTTGGACTCTGTGGGAGAGGGAGAGGGTGGGAAGGTTTGGGAGAATGGCATTGAAACATGTATAATATCATGTATGAAACGAGTCGCCAGTCCAGGTTCAATGCATGATACTGGATGCTTGGGGCTGGTGCACTGGGACGACCCAGAGGGATGGTATGGGGAGGGAGGAGGGAGGAGGGTTCAGGATGGGGAACACATGTATACCTGTGGCGGATTCATTTTGATATTTGGCAAAACTAATACAATTTTGTAAAGTTTAAAAATAAAAATAAATTAAAAAAAAATAAAATTCTAAAATTTAGAGAAGACTTCATGATTTTAATTTAATATTTTCAAACAGTCTTCCTTCAGTAGTTCCATAGTTTCAGACTTTTTGGGTAATCTTATGAAAGATGGAAATCAAGAAGATACACTTGCAAAAATCAATTTTCCAGCCCAAGTTTTATCTTTCATTTATTGAGATGCTACTACAGGCCAGACTCTGAAGAAAAAGAGAAGGCAAAGTAGACAGTTTTGTAAACAAACTGTTTCAAACCAATATAATAGGTAATAGAGATAGAAATATAGAGGAGTTGGAGCATAGACAAGGGGGCAACTTGTTTGTTTATGGAGTTGGAAAAATTTTGTAGAAGATGGATAAGTACTATTCATATAAAAGAGATCCTGAAATTTGAAAATAACTTATCTATATGGAGAAGGGCATTTCAGAGAGACAGGAAGGACTAAAACTATTTGTTGTTCAGTCGCTCAGTCATGTTCGACTCTTTGCAACCCCATGAACTGAAGCACGCCAGGCTTCCCTGTTCTTTGCTATCTCCCAGAGCTTGCTCAAACACATGTCCATTGAATCAGGGATGCCATCCAACCATCTTGTCCTCTGTCACCCCCTTCTCCTCCTTCCTCCAATCTTTCCCAGCATCAGGGTCTTTTCTAATGAGTTGTCTCTTTGTATCAGGTGGCCAAGTATACTGGAGTTTCAGCTTCAGCATCAGTCCTTCCAATGAATATTCAGGACTGATTTCCTTTAGGATTGATTGCTTTGATCTCCTTGCAGTCCAAGGAATTCTCAAAAGTCTTCAACACCATAGTTCAAAAACATCAATTCTTCAGCACTCAACCTTCTTCATGGTCCAACTCTCCTATCCATACATGACTACTGGAAAAACCATAGCTTTGACTAGATGAACCTTTGTCAGCAAAGTAATGTTTCAGCTTTTTAATATGCTGTCTAAGTTTTTCATAGCTTTTCTTCCAAGGAGCAAGTGTCTTTTAATTTCATGGCTGCAGTCACCATCTGCAGTGATTTTGGAGCCCACGAAAATAAGTCTGTCACTGTTTCCATGGTTTCCCCATCTATTTGCTGTGAAGTGATGGGACCAGATGCCATGATCTTATTTTTCTGAATGTTGAGTTATAAGCCAGCTTTTTCACTGTCCTCTTTCACTTTCATCAAGAGGCTCTTCAGAAAGTTCTTCTTCACTTGGTGCCATAAGGGTGGTGTCATTTGCATATCTGAGGTTATTGATATTTCTCCCAGCAATCTTGATTCCAGCTTGTGCTTTCATCCAGCCCAGCGTTTCTCATGATGTATTCTGAACATAAGTTAAATAAGTAGGGTGACAATATACAGCCTTGATGTACTCCTTTCCCAATTTGGAACCAGTCCATCCATGTCCAGTTCTAACTGTTGTTTCCTGACCTGCATACAGATTTCTCAGGAGGCAGGTAAGGTGGTCTGGTATTCCCATCTCTTTAAGAATTTTCCACAGTTTGTTGTGTTCCACACAGTCAAAGGCTTTGGCATAGTCAATAAAGCAGAAGCAGATTTTTTTTTTTTAATTTCCTTGCTTTTTCTATGATCCAACAGATGTTGGCAATTTGATCTCTGTTCCTCTGCATTTTCTAAATGCAGCTTGAATATCTGCAATCTCACAGTTCACCTACTGTTGAAGCTGTGCTTGGAGAATTTTAAGCATTACTTTGCTAGTACTCTTGCCTGGAAAATTCCGTGGACTACAATCCATGGGGTTGCAAAGAGTTGGACATGATGATAGACTACACTTTCACTTTGCTAGCATGTGGAATGACTGCAACTAAAACTATAAAGGGCATTAGAAAAATTTTTAAAATATTGAGGTTGGAAAGGAGGTGAGGGTTTTATATAGACAATAAGAGAACACAGAATGATTTTCATCAGGGAAACCCCATTAACAGATTACACTGAAGAAAGTTAAATACTGGGAGAGGAATTGGATGCTGTGTCGACTGAACAATAATTAGGAGAGGTGAAGAAGAGTCTTAAAACTCAACATGGTATCTTTTCCTATCACTTCATGGCAAATAAATGAGGAAACAATGGAAACAGTGAGAGACTTTGTTTTTGGGGGGCTCCAAAATCACTGCAGATGGTGACTACAGCCATGAAATCAAAAGATGCTTGCTCCTTGGAAGAATAGTTATGACCAACCTAAACAGCATATTAAAAAGCAGAGACGTTACTTTGCCAACAAAGGTCCATCTAGTCAAGGCTATGGTTTTTCCAGTAGTCACGTATGGATGTGGGAGTTGGACTATAAAGAAAACTGAGAGCTGAAGAATTGATGTTTTTGAACTGTGGTGTTGGTGGACTCTTGAGGGTCCCTTGGACAGCAAGGAGATCCAATCAGTCCATCCTAAAGGAAATCAGTCCTGAATATTCATTGGAAGGACTGATGCTGAAGCTGAAACTCCAATACTTTGGCCACCTGATGCGAAGAAGTGACTCAATGGAAAAGACCCTGATGCTGAGAAAGATTGAAGGCAGGAGGAGAAGGGGATGACAGAGGATGAGATGGTTGGATGGCATCACTGACTCAATGGAAATAAGTTTGAGTAAACTCCAGGAGTTGGTGATGGACAGGGAAGCCTGGCATGCTGCAGTCCATAGGGTCACAAAGAATCAAATACGACTGAGCAATTGAACTGAAGTGAACTCAACTGAAGAAGAGTCACAATAATGGAGAGGAATGGGGAGGTAATTGAGAAATAGATTGTAGGTAGAATTAATTGAGTTAAGAAACTGATTTGGGGTTCAAAGGAAGAATGCATCACTTAATATCTAAAACAAAAAGCTGAATTTATTGTTTGTTAAAGAGCTTGCTCTGCTTGCACTATGTAGTCTCCCTGAAAAGTATATTGCTTTTAAGAAGCATGGAGGTTATGAATTTCTGAACATCCACTGACTGGAGTTTTAGGGATTGGTTGCCTCTTAGCAATGGAAACACAGTTACTGGAGTGAGGCAGTTGTTGACTGTTGTTGATTGGATCTTAAGAAGCTGTCACTGAATGTTCAACATTTAGGAATGTGGTTTCTGAAGCAAAGTTGTCATTGATTGAGTGGGATGTGTTTAAAACTGATTCTGATGGTTACTTCTTCCTTTAGCCAAAATGTAACCCATCTTCTTCTTTCTTGAATTTAGAGAATAAGAACTTTTATTTTTATGGATTAAAATAGAAGAAAAAAAGTCATCATTAGCTTTGTTTGATGGAAAGAACTAGAACAGGAAGAAGAACCAGTGTGAGAAATGGTTCATCTTTAGGCATCATTAACAGATAGGAAAGAATTGAAACCATCAATGAAAGAAGTTGTTCAGGAAAAGCTTGTGAAGTAAAAGTGGAAACTGGCCAATGATAACACTAAGTAGTACTTGTGAATAGAAGAAGAACCAGGAGACATTAACTGGAGAAAGCAAAGGAGGAAAGAGTTTCACACTCTTGGGAGTTTATTTAAAAAAAAAAAAAAAGACTAAAGTGGCCTTCAGTAAGAGTCCTTTCAGTAAAATTATATTAATAGCTCTGAAAATCACATTTAAGGCTTACCTAAACATTTTGGTTATCAACTTCTGATTGTTGTTGTGGTTGTTTAGTTGCTAAGTTGTGTCAGACTCTTTTTGTGATCCCATAGACTGTAGCCTGCCAGGTTTCTCTGTCCGCGGAATTTCCCAAGCAAGAATACTGGAGGGGGTTGCCATTTCCTCCTCCAGGGGATATTCTTGACCCAGGGATTGAATATGTGTCTTCTGCATTGGGAGGTGGATTCTTTAACACTGAGCCACCTGTGAAGCCCCAACTGCTGATATAATGCTTCACATTTGGTTTATGTGTCTTAGGTACTCATGAATTTTATCAGTGTTCCTCACTTGGGAACTCTGAGTGTGATTTTTGTAGTGGTGTTTTTTTTTTTTTTAGTTCTCTCTCAAAATTTTTGTTTAAGAGCATAAAATAAAAGGATTTTCTTTTTTCTCCCCCTGCCTTTTTTCCCCTTCACTTCTTATCACTTTCTGACTTGCTACTTAATTTACTCATTTGTTGTTTATTGTTTCTCTCTCCTCTGCCTGAATGTAAACCCTAGGAAAAGGGTCTTGTATTTCCTTCGGTCATCTCATCCAAGTACCTAGAAAGTATGTGTACTAAATAAGAGATGCATATTTGTTGAATTAGTAAACAATACTGACAACAATAATGACCATTTATTAAGCCTCATACTCTACAAACATCCCACATAAATCTCATAAACAAGGTAGAATTTTTATTTTTTAAATTAAAATTTTAATTTTTTCTATTTTATTTATTTTTATTGATACATAATTTACAATGTTTTTAATTTCTGTTTTACAGCAAAGTGATTCCATTATTAACATTTACAATGTTGTTAATTCCTGTTTTATAGCAAGGTGATTCCAGCAAACTGTAGATTCTTTTTAAAATATCCTTTTCCATTATGTTTTATTATAGGATACTTTTTTAATTGGAGGATAATTGCTTTAAAATGTTGTGTTAGCTTCTGCTGTACAACAACGTGAATCAGCTGTAAGTATACATATATCCCCCCTCTCTTGAGTCTCCCTCCCACCCCTCATCCCACCCTTCTAGGTCATCACAGAGCACCAAGTTGAGCTCCCTGTGCTTCCCATTGGTAATCTGTTTTACACATGGTAGTGTATACAAGTCAGTGCTACCCTCTCGATTCATTACACCTTCCCCATCGGTGTCCACACGTCTGTCCTCTATGTCTGCATCTCTAGTCCTGCCCTGCAAATAGGATCATCAATACCGTTTTTCTAGGTTCCATATGTGTGTGTGTGTGCCAAGTTGCTTCAGTTGTATCTGACTCTGTGTAACCCCACGGACTATAGCCCACCAGGCTCCTCTGTTCATGGGATTTTCTAGGCAAGAATACTAGAGTGGGTTGCCATGTCATCCTCCAGGGGATCTTCCTGGTCCAGGGAATGAACCCACATATCTTATGTTTCTCGCATTGGCAGGCAGATTCCTTACCACTAGTGCCACTGGGGAAGCCCCCTAAATTCCAGATATGTGGATTTCCAGATATATGGGTTCCATATATGCACTAGATTTGTTTTTCTCTTTCTAACTTACTTCACTCTGTATGACAGACTCTAGGTCTATCCACATCACTACAAATTACCCAATTCTACTCCTTTTTATGGCTGAGTAATGATCTCTGTTCGTTTCCAAGGCAAACCATTCAATATCACAGTAATCCAAGTCTATGCCCCAACCAGTAACGCTGAAGAAGCTGAAGTTGAACAGTTCTATGAAGACCTACAAGACCTTTTAGAACTAACACCCCAAAAAGATGTCCTTTTCATTATAGGGGACTGGAATGCAAAAGGAGGAAGTCAAGAAACACCTGGAGTACCAGCCAAATTTGGCCTTGGAATACAGAATGAAGCAGGGCAAAAACTAAGAGAGTTTTGCCAAGAAAATGCACTGGTCATAGCAAACACCCTCTTCCAACAACACAAGAGAAGACTCTACACATGGACATCACCAGATGGTCAACACCGAAATCAGATTGATTATATTCTTTGCAGCCAAAGATGGAGAAGCTCTATACAGTCAGCAAAAACAAGACCAGGAGCTGACTGTGGCTCAGATCATGAACTCCTTATTGCCAAATTCAGACTGAAATTGAAGACAGTAGGGAAAACCACTAGACCATTCAGGTATGACCTAAATCAAATCCTTTATGATTATACAGTGGAAGTGAGAAATAGATTTAAGGGCCTACCTGATGAACTATGGTCGGAGGTTCGTGACATTATACAGGAGACAGGGATCAAGATCATCCCCATGGAAAAGAAATGCAAAAAAGCAAAATGGCTGTCTGGGGAGGCCTTACAAATAGCTGTGAAAAGAAGAGAAGTGAAAAGCAAAGGAGAAAAGGAAAGATATAAGCATCTTAATGCAGAGTTCCAAAGAATAGCAAGAAGAGATAAGAAAGCCTTCCTAGCGATCAATGCAAAGAAATAGAGGAAAACAACAGAATGGAAAAGACTAGAGAACTCTTCAAGAAAATTAGAGATACCAAGGGAACATTTCATGCAAAGATGGGCTTGATAAAGGACAGAAGTGGTATGGACCTAACAGAAGCAGAAGATATTAAGAAGAGGTGGCAAGAATACACAGAAGAACTGTACAAAAAAAGATCTTCACGACCCAGATAATCACGATGGTGTGATCACTCATCTAGAGCCAGACATCCTGGAATGTGAAGCCAAGTGGGCCTTAGAAAGCATCACTACGAACAAAGCTACTGGAGGTGATAGAATTCCAGTTGAGCTATTTCAAATCCTGAAAGATGATGCCGTGAAAGTGCTGCACTCAATATGCCAGCAAATTTGGAAAACTCAGCAGTGGCCACAGGACTGGAAAAGGTCAGTTTTCATTCCAATCCCAAAGAAAGGCAATGCCAAAGAATGTTCAAACTACCGCACAACGGCACTCATCTCACATGCTAGTAAAGTAATGCTCAAAATTCTCCAAGCCAGGCTTCAGCAATACGTGAACCATGAACTTCCAGTTGTTCAAGCTGGTTTTAGAACAGGCAGAGGAACCAGAGACCAAATTGCCAACATCTGCTGGATCATCGAAAAAGCAAGAGAGTTCCAGAAAAACATCTATTTCTGCTTTATTGACTATGTCAAAGCCTTGGACTGTGTGGATCACAATAAACTGGAAAATTCTGAAAGAGATGGGAATACCAGACCACCTGACCTGCTTCTTGAGAAATCTGTATGCAGGTCAGGAAGCAACAGTTAGAAGTGGACATGGAACAACAGACTGGTTGCAAATAGGAAAAGGAGTACGTCAAGGCTGTGTATTGTCACCCTGCTTATTTAACTTCTATGCAGAGTACATCATAATAAATGCTGGGCTGGAAGAAGCACAAGCTGGAATTAAGATTGCTGGGAGAAATATCAATAACCTCAGATATGCAGATGACACCACCCTTATGGCAGAAAGTGAAGAGGAACTAAAAAGCCTCTTGATGAAGGTGAAAGAGGAGAGTGAAAAAGTTGGCTTAAAGCTTAACATTCAGAAAACAAAGATCATGGCATCTGGTCCCATCACTTCATGGCAAATAGATGGGGAAACAGTGGAAACAGTGTCAGACTTTATTTTTTGGGGCTCCAAAATCACTGCATATGGTGACTGCAGCCATGAAATTAAAAGGCGCTTCCTCCTTGGAAGGAAAGTTATGACCAACCTAGATAGCATACTGAAAATCAGAGACATTACTTTGCCGACAAAGGTCTGTCTAGTCAAGGCTATGATTTTTCCAGTGGTCATGTATGGATGTGAGAGTTGGACTGTGAAGAAAGCTGAGCACTGAAGAATTGATGCTTTTGAAGTGTGGTGTTGGAGAAGACTCTTGAGAGTCCCTTGGACTGCAAGGAGATCCAACCAGTCCATTGTGAAGGATACCAGCCCTGGGATTTCTTTGGAAGGAATGATGCTAAAGCTGAAACTCCAATACTTTGGCCACCTCATGTGAAGAGTTGACTCATTGGAAAAGTCTCTGATGCTGGGAAGGATTGGGGGCAGGAGGAGAAGGGGATGACAGAGGATGAGATGGCTGGATGGCATCACTGACTCAATGGACGTGAATCTGAGTGAACTCCGGGAGTTGGTGATGGACAGGGAGGCCTGGCGTGCTGCAATTCATGGGGTCGCAAAGAGTCGGACACGACTTAGCGACTGAAATGAACTGAACTGAATATTCCATTGTATATAAGTACCACAACTATTCTATCCATTCATCTGTCAGTGGACATCTAGGTTGCTTCCATGTCCTGGCTATTGTAAATAGTGATGCAATAAACATTGGTGTACATGTGTCTTTTTGAATTAAGCCTTTTATGTGCCACATACTCTACAAATATCCCACCTAAATCTAATAAATGGACTTCCTTGGTGGCTCAGATGGTAAAGAATCCGCCTGCAATATGGGAGACCTGGGTTTGATCCCTGGGTTGGGAAGATCCTCTGGAGGAGGGCATGGCAACCCATTTCAGTATTCTTGCCTGGAGAATCCCCATGGACAGAGTAGCCTGGTGGGCTGCAGTCCATAGGGTTGCAGAGTTGGACACAGCTGAGCTAATAAGCATAAGCACAAACATAATGAACAAGGTAGAATTTTTTTTTTTTTAATTTTACTGTGCAGAGCAGCTTGTGGAATTTCAGTTCCTTGCCCAGTAATTGAACCTGGGCCATTGCAGTGAAAACACCAAATCCTATACTACCAAGGGACTCACCAAAGGGTTATTTTTAATATTCTTATCTTTTTGAAATATTTTGGGAAAGTATCATCCTCATTCTCTTTATATCCTGAGTTGCCCCACCTTTTAAGGATAGTAATTCATTTGATTGAAGAAATGGGAAAACTCTCAATAACTGGAACTCACTACATTCAAAGATGAGCCTGGAAGGTCATTGGGCAGCTCTTTCTTTCTTGTGTGAGGTGACCATAATCTTCAGGTGCCTGGGAATGTATCTGCTCTGTACTCTCAACTCTTCCCACAAAATTCTAAAGGATAACCTTGAGAAGAGGTGATTGGAGGCCCTTATATTTCAAGTGTGGGTCTAAGCTAGATTAGTTACTAACTTATTTATCAAATTTAAGACATGTTAATTTTAAGATGCACCCTTATTTTACATGCTATTAAGAAAATAATGTTGCCAATTGAACCACAGTAAGATGTTTTATTACTTAGAATTTTTATCTTATGCTAATTGCAAGGGTATTTTAGACATATCTTGCATGGATTTTTCTTACAATTCATGCAATCCAGGCTTCCCTGGTGGCTGGGCACTGGCGGCTCAGTGGTAAAGAATCCACCTGTTAATATGTAGGTGGAGGAGGCAATGGCAGCCCACTCCAGTACTCTTGCCTGGAAAATCCCATGGACAGAGGAGCCTGGTAGGCTGCAGTCCATGGTTGTCGCTAAGAGTCGGACACGACTGAACGACTTCACTTTCACTTTTCACTTTCATGCATTGGAGAAGGAAATGGCAACCTACTCCAGTGTTTTTGCCTGGAGAATCCCAGGGATGGGGGAGCCTGATGGGCTGCCATCTATGAGGTTGCACAGATTCGGACATGACTGAAGCGACTTAGCAGTAGCAGCTGCAACAGCTAATGTAGGAGACTCGGGTTCCATCTCTGGGCCACGAAGATACCCTGGAGAAGGAAATGGCAACCCACTCCAGTATTTTTGCCTACAAAACCCCATGGACAGAGGAGTCTGGGGGGTCCATAGTCCATGGGGTCGCAAATAATCAGACACAACTTAGTGACTAAACAACAATAACAACAATTCTTGCAATCACTCACCGTGTATTCATAAAAGAAAAACGTAAGTAAAACAAATTAAGATATTCTTAAAATTTCTTCACATTAAAAGTTAGATTCTGAGTTGTATTTTGATTGGGTTGTCAGTGTCTAAGATTTGCAAGTATTATTTTCCTCTGTGCCACAGCACTAGTGACCCAACATTTCTTAAAAGGATGCTTTCTTAAGCCACTGATACCCTTTCTGTAAACAAGATTGTGCAAGAACTGTGGTTGGTCAATAGCAATTCCAAAACACATCCTCATTTCAGATTTGTTTAAATATGAGAAAGTGAAGTGAGGTGTTAGATGTTCAGTTGTGTCCGACTCTTTATGATCCCATGGACTGTAGCTCACCAGACTCCTCTGTCCATGGCTTCTCCAGGCAAGAATACTGGAGTGGGTAGCAATTCCCTTCTCCAGAGCATTTTCCTGATCTAGGGATAGAACCTGGGTCTCCCACATTGCAAGCAGATTCTTTACCATCTGAGCCAATAAGGATCAAATCCACAAGTATAAAAAACAGGTGACTTAAATATATATGTATTTCCCTACTCATATCATTTTTTAAGGGTATGATTTACATGTAAAACAAAGCATCCAGGAAAGTGACTTAGGAAATTAAGAAAAAAAATATTCATCTTCTTTTGCCCTGTGGAAGGATAGCAGATGCACAGATGAGTTTGGGTTAGAGATTTAGTTGGCTAGCATGTGGCTGGATGGCATCACTGACTCAATGGACGTGGGTCTGGGTGAACTCCGGGAGTTGGTGATGGACAGGGAGGCCTGGTGTGCTGTGATTAATGGGGTCGCAAAGAGTCAGACACGACTGAGTGACTGAACTGAACTGCCTAGCATGAGAGAAGATGATAGCGGAAAGAATAGTTTAGCTAAAGTGAGAAGCATGGATTAACAGTGAGATCATGGGAAATGAATTTAATTTCCAATCCTCAGGTATGTCCATTGTAAAATCAAAATAATCATCCAGTGAGGCTCAAATGAGACAGAGTTTGGAAAAGCTGTTTATAGACTAAAGTTTCTTCTGAGGAGTGCTGTGGTTGTGATTGTTATTGCAGGCAGATAGATCCCTTCCTCTGATTCTCTCCAAACAAAATGTCCTTTGCTCCATGACCAGGACTGTAGTCTGCCAGGGTCCTCTGTCCATGGGATTCTCCAGGCAAGAAAACTGGAATGGGTGCCTATTCCCTTTTCCAGGGGATCTTCCCGATCCAGGGATCGAACCTGGGTCTCCTGCATTGCAGGCACATTCTACATAGTCTGAGCTGCCAGGGAAGCTCCTACACCTGGGTAGTTCACACTAATCAGTGCTCTACTTTCAGGTGCAGGCAAAGTTGCTAAAGCATGGTCTTAGCTGTAGACAGAAGTAGCTGCAAAGCAGGCTGGGTGGTCACTTAGGGTGTTGCAATCAATGTTGTGTGGGTCTCAGGATGAAGCCCACTCCACAGGTCAGTTCTCTGTTATACTGGCTCCTCCAGCATCATCACATCTGAGATTGGTGTTTGGCCAATGGATTTAGGTAGAATGTGATTTTTATTGCCGGGAGATGCCTTAAAAATCATCTAATGCAACTTTTTCATTTTAAATATGAGGAAGTCTGTTCTGTAGAATTTAAATTCTTTGCATAAAGTGACGTTGTTAGAGAGTGGCAGATATGGAGTTCCAAATGCCTTTGTGAATTGCCCTACATTCAGCTGTGTTTGTGCTGTAAACAGGGTAATATGACTGTATCTTCATGATGTATGTTTGTTTTCAAAATTCATAGCAGAGGAGATTGAGAAGAAACCTCTGGGTTTTCGTTTGTTTAATGAATGTTTCTCTGAAAATCACCAAATGACTGATTTCCCAAGAAGTGGTGTAAGGCAGTCTGAAGAGCTGATTTTAGAACAATTGTATTTAAGATGTATACTTTGGAATCTTGAATGAAGCATAAAGTGGGAGGAAAGAAGTTGGGACAGTATTTCCTCCCTTTTTCTGTGATACCCTCACCTAAATTCCTCACTTCACTTCTAATTCTTCCTTCAAACAAAATGCTAATAAAGATATCACATTTCATGACAAACTAAAGAGCTCTGGGTGCCTGCAAGCTCCATGTCTTCAAAGATGGTCTCCAGCACTTGGTTTCTGTGAAATGGGATACTATCTCATATCAGATACAGGATTTACCAAGGCAAATTTCACTGGAAATGCTTTTCTTTGCTGCATATTTAATGACTGCCTAGAGGCTCCTGTGTTAGGTTAAGATTCTTTTAGTTGAAGCAATGAACTCTTTCAAATACCTTAAGTAAGAAAGGACACAAGTAAGAAAGGACACAAGTAGTTCATGGATCACAAGAGCAGAGCTGCACTCAAGTCTTAGGATAGAACTGGAACCCAAAATTGAACACCCTAAGAGCCTTCTTTCTCTGCTCCCCTCTGCCCAACTGCCTCCTCATTGCTGATTGACTTCCTCTGCTGCTATGGTCCAAATGGAAAATGAAAACACGGCTGCTGATAGCACCCTAGCATATACTACAGCTCACATCTCCTGCCTCCAAGAAGAGCAACTGCTAGTAAAGAGTAGGTTTGGAGTACATCTGTGGAAAGTCTTGAATATTTGCTTAATAAGAAATTGCTGTAACTGTTATTATTTTTTAGCTGTAGGATTTTAATTCCTTGACCAGAGATCAAACTCATGCCCCCTGTAGTTGAAGCACAGAGTCCTAACAACTGAACTGCCAGGGAATTTCCTATTACTCTTGTATCATTAAACATCCTATACTAATATGCAGAACAGCTTTAGTGAAATGTTTTCAATTAACTAAATTCACTATTGAAATAAGGTGAAAGAAATAAAGGAAAATTGTAGACATAAGCTGACAAATAGAAAGCATTTCATTTAATGGCAGAGTGGGAAAGGATGGCTATATATGATGAACTCTAGTCTCTGGTTGAAGCGATGGGCTTGAAAAATAATAGAATATTGCAGAGTCGAGTGTTGCTATAGGAACAGTTACCTAAAGATCTAATCAGTGTCTTGTTGAATGAAAGGATTTTCTCTTCAGTATGAAGCATTTCAGCACGTGTTAAAAATAGTTTTCTCAAAGCAAGCCCCAATCTCTGTCCCAAAATCTGCTAGTTCCTAATATTTTTAAAACAAATTTTAAAAACAATCAGAACTGTGGAACATGCTCATTAATAAATGTGATGAGGTTAAACCTATGTTTATTACATCAGTTATTCAGTTAGAAGGATAAAATGTGTTATAGTTGGCTTTCCCCAAGGCAAAGCCTAAGAAAAGGACTTGGGGGAGAGGTGGTTTATTTGGAAGGTGATTAAGCAAACAGATCAGGGGAGTGGTAGTTGGCAGAATGAGGTGGGGAAGGAGATTTGCCCCTCTGAAAGATGGAGGCCAGGGCATTTATCCATTACTTCTGTCCCTCATTGGTTGAGGGTTTCCTCTTGAATGTCTTTGTTTCTCAGCTGGCCTAGAAAGAGAGCCAAGTGACCTCTGGCCTCCTAGGAGAGAGTCCATGGGCAGAATGTGGAAAGATGAGAATCTCAGGCTTGAAGCAGGATGCTGGCGGTAGTTGAGTCTAAGCCCATGTAGAAGTGATGTGATACAAGTACCAGTGAAATCTGCTTTATGTAATTTCAGGACATTAATTCCCTGACCTCATCCTACACCGAAGTCTAATTTCTTATGGTATATTACTTTATTTTCCAGCACAGTGACACTTAGGGAGTTATTTAATCTCTCTCTGTGTTAGTGCTTTGTCTCTAAAATTGGGATAATACTAATACTATTTGCAAAAGAGTTGTGATGAGGATTAAATGCATTAAAATTTGTAATGCCCTTAACAAAGTGTGCAGTCCATGATGAGTGCTAGATAAATGTTAGCCATTATTATCATGAATAATGGTGGAGTAGTAATGTACCACTACCATTGATGTGAAGCCTATTTTTGCATCTATTAATAGTATCTCCACAATGTCAATAACTTCACTGCTGAGTGATTTCTACTGTATCTCACACACATTATCTGATTTATTCCTCACCACAATTCATACGAAGAACCTGGTACTTTGAATTCTGAAAATATCTCTCAGACAGAAAATCATGGGCTGTTTTCAGAACACTGATGAATAATGTAACTCTTATTAAGTCTCTTTAGTATGTCTTCAATGTGTCTAAAGCTGGTGAAGTGCGTGTTCTGAGCTTTAAAGCCCTCATTATATGACTTCATTCAGGCAATCTCAAGTCCTTCAGCTGACATAGCAGTAGATCTGAATACTATTGTTTGTATTGGAAGGATAATTTTAGATTATACAAATGATTTTCTGCAGGGCCAAGATGAAAGTACAAATCACACAGGAAGAGGAACCAAGGCTCACCTGAAAGAAATTGCAACCACTACTTACTAATGAAAACATTTCAAAGGGTCTGTATCTTAAAATACAGTGCTTTAATAGAGAAAAGGAAAAGTGAACAAGTTCATACTTTTCAAGTAATATTAAGTCACTTTCCACTTTTATATTGGTTCTTTATTTAAGATGTTTTCAAATATATTAACTCAGTTGCAGGGCTTCAATTCCTAATAGGAAAATGAAACTGATAATGGCTACTGTATTTATTAACTTGGGCTACTATTAAAAAACCCACAGATTGGGTGGCTTAGATAAGAGAAATTGATTTTTTCACAGTTCTGGAGGCTTGAAGTCCCTGATTAAGATCTGATAGGACTGGTTTTTGAGAGGGCTTTCTTCTTGGCTTGCAAACAGCAGCCTTCTGATGGTGTCCTCACACTGCGGAAAAGAGAGTCAGCAAACTTCTGGTGTCTCTTTTCACTAGGACACTGATCTTATCTGATCAGACCCCATTCTTAAGGCCTCATTTAATCCTAATTACTTCACCAGGAGCTTCATCTCCAAATATGACCATACTGGGCATATAAATTTTGGGGGGAACACAAAGTTTCATTTCATAACAGTTACTTAGGAAAATATTTTTAAACACAAATGGCAGCTCATCTTCTCTATAAGCAAAAAGTATTGGTTGCTCAGTCATGTTCAACTCTTTGAGACCCTATGTACCACAGCCCCCTAGGCTTCCCTGTCCATGGGATTCTCCAGGCAAGAATATTGACTGGAGTGGGTTCCCATTTCCTTTTTCAGGGGATCTTCCTGACTCAGGAATTAAACCGGGCTCTTTCACATTGCAGGCAGATTCTTTACCATCTGAGTCACCACGGAAGTCCCCAAGTATGAAAGGAGAAGAATTGGCCAAATGCATGAGAAAGATGATGTTTTTCTTTTAAAAGGGTCATCCAGGCAGATGCAATGAGTAAGGCTCTTTCTTTGCACCTCATCTAATTTAATTCTAAAAACTACCCTCCTAAACAGAATTATAAGTGATTTAAGAAGTTTTTTGATTAGGGAGGAAAATAAGACATTAAAACCAGACCATTCTTAGAAATCTTTGGAAATAGTCTGAAATGCCTGGGTGTGGAATGCTTTAATGTAGCCTTGCCTGAAATCAGGGGGTTGATAGTTGCAATAAAACTCCAAATACATTGTTACATCTCAGATTTTGGGAACAGAATCTTACTTTTTAAAGAGATGGTTTCAAGAGGAAATTTGTTGAAATGCAACAACCTGAAAGTCTGCATTCTTCTTGGGCTAGCTGAACCTTCAGTTAAGTGTGGTTAGCATTGCTGTTGTGTGTGTGTGTGTGCTCAGTCACTCAGGTGCATCTGACTCTTTTGTGACCCCATGGACTGTGGCCCACCAGGCTCTCCTGTCCATGGAATTTTTCAAGCAAGAATACTGGAATGGGTTGCTATTTCTTCCTCTGGGGGATCTTCCTGACCTAGGGATTGCGCCCACATCTTCTGCATTGACATTTCCTGCATTGACAGGTGGATTCTTTATCACTGAGCCACCTGGGAAGCCAATTGATAAGGATTGCTGCTGCTAAGTCACTTCAGTCGTGTCTGACTCTGTGCGACCCCATAGATGGAAGCCCACCAGGCTCCCCTGTCCCTGGGATTCTCCAGGCAAGAACACTGGAGTGGGTTGCCATTTCCTTCCCCAATGCATGAAAGTGAAAAGTGAAAGGGAAGTTGCTTAGTCGTGTCCGACTCTTAGCTACCCCATAGACTACAGCCTACCAGGCTCCTCCATCCATGGGATTTTCCAGGCAAGAGTACTGGAGTGGGGTGCCATTGCCTTCTCAGGATAAGGATTGCTAATGATTACCAAATGTTACATACTTTTTAGGTGTTCCATAACAATCTCTTTGTGCTTTGTGTTAGTCACAGCTCAGTCTTGTCTGACTCTTTGAGACCCCATAGACTGTAGCCCACCAGACTCTTCTGTCCATGGAATTCTCCAGGCAAGAATGCTGGAATGGGTAGCCATTCCCTTCTCCAGGGGTTCTTCCTGATCCAGGAATTGAACCCAGGTTTCCTGCATTGCAGGCACATTCTTTACCATCTGAGCCACTAAGGCCTCTTTCATGCTTTAAAACTCTACAAACATGAGAGAAAAACCCAGCTTAGCAACACTCTCCTGCACAGAGTCCTGTAGCAGAGACACCCGGCTGGATAACACCAGTTTTCTGGACTTTCCACTTCTAGTTGCCATATCTTACAGCAAATTACAGATTGCATGAGAAACCATGCCTTTCAGAAATTATGACTCTCTGTACTACATACTTTTTTAACCTGTGAAAAACCAAGTGAGGAAAAGCAGAAGGAAAATTAGAAAATAAATCCTCAGGATGGGTAAGCAGGTTTATTTCTTTATCTTCCTATGGATTAGCTCTGTGTTGTTTTCCTTTTCAAAACTATAACCCTCACAGCCCAGTGATGAATTCTTAGACTGCTCTTTAAAGACTCTTCAAAGGAAAAACAGTGGCTGTGTTTCTGGTATGTTTAAGTGGAAAATCAGTATCTCCTTCTTAGGGAAATGAGAAATATTAAGCAGTTAGCTGTTGCATTACATAGTAATCTCCGTTAGTCAGTTCAGTCGCTCAGTCG
The DNA here is from genome assembly GCF_019923935.1 of Bubalus bubalis. Classification (NCBI taxonomy): domain Eukaryota; kingdom Metazoa; phylum Chordata; class Mammalia; order Artiodactyla; family Bovidae; genus Bubalus; species Bubalus bubalis. The sequence goes on from NC_059166.1 coordinate 40,543,189, forward strand.
TGTCTGACTCTTTGTGACCCCACGGACTGCAGCACGCCAGGCTACCCTGTCCACCACCAACTCCTGGAGCTTACTCAAACTCAGCAATCTCAGTCATCAGCTATAAATTTTCACTTGAACACCAGTGGTGCTTCACAGTGTCAGATATGCTAGTCATTTAGCAATTATGTTACACTCATAACCATTCCATCTAGAGCTCTGCTCTAAACAAAATGACCAAGGCAGAACAAAAGAAAGGCAAATTTTGGATCGGTGGCCCAACTGAATTAAAACACACAATGAATTGTTAGATGGCAGCATTAATACTAGTCCTATATTTTACCTTCTATAGACAGAGAAGACTATTTAGATTCATTTTACTGATTAATTCCATAGCTTTTTTATTTTTAGGTAATTATTTTATTTAATATTCATTTACTTATTTATTTCACTGCATCAGATCTTAGTTGCAGCATGTGGATCTCGTTTCCTGACTAGGGAATCGAACCTGGGTCCCCTGCATTAGAAGCGAAGAGTCTTAACCACTGGACCTCCAGGTACATCCCCCTATAGCTGTTTTTGAGTTCTTATGTTTTCTGAACACTGCTCTAAGACTTTGGAATACAATTGTCTGTCTGTACTTGCACTAGGTTTATATTCTAGAGAAGAAAGCAGACATTAAAAAAAGACAAAAAGTAGACAAACGGTAATTACAGATAGCAACACCTGATTTGAAGCCAATAAAACAGTACAGTATGAATAAGGTTGCATCATTTACAACAATTTTTGTTTAAAAATTATGTCTCAATTATACCTCTGTTGAAAAAAAAAACCCAAACAAAAAACAAAACCCCTCAATCAAAGTGGTTTAAACAACATGGGAATTTATTGGTTCAGGTAGCTGAAAATATAGAGGTATGGATGATTTGGGCTTTAGTTGATCCAGGAGATAAGCAGGGTCAATACTGACTCAGTTTTCTCACTCTTCTGTTCTGTAGTCCACAGAAGAGGCTTCATCTTAGAGCTGGGTACCCTCAGGGGAGGAGGAGGTCTACTAGCTGGAGGCAGGTTCCATGTGTCCTTATTCATAAGCAGCTGGGCTTCTGCATTCTAGTTAAAGGTGCTGAGATTCATTTACTTAGGGCTCTTTCCCATCATTCTATCAGTGACTGAAGATGGAAATAAAATCTGGTTAGTGTAAGCCAGTCAAGTCCCATTCCTAGAGGTGGGAGAGTGGGGCTGCATGGGAGTGGGTAGATACTGGGAAAGATACATCTGCTATTAGCAAAAAAACAAGGAGGGATTGATGCTGGCCAAGTACCTAAAAATGTTCACTATAGAAAGCAACCAGGACCAAGAGATACTTCATAGTGGAAGAAGTGAGTGCAGAAATGAATGACAAGAAGAAGCTAGGTGTGCTGATATCTGGGGAAAGAGCACTTCAGGCAGAAGCAGCACCAAGTATAAAGGCCCTGAGGTAGAAATGAATTGTTATATATTTTATGAGCAAGTATGTAGCAGAGTGTGATGTCACAGAGGTGGAGCAGTGTGGTGATTTAGTAGTTGCCAGTTTAGCCAAACTGTAACTACTTTTGCCAACATTCCCTTCCCTGTACAATTTTAGATTAGAGTTGGCCATAACAATCTTTGAAAAGTGGTATCCATGTTTATGGGGCTTCCTTGGTGGCTCAGCCAGAATCTGCCCACAATGCAGGAGACCCAGGTTCGATTCCTAGGTTGGGAAGATCCCCTGGAGAAGGGAATGGCAACCCATTCCAGTGTACCTGCCTGGAGAAGTCCATGGACAGAGGAGCCTGGCAGGCTACAGTCCGTGGGGTTGCAAAGAGTTGGACACAGCTTAGCGATTGAACAGAGCTCCCTGGTGGCTCAGAGGTTAAAGCGTCTGCCTGGAATGCGGGAGACCTGGGTTCGATCCCTGGGTCGGGAAGATCCCCTGGAGAAGGAAATGGCAACCCACTCCAGTACTCTTGCCTGGAGAATCCCATGGAGGGAGGAGCCTGGTAGGCTACAGTCCATGGGGTCACAAAGAGTCAGACATGACTGAGCGACTTCACTCACTCACTAGAGCCTGAACAACAACAACAATCCATGTTTATATCCAGAGGGCTGGTGTACCAAGGCACCGTTGCATTTCCCATGTTCCTGTGACTGGTCTAATGACCCACCTGGGTAGTATGGGGCACTTGGCATGTTTGCAAAGTGTCACTAGCTCTGGCAAGACTGTTCCCTAAGCATCTCTGACTTGGACCATGTGTATGTGTGGTCAGGGTGCGAGCACCTCCTGCAGATCACTCGCATCATCCAAGCTGGAGGCCTGGATGTAGTGAGAGACAGAAGGGGACTCCAAGTTCATACTTGTGGTGTCTAGCTTGTTTTTTCAGGTTCCTGTTAGTCCTTGCTCTCTTCTTCTTGTCCCCCCCGATTACCTGCCTTGCTAACTTCAAGCCAGGTACCAAATATGGAAGCAGTAGCCTTATATATATTGTTTAACAATTGTTTAATATCAAACTCATGCAATAGCTTTGGATAAAAGTCCAACTCACATGGAATTTGATACAGGAAGTGGTCCCAGAAAAATAAGACCCTAAGGAAAAGTTTTTGAATCAGTTCTCTGAATTAGTTCTGGATTCTCAGGAATTGTTTCTCTGATCTGATTAGATATCAGTTTAGTTCAGTCGCTCAGTCATGTCTGACTCTTTGCAATCCCATGAATCACAGCACACCAGGCCTCCCTGTCCATCACCAACTCCCGGAGTTCACTCAGACTCACGTCCATTGAGTCACTGATGCCATACAGCCATCTCATCCTCTGTCATCCCATTCTCCTCCTGCCCCCAATCCTCCCAGCATCAGAGTCTTTTCCAATGAGTCATCTCTTCGTATGAGGTGCCTAAAGTACTGGAGTTTCAGCTTTAGCATCATTCCCTCCTAAGAAATCCCAGGGCTGATCTCCTTCAGAATGGACTGGTTGGATCTCCTTGCAGTCCAAGGGACTCTCAAGAGTCTTCTCCAACATCACAGTTCAAAAGCATCACTTCTTCAACCCTCAGCTTTCTTCACAGTCCAACTCTCACATCCATACATGACCACAGGAAAAACCATAGCCTTGACTAGACAGACCTTTGTTGGCAAAGTAATGTCTCTGCTTTTGAATATGCTATCTAGGTTGGTCATAACTTTCCTTCCAAGGAGTAAGCATCTTTTAATTTCATGGCTGCAATCACCATCTGCAGTGATTTTGGATTAGATATAGAGACATAATAATCCTGTCCTCAGTGATGAAGGAAACAATGGTAGTTCACAGCATGCAGAGGAAAACAGTTAATAAAATGACTACCTGTAGTTACCTGTGATCAAATGTGCACAGAAGGCAAGTCCTTAGGGGATCAAGTATTTGCTTCCATAAAACATTTAATAAAAATAGGGAGTGAAATGGAATTGAGTGGTTGCTTATATATGTATGGGAATAGAAATAGAAAGAAAGTGATGAGTTTAGGACTTCAAATTTCCAGAAAACTTTTATTATTGTTACAAAAAAATCCACTTATCTCCTGTAGCTGCAGGACTGAGATTTCTGAAAATAGACACCCACAGAGTCTAAGCTTGTATATGGCTGAATAACAGGATAAATTGAATGCTCAGTCTCTCAAGGTCTTTTGTGTCAATTGGGACTTTGATTGGGAAAGAATGGGACCCTGAAAATTGAGAGAAAGATATCTGGGAATATTCTCATGAAGCTGGGGACCTTTAAGCTCTAAATTATGTTGTGCTTCCTCCCACTTGGAGAAGCAGCTCTTCTCCAAGAGAATATTAGGCTCCCCTCACCTCTCTTCAGGGTTTTCCTGATAGCTCAGTTGGTAAAGAATCTGCCTGCAATGCAGGAGACCCCGGTTCAATTCCTGGGTTGGAAAGATCCCCTGGAGAAGGGAAAGGCTACCCACCCCAGTATTCTGGCCTGGAGAATTCCATGGACTGTATAGTCTATGGTGTCGCAAGAGTCGGACACTACTGAGTGACTTTCATCATTCATAATCCACCTCTCCTCAGGTATTTAACTTGCAAGGGTATATTGTACAATATATAAATACGGTGTAAGTTTACATAAGGCAAGTTTGTGCTAAGTCACTTCAGTTGTGCCTGACTCTTTGTGAGCCTATGGACTATAGCCCACCAGGCACCTCTTGTCCATGGGATTCTCCAGGCAAGAATACTGGAATACGTTGCCATGCCCTCCTCCAGGGGATCTTCCTGACCCAGGGATCAAACCCATGTCTTTTATGTCTCCTGCATTGGCAGGCAGGTCCTTTACCACTAGCACCACATAGGTTTACATGATTTAATTTTATATTGACTCTGCTAATAGAGGAGAGCCATTGCAGAGGATGGCACTGAGAGGTATTCAGGAAGTGCTTGGTGAAGATGATCAGTCCCTTGCTTAGGGAAGACATTGACATGAGGTTAGGAAGGTGTAAGTAAAGTAGCAGTCACCTCTGTGTTCAGGAATCCATGTGTAGGATCATGTCCTCCTATTGCTCACATACATTGTCTCTGACCTACTGGCTCATGGTGGTGTCATGGGACAGCAGTTTCTGGTATTGTAGCTGCTGCTGGGCCTCCTTCAGTCCCTCCTAATCGTGGGCCAGGTATGCATGCAAAGCCATGATGAAGAGTGTCAGCTTCTTCTTCAGGTCACTCACATCACTGAAGTTGAGACAGATACAAGTTCTCATTCATCCTCATGGCTTCCAGCCCTCCCTCACTTCACATTCATCCTTCCTTTCAGGCCCAGCATCAGATATAGGAACAACATCCTTACATAGACTCTTGTACTAGTTCTCACATTGCTCAGTGTCAAGCCTCCATGATAAATCTTATTCTGTATCACTTATAACAGATCTCTTTGATTAAGCCCCAACTGATATACAGAAACAGTTCAAACTAGAACTAACAGGCTAAGATAAGGAATGCTCATTTTATTTTAAATGCATTGAGAATCTTTTGGATAGTTTTAAACAGCTTGCTCTAATGAGACTTAATTTAGGAGAGTTATGGGTATAAGCAAGCCACACAGTTCTATTGTAATAGTGTAGGTGAGATGGTTACGTGGACTAGAAAGGTAGTAGTGTAGCTGGAAATAAGCTCTCAATATATTTCAGAGGTGACTAGCTAATGAACTAGATGTAGATGATAAGCGGAAGAAAAGAAGACTCCTAAGTTTCTGATTTGAGCAACTAAGTAGAAGAGCCCTGAAAGGCTGGGGAAAACAGATCAATAGTTCTATCTTGCAATTATTAAATTTGAGAATCATATTTGACATCTAGTCAATAAGGTATAATAATTAGGTCTCAAGAGAGAGTTCAGTGCTGAAGATGTGAATTTGGAAATTATCCTCATGGAGGTGATATATAAAACCCAGGAGTACAATGGGATCATCCAGAGAGAAAGTGCACTAACATTATTATTCAGTTATGGCATAATAATTGAGTAAAGAATACTATCTTTTTGTGTTTTTTTTGGAAGTCCACCATGTACTCATGGGGAACTAGGTGATTATGTAACACAATACCACACACATAATATTTCTCTGACTCTCAAATGACAATCAAATGCTGTAAGGTAATAATAATGGTAACTCTAATCAGAATAACCATTATTAATATGAATTAACTTTACAATAGGAAAAATATTGTGATACAATTAGTGTTATTCACTATTCCTTGCCTTATCAGGACTGTGGAATATGACTTGCATGTTTAGAAGTATTTGTTATTGTTGTTCAGTCACTAAGTCAAGTGTATTTCTGCGACCCCATGGACTTCTGTACACAGATTCCTCTGTCCTCTATTATCTCCCAGAGTTTGCTCAGATTCATGTTCATTGAGTCAGTGATGCTATCTAACCGTCTCATCCTCTGCCACCTGCTTCTCCTTTTGCCATCAATCTTTCCTAGCATTGGATCTTTTCCAGTGAACCAGCTCTTCACATCAGGTGGGCAAAGTATTGGAGCTTCAGCTTCAGCATCAGTCCTTCCAATGAATATTCAGGATTGATTTCCTTTGGGATCGACTGGTTTGATTTCCTTGCAGTTCAAGGACCTCTCAAGAGTCTTCTCTAACACCACAATTCAAAAGCACCAATTCTTCAGCATTCAGCCCTCTTTATGGCCCAACTCTCATATCCATACATGACTACTGGAAAAACCATAGTTTTGACTATACGGACCTTTGTCAGCAAAGTTATGTCTTTGTTTTTCAATACACTGTCTAGGTTTGTAACAGTTTTCCTTTCAAGGATCATATCAGGTATCAAAATTACGAGGCAGAGATTATTAGGCAGGTTCTGGTTCTTGTCCTTGGAAATAAGACAATGTGTACTTGTCTGAAAAGCTGCTTTAAAATAGATTTTTTTCCTTTTAAAAATCAGCTTATTCTCTTTTATTGTCTAGAGACATAACTAATTCAATTCATGTCAATATTATTTTGGGATAAGTGGGAAAATTACTCTTTTCAGTTCGGCACTAGGATGATCAAAATGCAACACCATCTGAAACTGGTCCCATAGCTTCTTGCATACAATGGTAGAAACCTAGATTTTTTTTTTTCTTGTTGTTTAATCACTTAGTTGTGTCCAACTCTCTGAGACTCCATGGACTGCAGGATGCCAGGCTCTTGTGTCCATGAGATTTCCCAGGCAAGAATACTGGAGTGGATTGCCATTTCCTTATCTAGGGGATCTTCCCTATCCAGGTACCAAACCTGCGCTACCTGAAAGTCTTCTGCATTGCAGGAGGATTCTTTAGTGCTGAGTCCAGTACTGATCCAGTCCAGGACTGAGTCCAGTCCACTAATCTGGACTTCCCATTTTGGCCTTGGCATGGTCCCAAGTCATCAGTGAGATGCAATGCAGAGACTTTGGAGTCAGAGTTCTGGGTTCTAATTTTGGGTCTATTACTATCTGGCTGATATATATCACTATTTACCTTAAAGATAAATTATTTATTTCCTTTGAGTCCTAGTTTTCCCACTAAAATGAAAATAATAACTAACTTCTAGAAATATTATGAGGATTAAATGAAATAACACAGTTCCTGGTATTTCCTGAGCAAATGCTTGATGTCTGCTAGCTGTTATCTGCAGCTCAGGCTTAGTCAGTTATATCTATTCTATTTATGTCTCAGATCTCCCATAACACCCTAAATTTAACAGACCTTCTTTCTCTTCCTCTTTCTCTTCTTTATTTTTATCCTCTCCCTTTCTTTAAAAAATTTTAATTTTTAATTTATTAAAAAATTGAATTATAGTTGATTTATAATGTTGTATTAGTTTCAGGTGTGCAGGAGACTGATTCAGTATTTTTACAGATTATACTCCATTAAAAATTATTATAAAACAGTGGATATAATTCCCTATGCTATGCCATGTATCTTTGTTGCTTATTTATTTTATACATAGTAGTTTGTGTTTTTGGAGAATGCGTTGCATCCCACTCCAGTACTCTTGTCTGGAAAATCCCATGGACGGAGGAGCCTGGTAGGCTGCAGTCCATGGGGTCGCTAAGAGTCGGACACGACTGAGCGACTTCACTTTGACTTTTCACTTTCATGCATTGGAGAAGGAAATGGCAACCCACTGCAGTGTTCTTGCCTGGAGAATCCCAGGGACGGGGGAGCCTGGTGAGCTGCCGTCTATGGGGTCGCACAGAGTCGAACACGACTGAAGCGACTTAGCAGCAGCAGCAGTTTGTGTTTTAATCCCATAACCCCCATCTTGCCCCTTTCCTTTTCTTTCTCCCCTCTGGTAACTACCAGTTTGTTTTCTGTATCTGTGAGTCTGTCCCTGTTTTGCTAAATACATTCATTTGTGTTATTTTTTAAATTCCAGATATAAGTGATATCATACAGTTTTTGTCTTTTTCTGATTTATTTCACTAAGCATTATATTTTCTAGTTCTACCCATGTTGCTGCAAATTGCAGAATTTCATTCTTTTTATTTTTATGGCTGAGCAATATTCCATTGTATGTACCACATCTTTTTGATCTGTTCCTCTGTTGATGGGCACTAGGCATGCTTCCACATCTTTGATATTGTAAGTAGTGCTTCTATGAACATTAGTGTGCCAGTGTCTTTTTGAATTAGTGTTTTCATTTTCTTCAGATGTATATCCAGAAGTGGAATTGCTGAGTCATATGGTAATATATTTTTAGTTTTTTGAGAAAACTTGATACTGTTTTCTATAGTGGCTGTACCAACTTATGTTCCCATCAGCAGTACAAGGGTTCCCTTTCCTCCACATCCTCACAAGTGTTTGTTATTTATAGACTTTTTGATGAGAGTTATTCTGATAGGTGAGATGGTGTCTCATTGCTGTTTTGATTTGCAATACATAAATATATCAAATAAATGTGTAGTATGTCTTAAACTTATATATTGTTTTATGTCAATTGCATCAGTAAAAAAGAAATTTTCTTTAAAAATTTATTTTATTTTATTTTTTTAAAATTTTATTTATTTTTTTATTTTTTAATTTTATTTTATTTTTAAACTTTACATAATTGTATTAGTTTTGCCAAATATCAAAATGAATCCGCCACAGGTATACATGTGTTCCCCATCCTGAACCCTCCTCCCTCCTCCCTCCCCATACCACCCCTCTGGGTCGTCCCAGTGCACTAGCCCCAAGCATCCAGTATCGTGCATCGAACCTGGACTGGCAAGGAGGATAATTGTTTTACTATGTTGTGTTGGTTTCTCCCGTATGAAGAAAATTTTGTATTATAGCTTTCTATTTCTCAGAGATTTATGCACATGATACACAAATAAAACTGTGGTGGTTTTGAACATTTTCCACACAAGTTTAATACTCTTCAAGAGGTGTGAAGCCTAATTCAACTTCCCTTGAGTTTGCATTGACTTAGTGATGTGCTGGTAATGAATAGAGAAAAGCAGAAGTGGTGATGTTGGACTTCAGAGACTAGGTCATGCAAGGCACTGTCACTCCTTTCTTCCTATTGAATTGTTCACTCTGGGTGAAGTTTATTGACTCGTCCTGAGCAGAGGTCATGTAGATGAGAAACTGAGGCCTCCTGCCACTATCCAGTGACTAACCAAGGCCTCCAGCTAACAGTCGTGTGAGTAAGTCCTCCTGGAAGTGAATCCTTCTGTACTGACAACCTTCATATGTCTGCATCCCCAACTGACTTTGACTGTAACCCCACAAATGATGTGGAGTCAGAAAAACCCAGCTAAGCTGCTCCTGGCTTCCTGACCTTCAGAAACTCCTGTAAGATAATACATGCTTCTTGTTTTAAGCCACTGATATTTGGGGGTTATTCATAATGGAGCAATAGACAACTAATATAAACATGTTTCTCTATAAGAATAAACTTATTAGATAATATTTATTATATTAAAATGTGTAATATGTTATTATTGTGTTTCAGACACTGATTAAATATTTTGCCTGTACTATCTTCTTTGATTCTTATTGGGATCTAATGGTATAGGTTCAGTTATATATTTATTTTGCACAGGAGGAAATGGAGTCTTGGAGAGCTTATGTAACCTGCTTAAGTTAAGTGAGAAGCCTTACTCTGGGATTGCAATGCAGAAGTCCATACTACATTGACTCATTCTTCATAGAGTTAGAGTAAATCTCTTATTGATGTCTTTGACAGAGTGAGATACCAAGCATTATACACTCCACATTCCAGTGCTAATAATGCTGTTTTGTCCTTTCTTTTCCATAATATATGTTTTGAGCTTCCTAGGCTTGCTTTTTTTTCCCATCAGTCTTAACCAAAGGAATCCCAGTACTTTGTCTTGAAATACAGGCCCTCCTAATCATGAAGAAAAGAAGACAGTTCCATATAAGAAGGAAATGTTTCTTTCCTCTTTCTTTGCACATGCAGAGAAAAACAGGAACTATTCTTGCTTATATTAATTTTGGATAAGGATAAGATACCTGGATTTCTGAGATTGTTGCTAACTACTGTTGATAATAGCCTTTAATCTCTGAAAGGTCAGTAATTTTGATTGGTTGTTTTTCTTAATAATGTGTTGCCTTGGTTATAATTTTGATGCAGGCATCACTTTTTTCTACAAGGTATAAAACTTGTGAACTCTGTGAATTCTGAAGGAGATCGTTGTTATTTCCCTCTTATTTCACATTCTTGAGGTAAAATAAAATTATTCTGCAAATTTCTTATTTAAACAAAGATCTTAGGAATCTTGTCTTATTTAAATTTAGCAAGGGTATACTTCAGTAGTACATTTTTTAGTGTTATTTGAGAAAGTCTTTTTGTTGCTGTCATGAATAATTACTTGGATGGCTATAAAATTCCTGGGTCACAGCTCTAACCTGGTACTGATCATTCAGTAGACTTTGATTATTCTACTGTCTTCTGGCATGTTTTAGGTTGGAGAAAAATAAGAGGCAGATATTTTCTTGATACTTGTAGAGTCTATTTTTCTTTATCTTCGAAATTATAGAATGGGGTGTGTGTGTGTTTGTGTGTGTGTGTGTATGTCTGCATTTTATCTTATTCTTTTTCTAGGATCCCACAAATACTTGGGCTCATGTATTTTTTCAAATGAGATTTTTTTTCCCTTACTTGATTGTCAGTTGTGTTCTTGATTGTCAGTTTTTCTTTCATTGGAACATTTATACTCCTAACTGACTCTGTCCTCTACCCTCCACATATATTATCTTTTCTCATTGTTTCTTCTCCTCATTTTTATCTTCAATACTGATTTTCTGGGGGTGGGTGACTTTTTCTTCTGTTTCAGAGGGTAGAGGTGGATAAGTGATTCAACAATGTACATCTCAGTCTATCTTGACTGATTGATGCATTTAGTGAGAATTCCACAAGGATTTTCCAAGTTCTTTTTTTTTTTTATCATTTTGTCCCAAAGTCAGCTTTTACAATTTTATGTGTCATCAGGATAGAAAATTAAGAAAAAAAATTTATTGATGTTTGTCATCATCTCTTGCCATATTTTCTTAGAAGTCAAAATACAGTAATTTCAAACGCTTTCAAATACAAAATGATATATATGTCTCCCCTTTTTTTCAGAAATCTCTTTGGAAACTTACTAGACTCTAATTTACTTCTCATTTTTTCATGAATGATTAGAATATAAATATCTCACCTACATTTTCTCTACTGATATTTTAAGCAATATATTTCTAATTATATAGAGTTTAAAACAATGCTTTGATCTCTGTTCTGGAAATTAGGAACACTCACTAATTGATCTTTATGAAACATTTATATTCTAGGATAAAAATATTAATCACATTTTTATAAATTTCTTATTTATTAACAAGGTTGAAAATTTGCAAACAATTGTGAAAACAATTCTTCATCAACTTTCTAAAAATCTCTCATAAAGCTTGAAAGAAAATGCACTATATCATAGAACATGTTCCTTTGTGTCCATTTCAGATTAAGGAAATAGACTGATTATCATATGTTTAGAACTGTTCTTTATGCAGTGGGGAATGCGAAAGGAAACCGTTCTTGAATTTAAGGGAACTTAAAACCCTCTTAAAAACGCTGAGAAATGCTGGGCTGGAGGAAGCACAAGCTGGAATCATGATTGCCAGGAGAAATATCAATAACCTCAGATATGCAAATGACGCCACCCTTATGGCAGAAAGTGAAGAAGAACTAAAGAGCCTCTTGATGAAAGTGAAAATGGAGAGTGAAAAAGTTGGCTTAAAGCTCAACATTCAGAAAACGAAGATCATGGCATCTGGTCCCATCACTTCATGGGAAATAGATGGGGAAACAGTGGAAACAGTGTCAGACTTTATTATTTTGGGCTCCAAAATCACTGCAGATGGTGGCTGCAGCCATGAAATTAAAAGACGCTTACTCTTTGGAAGGAAAGTTATGACCAACCTAGATAGCATATTCAAAAGCAGAGACATTACTTTGTCAACAAAGGTCCGTCTAGTCAAGGCTATGGTTTTTCCAGTGGTCATGTATGGATGTGAGAGTTGGAATGTGAAGAATGCTGAGCGCTGAAGAATTGATGCTTTTGAGCTGTGGTGTTGGAGAAGACTCTTGAGAGTCCCTTGGACTGCAAAGAGATCCAACCAGTCCATCCTAAAGGAGATCAGTCCTGGGTGTTCATTGGAAGGACTGATGTTGAAGCTGAAACTCCAGTAGTTTGGCCAGCTGATGTGAAGAGCTGACTCATTGGAAAAGACCCTGATCTGGGAAAGACTGAGGGTGGGAGGAGAAGGGGACGACAGAGGATGAGATGGTTGGATGGTATTACCAACTCAATGGACACGGGTTTGGGTGGACTCTGGGAGTTGGTGATGGACTTGGTTTGCTGTGGTTCATGGGGTCACAAAGAGTCGGACACGACTGAGTGACTGAACTGAACTGAAAACCCTCTTGGAGACAAAAGAATCATGACACAATATATGACTATGTATATATATAATTGATGATCAGGGATGAAAAAGAAAAAGAAAAAGAAAATTACCTACGAGGTGATTCTATCCACTGGCAGTTTATTTGTTTATTTATTTTTATGTTACAAGATAAAGCAAGATATTGAACTGCTTGACATTTAAAAATAAAATAAAATCTTTCTTCTCTGTGGGGTTGTCTTTAGTTTGTGTTTAAATTACATAAGGAGCAACATACTTTCCAAGATGAATTGTTTAGAAAGTAGTTTGTTTCAAGTATTGTTGACTGTCTTCACTTTTAACAAAATCTTTAATCTCTTTGCTTACTAAATACAAAAAAGATAAAAAGACAGACATATCTGAAGCTGCAGTATCTCTTTAAACTTTATTATTTATTTTTTTTTTAGGAAACAAAAAAGAAGTCAATATTTGTGGGTCAGAATTTCTTTAGGTTTTATGCTGCTGGGAAATTATGTATAATTTGATATTGGATTGTAGCAGAATGACATTTTTTTTTCTTTTGTTCCAGTTGGTTTTAACCTTAGCATGCCACCTAGCCGTGCTGAATTCAACAGCAGACCTTTCTGCAGACAGAAATTTCCTAGAATCAATATATTGGCCACACTGTGTCATGGAATAAAGACCTCACTACTTTCTTTTCCTTGGATAGTTTCATATTTTTTTCCTTGTTTTGGGGCTGTTTGAATGTGAAAGGGTTAGTTGCTTAGTTGTGTCTTGCTTTTTGTGACCCCATGGACTGTAGCCCGCCAGGCTTCTCTGTCCAAGAAATTCTCTAGGAAGGAATACTGGAACAGGTATCCATTGCCTTCTGCAGGGGATCTTCCTGAGCTAGGGGTCAAACCAGGGTCTCCGGCATTGCAGGTGGATTCTTCACGGTCTGAGTGCCTTGGAAGCACATGGTACTGTTTGCTGCTGCTGCTGCTAAGTCACTTCAGTCGGGTCCAACTCTGTGTGACCCCATAGTCGGCAGGCCACCAGGCTCTGCCGCCTCTGGGATTCTCCAGGCAAGAACACTGGAATGGGTTGCCATTTCCTTCTCCAATGCATGAAAGTGAAAAGTGAAAGTGAAGTTGCTCAGTTGTGTCTGACCCTCAGCGACCCCATGGACTGCAGCCTTCAAGGCTCCTCCGTCCATGGGATTTTCCAGGCAAGAGTACTGGAGTGGGGTGCCATTGCCTTCTCCGATCGTGCTGTTTAAGAATACACAAAACTAGGGGTACTTTGAAATATCTGCATGACTGTACTCAGCAAAGGTTTTCTTAGTATATCAAATCTCTTAACTTTCTGGGACAAAAAAAGAAATAGAGTGGGGGAGGGAAGAGAGACAGAGCAAGAGAGATTAATGAAGTTCTACATATCATAAATGACCTTGTTTTGAAAATTTTTATGACCTGTTACATGTCTTTGAATAAGTTGTTTAATAGCTCTGTTCATAACTCCAGAAATGAAAACACTGATATTGTCCCCAAAAGGGTGTTGTATAGGTTAAATAAAAGAATTGCACAGACTCTCCCTACCTCCCCAGCCAGATTCAGCAGTACCTGGCCCAGTTGTATCAGCCCTGGGCACTTCCCAAATGCCATGCAACCAGCCACACTAGGACAAACTCCATAAGCAGTAGGATAAAACTGGTCCCAAGACCTCCTATGCCCAGCAATGGGATGTAGCAGGAACCAGCCCCCTATCTGCAGGCCAGCAGAGGCCATTCAAGGTAGAGTCTGGCAGCCAGTTGGACCAGGGGCCCTGTCTACTAGCATTCCCACTGTAGTAAGCCCTGTCACAATAGAAGGGTCCACAAAGTTTATTGCAGCACTGTTTACAGTAGACAAGACATGGAAGCAATTTAGATGTCCATCAACAGATGAATGGATAAAGAAGATGTAGTATATACATACAATGAAATATTACTCAGCCATAAAAAATGAAATTATGTCATTTTCAGCAACATGGATGGACCTACAAATTATCATACTAAGTGAAGTCAGATAGAGAAAGTCAACTACTTCATGATTTCACTTACATGTGGAATCTAAAAAATGAAAGAAATGAACAAACATAAAACTGAAACAGATTCATAGATACAGAGAACAAACTGGTGGTTGATAGAGGTGAAGGATGAGATGAATAGGCAAGGAAGATTAAGATGTGCAAACCTCCAGTTATAAAACAAGTTATGGGGATGTAACATACAGCACAGGGTTTATAGTCAATAATATTGTAAAAACTTTCTATGATGATAGATGACAACTCTGGCATCCCCAGTGGCTCAGATGGTGAAGAATCTGCCTGCATTGCAGGAGACCCAGGTTCAATCCCTGGGTCAGGAAGATCCCCTGGAGAAGGGAGTGGTAATCCACTCCACTGTTCTTGCCTGGAGATTTCCATGGACAGAGGAGCCTGGCAAGCTATAGTCCATGGAATCACAAAGATGGTAACTAGACATTGTGGTGATTATTTTGTCATGTATGAAAATAATCACTTTATACCTTAAATATAAATGGGTTGAATGCCCCAACCAAAAGACAAAGACTGGCTAAATGTATATAAAAACAAGACCCCTATATATGCTGTCTACAAGAGACCTACCTCAAAACAAGGGACACATCCAGACTGGAAAGTGAAGGGCTGGAAAAAGATATTTCACGCAAATGGAGAACAAAAGAAAGCAGGAGTAGCAATATTCATATCACAGATTGATACGAATCCCTTCTCTTCCTGACCCCAATCCCTCCCAGCATCAGAGTCTTTTCCAATGAGTCAACTCTTCGCATGAGGTGGCCAAAGTACTGGAGTTTCAGCTTCAGCATCAGTCCTTCCAATGAACACCCAGGACCGATCTCATTTAGAATGGACTGGTTGGATCTCCTTGCAGTCCAAGGCACTCTCAAGAGTCTTCTCCAACACCACAGTTCAAAAGCATCAATTCTTCAGTGCTCAGCTTTCTTCAGATTCCAACTCTCACATCCATACATGACCACTGGAAAAACCATAGCCTTGACTAGACGGACCTTTGTTGACAAAGTAATGTCTCTGCTTTTGAATATGCTATCTAGGTTGGTCATAACGTTCCTTTCAAGGAGTAAGCATCTTTTAATTTCATGGCTGCAGTCACCATCTGCAGTGATTTTGGAGCCCCCCAAAAAATAAAGTCTGACACTGTTTCCACTGTTTCTCCATCTATTTCCCATGAAGTGATGGGACCGGATGCCATGATCTTAGTTTTCTGAATGTTGAGCTTTAAGCCAACTTTTTCACTCTCCACTTTCACTTTCATCAAGAGGCTCTTTAGTTCTTCTTCACTTTCTGCCATAAGGGTGGTGTCATCTGCATATCTGAGGTTATTGATATTTCCTCTGGCAATCTTGAAAGAATTCCAACATATAGAGTTTAAACAATACGCTTCTGAATAACCAAAAAAATCACAGAAGAAATAAAAAAAGAAATCAAAATATGCATAGAAAAGAATGAAAATGAAAACACAGCAACCCAAAACCTATGGGATTCAGTAAAAGCAGTGCTAAGGGGAAGGTTCATAGAAAACAAGCTTACCTCAAGAAACAAGAGAAAAATCAAATAAATAACCTAACTCTACACTTAAAGCAACTAGAAAAGGAAGAAATGAAGAACCCCAGGGTTAGTAGCAGGAAAGAAATCATAAAAATTAGGGCATAAATAAGTGCAAAAGAAACAAAGGAGACCATAGCAAAAAATCAACAAAGCTAAAAGCTGGTTCTTTGAGAAGATAAATAAAATAGAGAAACCATTAGCCAGACTCATCAAGAAAAAAAAAGGGAGAAGAATCAAATCAACAAAGTTAGAACTGAAAATGGAGAAATCACAACAGACAACACAGAAATACAAAAGATCATAAAAGACTACTATCAGCAACTATTTGCCAATAAAATGGAGAACTTGGAAGAAATGGACGAATTCTTAGAAAAGTATAACTTTTCAAAACTGAACCAGGAAGAAATAGAAAATCTTAACAGACCCATCACAAGCACAGAAATCAAAACTGTAATCAGAAATCTTCCAACAAACAAAAGCCCATGTCCAGATGGCTTCATAGGTGAATTTTACGAAAAATTTAGAGAAGAGCTAACACCTATCCTACTCAAACTCTTCCAGAAAATTGCAGAGGAAGGTAAACTTCCAAACTCATTCTATGAGTACACCATCACCTTAATGCCAAAACCAGACAAAGATGTCACAAAAAAAGAAAACTACAGGCCAATATCACTGATGAACATAGATGCAAAAATCCTTAACAAAATTTTAGCAAACAGAATCCAACAAAATATTAAAAAGATCATACATCATGACCAAGTGGGCTTTATCCCAGGGATGCAAGGATTCTAAAATATTCATAAATCAATCAATGTGATATACCACATTAACAAACTGAAAGATAAAAACCATATGATTATCTCAATAGATGCAGAGCAAGCCTTTGACAAAATTCAACATCCGTTTAATATAAACCCTCCAGAAAGCAGGCATAGAAGGAACATACTTCAACATAATAAAAGCCATATATGATAAACCCACAGCAAACATTATCCTCAATGGTGAAAAACTGAAAGCATTTTTCCTAAAATCAGGAACAAGACAAGGGTCCCCACTCTCACCGCTACTATTCAACATAGTTTTGGAAGGTTTAGCCACTGCAATCAGAGAAGAAAAAGAAATAAAAGGAATCCAGATTGGAAAAGAAGAAGTAAAACTCTCACTGTTTGCAAATGATATAATCCTCTACATAGAAAACCCTAAAGACTCCACCAGAAAATTACTAGAGCTAATCAATGAATATAGTAAAGTTGCAGGATATAAAATTAACACACAGAAATCCCTTGCATTCCTATACACTAACAATGAGAAAACAGAGAGAGAAATTAAGGAAACAATTTCATTGACCATCGCAACAAAAAGAATAAACTACTTAGGAATAAACCTACCTAAAGAAACAAAAGACCTATATATAGAAAACTATAAAACACTGATGAAAGAAATCAAAGATGACTCAAATAGATGGAGGAATATACCGTTTCATGAATCAGAAGAATCAATATAGTGAAAATGAGTATACTACCCAAAGCAATCTATAGATTCAATGCAATCCCTATCAAGCTACCAAGGGTATTTTTCACAGAGCTAGAACAAATAATTTAACAATTTGTATGGAAACACAAAAACCCCTCAAATACCCAAAGCAATCTTGAGAAAGAAGAATGGAACTGGATGAATCAACCTGTCTGATTTCAGACTATACTACAAAGGTACAGTCATTAAAACAGTATGGTACTGGCACAAAGATAGAAATATAGATCAATGGAACAAAATAGAAAGCCCAGAGATAAATCCATGCACCTATGGACACCTTATCTTTGACACAGGAAGCAAAAATATACAATGGAGAAAAGACAATCTCTTTAACAAGTGGTGCTGGGAAAACGGGTCAACCACTTGTTAAAGAATGAAACTAGAACACTTTCTAACACCATACACAAAAATAAACTCAAAATGGATTAAAGATCTAAATGTAAGACCAGAAACTATAAAACTCCTAGACGAAAACATAGGCAAAACTTTCTCTGACATAAAGCACAGCAGGATCCTCTATGACCCACCTCTCAGAGAAATGGAAATAAAAACTAAAATAAACAAATGGGACCTAACTAAACTTAAAAGCTTTTGCACAACGAAGGAAACTCTAAACAAGGTGACGAGACAGCCTTCAGAATGGGAGAAAACAATAGCAAATGAAGCAACTGACAAAGAATTAATCTCAAAAGTATATAAGCAGCTCCTGCAGCTCAATACCAGAAAAATAAATGACCTAATCAAAAAATGGGCCAAAGAACTAAACAGACATTTCTCCAAAGAAGACATATAGATGGCTAACAAACATGGAAAACTGCTCAACATCACTCACATCAGAGAAATGCAAATCAAAACCACAGTGAGGTACCATTTCACGCCTGTCAGAATGGCTGCTATCAAAAAGTCTACAAACAATAAACGCTGGGGAGGGTGAGGAGAAAAGGGAACCGTCTTACACCGTTGGTGGGAAATACAAACTAGTACAGCCACTATGGAGAACAGTGTATAGATTCCTTCAGATCAGATCAGATCAGTCGCTCAGTCGTGTCCGACTCTTTGTGACCCCATGAATCGCAGCACACCAGGCCTCCCTGTCCATCACCAACTCCCAGAGTTCACTCAGACTCATGTCCATCGAGTCAGTGATGCCATCCAGCCATCTCATCCTCTGTCGTCCCCTTCTCCTCTTGCCCCCAATCCCTCCCAGCATCAGGGTCTTTTCCAATGAATCAACATGCGAAGGCATGAGGTGGCCAAAGTACTGGAGTTTCAGCTTTAGCATCATTCCTTCCAAAAAAATCCCAGGGCTGATCTCCTTCAGAATGGACTGGTTGGATCTCCTTGCAGTCCAAGGGACTCTCAAGAGTCTTCTCCAACACCACAGTTCAAAAGCATCAATTCTTTGGCGCTCAGCCTTCTTCACAGTCCAACTCTCACATCCATACATGACCACAGGAAAAACCACAGCCTTGACTAGATGAACCTTTGTTGGCAAAGTAATGTCTCTGCTTTTGAATATGCTATCTAGGTTGGTCATAACGTTCCTTCCAAGGAGTAAGCGTCTTTTAATTTCATGGCTGCAGTCACCATCTGCAGTGATTTTGGAGCCCAGAAAAAATAGAGTCTGCCACTGTTTCCACTGTTTCCCCATCTATTTCCCATGAAGTGATGGGACCGGATGCCATGATCTTCGTTTTCTGAATGTTGAGCTTTAAGACAACTTTTTCACTCTCCTCTTTCACTTTCATCAAGAGGCTTTTGAGTTCCTCTTCACTTTCTGCCGTAAGGGTGGTGTCATCTGCACATCTGAGGTTATTGATATTTCTCCCAGCAATCTTGATTCCAGCTTGTATTTCTTCCAGTCCAGCGTTTCTCATGAGGTACTCTGCATATAAGTTAAATAAGCAGGGTGACAATATACAGCCTTGACGTACTCCTTTTCCTATTTGGAACTAGTCTGTTGTTCCATGTCCAGTTCTAACTGTTGCACCCTGATCTGCATACAGGTTTCTCAAGAGGCAGGTCAGGTGGTCTGGTAGTCCCATCTCTTTCAGAATTTTCCACAGTGTATTGTGATCCACACAGTCCAAGGCTTTGGCATAGTTAATAAAGCAGAAATAGATGTTTTTCTGGAACTCTCTTGCTTTTTCCATGATCCAGTGGATGTTGGCAATTTGATCTCTGGTTCCTCTGCGTTTTCTAAAACCAGCTTGAACATCAGGAAGTTCACGGTTCACGTATTGCTTGGAGGATTTTGAGCATTACTTTCCTAGCGTGTGAGATGAGTGTAATTGTGCAGTAGTTTGAGCATTCTTTGGCATTGCCTTTCTTTGGGATTGGAATGAAAACTGACCTTTTCCAGTCCTGTGGCCACTGCTGAGTTTTCCAAATTTGCTGGCATATTGAGTGCAGCACTTTCACAGCATCATCTTTCAGGATTTGGAATAGCTCCACTGGAATTCCATCACCTCCACTAGCTTTGTTCGTAGTGATGCTTTCTAAGGCCCACTTGACTTCACATTCCAGGATATCTGGCTCTAGGTGAGTGATCACACCATCGTGATTATCTGGGTCATGAAGATCTTTTTTGTACAGTTCTTCTGTGTATTCTTGCCACCTCTTCTTAATATCTTCTGCTTCTGTTAGGTCCATACCATTTCTGTCCTTTATCGAGCTCATCTTTGCATGAAATGTTCCTTTGGTATCTCTGATTTTCTTGAAGAGATCCCTAGTCTTTCCCATTCTGTTGTCCTCTATTTCTTTGCATTGATCGCTGAAGAAGGTTTTCTTATCTCTTCTTGCTATTCTTTGGAACTCTGCATTCAGATGTTTATATCTTTCCTTTTCTCCTTTGCTTTTGCTTCTCTTTTTTTTTTTACAGCTATTTGTAAGGCCTCTCCAGACAGCCATTTTGCTTTTTTGCAATTTTTTTCCATGGGGATGGTCTTGATCCCTGTCTCCTGTACAATGTCATGAACCTCATTCCATAGTTCATCAGGCACTCTATCTATCAGATCTAGGCCCTTAAATCTATTTCTCACTTCCACTGTATAATCATAAGGGATTTGATTTAGGTCATACCTGAATGGTGTAGTGGTTTTCCCTACTGTCTTCAATTTCAGTCTGAATTTGGCATTAAGGAGTTCATGGTCTGAGCCACAGTCAGCTCCTGGTCTTGTTTTTGCTGACTGTATAGAGCTTCTCCATCTTTGGCTGCAAAGAATATAATCAAACTGATTTTGGTGTTGACCATCTGGTGATGTCCATGTGTAGAGTCTTCTCTTGTGTTGTTGGAAGAGGGTGTTTGCTATGACCAGTGCATTTTCTTGGCAAAACTCTATTAGTCTTTGCCCTGCTTCATTCCATATTCCAAGGTCAAATTTGCCTGGTACTCCAGGTGTTTCTTGACTTCCTACTTTTGCATTCCAGTCCCCTATAATGAAAAGGACATCTTTTTTGGGTGTTAGTTCTAAAAGGTCTTGTAGGTCTTCATAGAACCATTCAACTTCAGCTTCTTCAGTGTTACTGGTTGGGGCATAGACTTGGATTACTGTGATATTGAATGGTTTGCCTTGGAAACGAACAGAGATCATTCTGTCATTTTTGAGATTGCATCCAAGTACGGCATTTCAGACTCTTTTGTTGACCATCATGGCCACTCCATTTCTTCATGAAACTAAGTCATGCCCGTGGGGCAACCCAAGACGGGTGGGTCATGGTGGAGAGATTTGACAGAATGTGGTCCACTGGAGAAGGGAATGGCAATCTACTTCAGTATTCTTGCCTTGAGAACCCCATGAACAGTATGAAAAGGCAAAATGATAGGATACTGAAAGAGAAACTCCCCAGGTCAGTAGGTGCCCAATATGCTACTGGAGATGAGTGGAGAAATAACTCCAGAAAGAATGAAGGGATGGAGCCAAAGCAAAAACAATACCCAGCTGTGGATGTGACTGGTGATAGAAACAAGGTCCAATGCTGTAAAGAGCAATATTGCATAGGAACCTGGAATGTCAGGTCCATGAATCAATGCAAATTGGAAGTGGTCAAACAAGAGATGGCAAGAGTGAATGTCAACATTCTAGGAATCAGTGAACTGAAATGGACTGGAGATTCCTTAAAAAACTGGAAATAGAACTGCCATACGACTCAGCAATCCCACTGCTGGGCATATACACTGAGGAAACCAGAATCGAAAGAGACACGTGTACCCCAATGTTCATTGTAGCACTGTTTACAATAGCCAGCACATGGAAGCAATCTAGATGTCCATCAGCAGAGGAATGGATAAGAAAGCTGTGGTATATATACACAATGGAATATTACTCAGCTATTAAAAAGAATGCATTTGAATCAGTTCTAATGAGGTGGATGAAACTGGAGCCTATTATACAGAGTGAAGTAAGTCAGAAAGAGAAATACCAATACAGTATATTGATGCAAATATATGGAATTTAGAAAGATGGTAACAATGACGCTATATGCGAGACAGCAAAAGAGACACAGATGTTAAGCACAGACTTTTGGACTCTGTTGGAGAAGGCAAAGGTGGGATGATTTGAGAGAATAGCATTGAAACATGTGTATTATCATATGTGAAATAGATTGCCAGTCCAGTCGATTGATGCTACCAGTCAGTCCATATCACCACCCAGTCAGTTTGATGCATGAGACAGGGTGCTCAGGGCTGGAGCACTGGGATGACCCTGAAGGATGGGATGGGGAGGGAGTGGGAGGGGAGTTCAGGATGGGGAACACATGTACACCCATGGCTGATTCATGTCAATGTACAGCAAAAACCACTACAATATTGTAAAGTAATTAGCTTCCAATTAAAATAAATAAATTAATTTTAAAAAAATAAATAAAAATATGGAATCACTTTGTTGTATGCCTGAAACTAGTATAATATTGTAGTCAGTTGTACCTCAATTAAAATTTTAAAAAAAGCAGTTGCAATTTTTTTTAGACATTGTGAGTGCTGGCTCATATACTGTTCTCCACTGATTTCAGGCCAGGTTGCTTCTATGTGTGTATAATACTTTCATGTTATCTAATGTTGTCTCAGAGAAGGCAATGGTACCCCACTCCAGTACTCTTGCCCAGAAAATCCCATGGACACAGGAGCCTGGTAGGCTGCAGTCCATGGGGTCGCTAAGAGTTGGCCACGACTGAGCGACTTAACTTTCACTCTTCACTTTCATGCATTGGAGAAGGAAATGGCAACCCACTCCAGTGTTCTTGCCTTGAGAATGCCAGGGACCGGGGAGCCTGGTGGGCTACCGTCTATGGGGTCTCACAGAGTCGGACACGACTGAAGCGACTTAGCAGCAGCAGCAGCAATGTTGTCTCATGGGTCTCAAAGAGTTGGACATGATTGAACGACTGAGCATGCATGCACACAATGTCTCACTGATCCAAGTGAGGAGATTTGCCACATAAAAAATTCTGAGCACATGGGCCCTATTTAATCTTCTTATGCATAATTCAAATTCTTTTCTTCAAGATCTCTCTCTTGTTTCCTGCAAAGAAGACTCCTTCCCTCCTCTCAAATTCTTCCCCAAATGGAATTAGGTGGCACTAGAGGTAAAGAGCCTGGTGGGCTGTAGTCCATAGGGTCACAAAGAGTTGAATGAGACTGAAGTGATTTAGCATGCACACACAGTGGTAAAGAACCTGCCTGCCAATGCAGGAGACATAAGAGACGTGGCTTTGATCCTTGGGTTGGGAAGATCCCCTGGGGGAAGGCATGGCAACCCACTCCAGTGTGTTTGCCTTGGAGTATCCCATGGACAGAGGAGCCTGGCAGGCTACCGTCCATAGGATCGCACAGAGTTGGACACAACTGAAGTGACTCAGCTCACACATAGTTATTATAAGCTTAATTTGTATGTGATTTTCTCATTTTAATATCATTAAACTAAGAAAATTCTGCTGCTAAGGGCATCTACAATGGCACATGCATTTTAGTGTCTGTTGGACCATTACTCCATCTCATCAAATTCTATTCTTGACTTGTTTCAATTTTGTTGTAACAAGAATGGAAATAGTCTCCAAATTCTCTTCTTTATTTTTACAAGGTCTTGATAACTTGTATTACCTTGAATTTACTAACATCACACATTCTATTTCTATAACTAACTTTGATACATTTCCTCTTATCCAATAAAAATATTCTCCTCTGACCAGGGCTTCCCACTCAATACCACATAGAGTCTATTGATTGGCAGCTGAATCCAAAGTTATTCTCTCCCAGGGTATAGTGCTGGGTGGTTTCTCATTTGGTACTTTGAAATTCCCTCTGTTCCAGTTAACTATTGCTAATTAACAAGCTATCCCTAAACTTACTGGCTTAAAACAGCTTTAATATTTTGTTGTATTTTACTATTTTGTTGATAGGGAATTTGTGGATTCTGGTGATGAGTCTGTTCCCTGTGGTGTTGCTGAAGGTCTCTTGGTGGTATAGAGCTGGCAGATGGGCTGGTTTGAATGGTTCAAAATGACTTGGCTCACATGTCTGCCACTTGGATGGCAATGCCTGGAAGGCTGGCCTTAGCATCTCAGGATGGTTGGAGCTCAGGGCTCCTAGAGCAAGTGTTCCAAGTGGACCAGGCAGAAGATGAAAGCCTTCCAAGACCTAGTCTTACAATTTCCAGAATATCAGTCTTGTCACATTCAAACAATTCACTAAGGCCAGCTCAGATTCAAGAAGGGGGGAATTAGAATTAGTTCTTCAATAGAACAATAGCAAGAATTTGTGATTATCTTTAATCACCTATACTTGTCCTGCAGATTTAGTCTAAAACAATGTTAAGGATAAGTGGCATGGCAAGCAATTTAGAAGTGATTACTTTGCCTGCCTGATTCACATTTGTTAGTGTGCGTTTTACTATATATTTTATGAACCAAGTGATAAGTACATGTCCTTTTAAATTTTGTTAATTCAGCAGTGAGTGCAAGATGAGTTTGGTTGTAGAGAAAGTCTACTTTCTAGCCACAACAGTGTCAACAATGATGGCCACAGCTACTACTATTTTCACCTCCACCACCACTGTTTACTTAGGACCTGTGAGCTGTGTGCCTGGCACTTATGAGCTTTACATTGGCTCTAATACCAAGATAATTCTACAAAGGAGAATCATTATCTTCATTCTGTACACCAATACAGTAAAGCTCTGAGCAAATAAGTAAACTGTAGTTTAGTAGAGGCAGAAAGAGGTGACTGGAACCAGACTGAGTTCCAGTTTCAACTCAGCCACTACCTACTAGTCTGACTTTTGAGCAAGTTCCTTAGTTTAATTTGTGCTTCAGTTTCCTGCTCTGTAAAAAAGGGACTAATAGCAGCAACCACTACATGAGAATGTAATGGGGAAATCTAGGTGCCAAGGACAGTACCTGACATTTGGGAAGTGTGAGCTATTATTATTACTATTCCCCAAGTTACAGAGCTTGTAAATATTTCATAATTCTGCAAGCTGCCACATGGGATGAAAATGAAGAGCACCAAAATACCTAAGGATTCTTTTACTAACTTAGGGACTAGAGCTACAATAAGTTTGCATCTTATTGAAAGTTGAGTGGACTTTGGCCTTCATAGCACTAAATTCCAAGAAGTCTGATAATTAAGATCTGACTTTGCAAATGCTGTCTGTGTGTATCTGTGTATTTGTGTATCTGTGTGTATCTCATGGGGCTGCTACTGGCAAACTGCTTGTTCACCTTCAACCTCAATGGCTGTTCTTAGTATCTTGTCACAGTGCATGTTTAGTTGTTAAGCTGTGACCAACTCTTTGCTACCCTTTGAACCGTAGCCCACCAGGCTCCTCTGTCCATGGAATTTTTCAGGCAAGGATATTGGAGTGGGTTGCCATTTCCTCCTCTGGGGATCTTCCTGACCCAGGGATCAAACTTGCATCTCCTGTCTCCTGCATTGCAGGTAGGTTCTTTACCTGCTGAGCCATTGGGGGAACTGTCTTTTAACTTTCATGGCAGTAGAGCCTAGACCCCTCACAAGGGTAGACATAGCCTGTCTGACTCAGATAATTTCACAGCGTCCAATGTTTCAAAAGAAAAAGGAAAACACATCCTGGTTTTATAAGTGTGTGTCCTCGTATCACTGTTGTCCTTGCCCATATGATCGCTAGCTCCTTTTCTTTTTTAGACTTAACATTCAGTTCACATTTATTGAATACATATCCTGTGAAGTATACATCATAATAATTAATTTATATTTTATGAATAGCTTTACCATGGACAATCTTTTTAAATCCATGCAGCATTTTACAACAGAGAAACTGGGGCTCCAAAATGTGGCGTGTCTTCCCCAAAGTAATAGACAGTGACAGAGACATATTCTCTAAAAATAAACTTTAAAAAACTGAATTATATCTATGTGCATAAAATACACCAATCATCTGTATACATACGGATGGATTTTTCACATGGTGAATACACCCATATAATATCCACTGGGGTTAAGAAATGCTGGACTGGAGAAGCGCCTCATGTCCTTGTCCAGTTTCAATCACTCTCCTTTCTTTCGTGATTTCAAATGGCATCAATTAGGTTTGTCTGTTGTGTTTGACTTCTTTCAGTCAAGTTACATTTTATGTCTATTTTTAATCACATTTATCCCTATTGTTTTATTGGACGTCTTAGTCTTCTTGGGCTGTGCTATAACAAAATCCCAAAGACTGGGTAGCTTAAATGATTTTTCTGAGATTTATTTTCTCAGTTACGGAGGCTGGAATTCAGAGATCAAGGTGCCAGCATGGTTGGGTTCTGGTGAAGACTCTCCCCTGGGCTTATGGATGGCTGTCCTCTCCCTGTGTCCTCATGTGGCCTTTCCTTGGTATGTGCATATGAGGAGTGATGAGATCTGGTGTCTTTTCCTCTTCTTCTTTTTTTAAGGTCAAGTTATATCCTATTTGTTTATTTATTTGGGCCATGTGGCATGTGGGATCTTAGTTCTCCCCCCAAGGATTGAACTTGTGCCCCCTGCATTGGAAGTGCAGTCTTAACCACTGGACCACCACTCTTCCTCTTTGTATCAAGTCACTGGTCCTGCCATGGGGCCCCACCCTCATGGCCTCATCTAAACCTAATTACCTACAAAGGCCCCACCTCCAAATAACATTACATTGAGGGGTAGGGCTTCAACCTATGAACTTTGGAGAAGCAGAAACATTGTCTATAACACTGGATATGAACAAAACATCAGCTTTAAATAAGAAATTTTCTTCTTTGAAAATAAACATACACATGCTTGGTTATTCAAAAACAAGCAAAAGAAGTAAAACTTGGTTGAAATTTATATGTGGTTTCTTTGGAGAAAATGATGTTTGTTTCCAAAAAAGTGTTTGATCTCAGACAAATCAAACCTTCCTGTGGACTGAATTCCTGGCAGGCAATTTTGTGTGTCACAAAGACAGTGAGCACAAAGGAACCATCGTGCATTTTTCCTGCTTGATTTTATTGTAGTTTTTTCTAGTGGCCATGAACATGGAGACTGAATATTGGAAAATTATTAATATGTTGGTCTATATTTATGAATTTCTGCTGTATACTAAGAACTGTGCTGGCTGGTTGGGATGATGATAGTGTTGCATAGCACTAATAGTGTTGAGCATCAAGAGAGTTCATTGACTTTGAGCAGCTTACACTCTGGTTGGGGAAAGCATTCGTTCTCCCAGCCTTTTCCCATGTATGTGTTTATGGTTTATTTTGCTGGCTTTATACAGAATCCTTGGGTCCCTCTTCATTTAATATGCAGGATGGAGATTTGGACAATCAAAAACAAATTGTTTAAATTGCAGGGAAAAGATCTATCTGCTAAAATAGAAATACATGTTTGTAACAACAACAAACTGAATTGTTTGAATGTGTGCATTCTTAAGGAGAGGAGAATAAGAATAATACTAATGTGTTGAGCTCCTTATATTCCATGGCATATATCAGAGGCTGCACATACAATTTTCCATAGGAACCTGGAACGAAGACTTAGGAGCAGAGGATTTATGATTTCCCTTACTTCTTTACCATCAGATTCTGAAACAAATGAAAGCCTATTTGTCAGCAAAAGAAAAATGTACAATTTCTTTTAGCCGTGATGGAACTGTGGTTTAAAAATACCTAGTGTCCTCTGCAAAAGCCTTGGCTGAGTTTTGAGAGCAGCCACTTGCCTGTCAGATGTCTAATTATCTTTCTCTCCTCCTCAGCCACACCAGTAATAGGGAATTACAGAGACCATATTGTTGCCCATATGTTGAAAAGCTACTAAATTAAACCCCAGTGAAATGTGCTGACAAGTCTATTGCAGGAGTTGAAAGTTGAGTGACTATATTTTTCTAACCTACCACTCCATTGTTAGTATTTTTGCGTTTTCTCTCTCTGAGGTGCAAGCTGGCAGTTCTTTGTCAAGGCCTGAGAGGTTGTTATCACACATTAAAGCCATCAAAAAAGAAATTGAAAATCTAGGTTAGACTGGATTTCAGCAGTTGATAAATGAGAATTAGGCCTAAATCCCTAATGTTAAATCACAAAATCCTGATGTTCAGTTTGTCCCGCTCTGAAGTGTGTGAGATATTCAGAGAATTTAAGTCAGGGACCAATGATGTTCCGTGCACGTGCAAACCCCAGACACAGTCTCCCGAGGTTCAGTGTTCATGGCAGGAAAGGGTTTCTTCACATCTCCCACCACCCCTTTTTTTTTCTTTTACTATTGTATGACTGACATTTTATTTTTCAGTGCATTTTATATTTTGGGGATTAACATTAGAAAAAGAGAACTGACTCTTCAGTTCAGTTCAGTCGCTCAGTTGTGTCTGATTCTTTGTGACCCCATGAATCGCAGTATGCCAGGCCTCCCTGTCCATCACCAACTCCCGGAGTTCACACAAACTCACGTCCATTGAGTTGGTGATGCCATCCAGTCATTTCATCCTCTGTCGTCCCCTTCTCCTCCTGCCCCCAATGCCTGCCAGCATCATGAGGTGGCCAAAGTATTGGAGTTACAGCTTCAGCATCAGCCCTTCCAATGAACACCCAGGACTAGTCTCCTTTAGGATGGACTGGTTGGATCTCCTTGCAGTCCAAGGGACTCTCAAGAGTCTTCTCCAACATCACAGTTCAAAAGTATCAATTCATTGGCACTCAGCTTTCTTCACAGTCCAACTCTCACATCCATACATGACCACTGGAAAAACCATAGCCTTGACTAGATGGACCTTTGTTGACAAAGTAATGTCTCTGCTTTTCTATATGCTATCTAGGTTGGTCATAACTTTCCTTCCACGGAGTAAGCGTCTTTTAATCTCATGGCTGAAATCACCATCTGCAGTGATTTTGGAGCCCCCCAAAATAAAGTCTGCCACTTTTTCCACTGTTTCTCCATCTATTTGCCATGAAGTGATGGGACCAGATACCATGATCTTAGTTTTCTGAATGTTGAGCTTTAAGACAACTTTTTCACTCTCCTCTTTCACTTTCATCAAGAGGTTCTTTTGTTCCTCTTCACTTTCTGCCATAAGGGTGGTGTCATCTGCATATCTGAGGTTATTGATATTTCTCCCGGCAATCTTGATTCCAGCTTGTGCTTCTTCCAGTCCAGCGTTTCTCATGATGTACTGCATATAAGTTAAATAAACAGAGTGACAATATACAGCCTTGACATACTCCCTTTCCTATTTGGAACCAGTCTGTTGTTCCATGTCCAGTTCTAATTGTTGCTTCCTGAACTGCATATAGGTTTCTCAAGAGGCATGTCTGGTGGTCTGGTATTCCCATCTCTTTCAGAATTGTCCACAGTTTATTGTGATCCACACAGTCCAAGGCTTTGGCATAGTCAATAAAGCAGAAATAGATGTTTTTCTGGAACTCTCTTGCTTTTTCCATGATCCAGCGGATGTTTGCAATTTGGTCTGTGGTTCCTCTGCCTGTTCTAAAACCAGTTTGAACATCAGGAAGTTCATGGTTCATGTATTGCTGAAGCCTGGCTTGGAGAATTTTGAGCATTACTTTACTAGTGTGTGAGATGAGTGCAATTGTGTGGTAGTTTGAGCATTCTTTGGCATTGCCCTTCTTTGGGATTGGAATGATAGCTGACCTTTTCCAGTCCTGTGGCCACTGCTGAGTTTTCCAGATTTGCTGGCATATTGAGTGCAGCACTTTCACAGCATCATCTTTCAGGATTTGAAATAGCTCAACTGGAATTCCATCACCTCCACTAGCTTTGTTCGTAGTGATGCTTTCTAAGGCCCACTTGATTTCACATTCCAGAATGTCTGGCTCTAGGTGAGTGATCACACCATCGTGATTATCTTGGTCGTGAAGATCTGTTTTGTACAGTTCTTCTGTGTATTCTTGCCACCTCTTCTTAATATCTTCTGCTTCTGTTAGGTCCATATCATTTCTGTCCTTTATTGAGCCCATCTTTGCATGAAATATTCCCTTGGTATCTCTGATTTTCTTGAAGATATCTCTAGTCTTTCCCATTCTGTTGTTTTCCTCTATTTCTTTGCATTGATTGCTGAGGAAAGCTTTCTTATCTCTCCTTGCTATTCTTTGAAACTCTGCATTCAGATGCTTATATCTTTCCTCTTCTCCTTTGCTTTCCACTTCTCTTTTCACAGCTATTTGTAAGGCCTCCCCAGACAGCCATTTTGCTTTTTTGCATCTGTCTTAACTGATCCTTATTGCCCCTCATCTCTAAGTAACTACTATCCTAATGGTAATGCCACTTTCCTTTTTCTTCTTCCTAAGGGTGAATGGAGAGTCCTTCCTTTGGAGAAGAACAGAAAACCTTTTTTTTCAATTACTGGCAGTATAGTATTTTATCTTAGGAGTTAACAAGAATCTATGAAGGCTGCCTTATTGCCTAGTTTGCATTTGGGGAAACAGGCTCAGAGACAGTAAGAAGCTTTCCCAAGGTCACGTGAATCAAATTATGGCAGAGTTATTGTCTCTTTGGTTCCTGTGCTGTTTCTTCTCTACTCTGCACATTGGCTTGAACCAGACAACTGAAGATTTCTCAGATTTTGCTCCATAGGACACTGGAGTCCTTCTAAATGTTAGTAGATATCCTCCACAAAGGACTCTTATGTCAAAGATATCTATATCCTGGGGTTTCCCAGATGGTGCTAGTGGTAAAGAACCCATCTGCCAAAACAGGAGATATAAGATATTTTCATTCCATCCCTGGGTCAGGACAATCCTCTGGAGGAGGGCATGGGAACCCACTCCAGTATTCTTGCCTGAAGAATCCCATGGACAAAGGAGCTTGGCAGCCTTACAGTTCATAGGGTTGCACAGAGTTGGACTCAACTGAAGTGACTTAGCATGCAGCACATCTAATATATTAAGATTCACCAGAGAAATAGAATCAATAAGATAACACACACACATACATTTTTCAGTTGATAGGTAAAGAAGCTCACCATCATCTTCTACAATGATAGGGAAAATCTATTTTAATTCCTGGTTCCAAATAGGAAAAGGAGTACGTCAAGGCTGTATATTGTCACCCTGCTTATTTAACTTATATGCAGAGTACATCATGAGAAATGCTGGACTGGAAGAAACACAAGCTGGAATCAAGATTGCCGGGAGAAATATCAATAACCTCAGATATGCAGATGACACCACCCTTATGGCAGAAAGTGAAGAGGAACTCAAAAGCCTCTTGATGAAAGTGAAAGTGGAGAGTGAAAAAGTTGGCTTAAAGCTCAACATTCAGAAAACGAAGATCATGGCATCCGGTCCCATCACTTCATGGCAAATAGATAGAGAAACAGTGGAAACAGTGTCAGACTTTATTTTTCTGGGCTCCAAAATCACTGCAGATGGTGACTGCTGCCATGAAATTAAAAGACGCTTACTCCTTGAAAGGAAAGTTATGACCAACCTAGATAGCATATAGAAAAGCAGAGACATTACTTTGTCAACAAAGGTCCATCTAGTCAAGGCTATGGTTTTTCCAGTGGTCATGTATGGATGTGAGAGCTGGACTGTGAAGAAGGCTGAGCGCCGAAGAATTGATGCTTTTGAACTGTGATGTTGGAGAAGACTCCTGAGAGTCCCTTGGACTGCAAGGAGATCCAACCAGTCCATTCTGAAGGAGATCAGCCTTGGGATCTTTGGAAGGAATGATGCTAAATCTGAAACTCCAGTACTTTGGCCACCTCATGCAAAGAGTTGACTCATTGGAAAAGACTCTGATGCTGGGAGGGATTGGGGGCAGGAGGAGAAGGGAAAGACAGAGGATGAGATGGCTGGATGGCATCACTGACTTGATGGACGTGGGTCTGAGTGAACTCCGGGAGTTGGTGATGGACAGGGAGGCCTGGCGTGCTGCGATTCATGGGGTCACAAAGAATCAGACATGACTGAGCGACTAAACTGAACTGAACTGATTTTAATTAGGCTAAAGAAAAATCTGCACAGCTCCTTTCTTGTTTTTAAACTTCTTATTTGCCACTTTATTTCATTCAGAAGTTTACAAAACATGTACAGCTCTTTAAGAGGAAAGTAGTTATCAATGAAAAATTTTACCTAAAACAACTAGAGTATTTTTTATGTATGTGCCCTTACAATTGAAGTGTTATATATTTAAAAATTTTCTGTTTTTACTCAGAAATCTGATTCCTGCAAAGCTTGAGAACAAGGTGTATATACTTGCTCCAACCCAAGAGAATTGGATACTACCCTTAACCAAGTTTATTCCTTGGTTCAAACTCACCTAGATTGATGAGTTTGCTGGAAGCCTAAAGTGGCTTTCTACTGGCATGTTTCTAAAACACAAAATCCCAAATGCAAGCTTAATTCATTGTAATTGAGGAAGCCTCTGGCTTGAAAAGAAAAACCTTTGCCTGCTTCACTTTTCTCTAGAATCTCAGGAAACAAGAATGTATTGTATATGTGCTTAGTCCCTCAGTCATGTCCGAATTTTTGCAACCCCATGGATGATAGCCCATCAAGCTCCTCATCCATGGAATTTTCTAGGCAAGAATACTGGAATGGGTTGCCATTTCCTCCTTCAGGGGATCTTGCTGACCCAGGGATCGAACTTAGATCTCCTGCGTTGGCAGGTGGATTCTTTACCACTGTGCCACCTGGGAAGCTCGAAGAATGGGTTACTTTAGGCAAAATTTATTTAGGGCCCAGAAAATTTCAATTCAGGCTATTGGCGTATTAACAAATATTTTATTAGATTACAAAGAAAGAAGGAATATTCAGATCATTTTGAATAAAATAGAAATGACTTCCTTTATGGCTCACATTTAGGACCTCACCACTGTAATGTCAGTATCTTTTATTGCTATCATAGAACAGAAATCTTTGTTGTGTATGAGTTTAAATAGCTGATCTCAACTCTCTGTGGATACAGACAGTTAATGAAGCAGTTAAAGTCAACTATTCAATAACTCCCTGAGATCCTTGGGTTCAGTCACTCAGCAGCATTTATTTAACACACTTGGTGAGCACAGAATCTTAAATGTTGTCAGGGATAAAATGTAATAGATGTGGTTCTTGTCTTAAAGGATTTTTCAGCTGGGGAGCTTATAAAAACAAACACATGAAAAACAATGGGGTTGTTAAAATAATATTTAAACGACTTTAGAGAAGCCTAATAAGTTTATGAGTTTGTGTTAGTCTTACTTTTAGTGTGTTAGTGTGAGTGAATTTCCAAATAGTGAGCTTGAATTATTTTCAAGTTTAGGTAAAGGGCATTTCCCCACTTCTTCAACTACATGTACAAAGTTTTGGGGCATAAAGACTTGTAGGGGCACACTCTGATAGAATCATTTTTGCTTAGTAGAACAACTCTTTACCTGTAAATCACCTTCTAAGATGAACAAGTGGCCACGATCTACAAAACATAACCCAAACACACTGTCAGTTCAGGTTGCAGGAAGAACCAGCACTGATTCAAGGAAAGTTCAGGGGCTTCCCTGGTAGCTCAGCTGATGAAGAATCAGCCTGCAGTGCAGGAGACCCCAGTTTGATTCCTGGGTCAGAAAATTCCACTGGAGAAGGGATAGGCTACCCACTCCAGTATTCTTGGGCTTCCCTGGTGGCTCAGATGGTAAAGAAGCATCCTGCAATGTGGGAGACCTGGGTTTGATCCCTGGGTTGGGAAGATCCCCTGGAGAAGGGATTGGCTACCCACTCCAGTATTTTGGCCTGGAGAATTCCATGGAGTGTGTAGTCCATGGGGGTGACAAAGAGTCAGACATGAGTGAACGACTTTCACTTTCATGTATGGTAGGAGTAGTTCTGGAAGTGGTTAAGCTCAAGTTCTGCCAACCAAGATGATGGTCATCAATGAGACAAGGATCTAGTATCTGAGGAGATTGAATGTGAAACATAGTGAAAGCTAAAATGCCCTGGGTAAAAGTACAGGCTGAAAAGGATGCAGATCTACATGAAACCAGCTCCACCCAAATCTTCAAAGACAAGTAAGAGTAATGTTTCAGATACTCTAATGATGATATGTTGCTCCAAATCTCATTCCATTAAATGACCTGGAGATCTCTAGACTTTGTCTTTATTTGGTGTTTTTTCTTTTTAAATTTAATCTCAAAAAGTAGGCATATGAGATAACACAATTCCACATTAATGCTTAGCCTCCTTTTTCTCTACAGATTTGTATATTTTTTTCCTTCAAAGCACAAAGGAGTTCAGGATTCTAAGGAATATTTGGAAATTAGTATCCAGGCTTGTACAAGGCTTTAAAGCTCTACTTTTCAAAACCCAAAATCCACCCTCTTGAGTTTAACTGCTCTACTACTTCTAATAAAAAGTGATGTTTGCCACTTTCACCCATATTCCATTTGTCTTTGTTTTTTTGAAAGCTTGATTTTAATGTGTAGGTCTCTTTGAGTTAATCTTATTTGGAGTTGGTTGAATGTCGTAGATGTTTATGTTCACATTTTTCATCAGATTTTGGAAGTTTAAAACCACTACTTCTTCAAATATTCTTTCTTCCCTTTTCCTTCTTTCTCTCTTCTCCTACTAGGACTGCCAAAATGTGCGTGCTTGGTCAGTTTGATTGTGTGTCAAAGTTTTTCTTGGTTTCTTACTTTTCAATCTTTTTTTCTTTCTGCTCCTTAGGTTTGATAATTTTCATTGTTTTGACTTCAGGTTTGCTGATTCTCCACTGTGCCCACTTGAATCTGCCTTTGAATCCCTGTACTGAATTTTTCATTCCACTTATTGTAATTTTAAGCTCCAGAATTTCTTTTAGGTTATCTTTAGGTTTTCTATTTCTTTATTGATATTTCCATTTTGTTCATATTTTTTTTAATTTAAATTTATTTATTTTAATTAGAGGCTAATTACTTTACAATATTGTATTGGTTTTGCCATACATCAACATGAATCCGCCACGGGTGTTCATGTATTCCCAATCCTGAACCCCCCTCCCACCTCCCTCTCCATACCATCCCTCTGGGTCATCCCAGTGCACCAGCCCCAAGCTTCCAGTCGCCTGCATCGAACCTGCACTGGTGATTCGTTTCTTATATGATATTATACATGTTTCAATGCCTTTTTCCCAAATCATCCCCCTCCCCCGCACAGAGTCCAAAAGATTGTTCTAAACATCTGTGTCTCTTTTGGTGTCTCACATACAGGGTTATCATTACCATCTTTCTAAATTCCATATATATGCATTAGTATACTGTATTGGTGTTTTTCTTTCTGGCTTACTTCACTCTGTATAATAGGCTCCAGTTTCATCCACCTCATTAGGACAGACTCAAATGCATTCTTTTTAATGGCTGGGTAATACTCCATTGTGTATATGTACCACAGCTTTCTTATCCATTCATCTGCTGATGGACATCTAGGTTGTCCATCATGTCCTGGCTATTATAAACAGTGCTACAATGAACATTGGGGTACACGTGTCTCTTTCAATTCTGGTTTCCTCTGTGTGTATGCCCAGCAGTGGGATTGCTGGGTTGTATGGCAGTTCTATTTCCAATTTTTAAAGGAATCACCACACTGTTCTCCATAGTGGCTGTACTAGTTTGCATTCCCACCAACAGTGTAAGAGGGTTCCCTTTTCTCCACACCCTCTCCAGCATTTATTGCTTGTAGACTTTTGGATCGCAGCCATTCTGACTGGCGTGAAATGGTACCTCATAGTGGTTTTGATTTGCATTTCTCTGATAATGAGTGATGTTGAGCATCTTCTCATGTGTTTGTTAGCCATCTGTATGTCTTCTTTGGAGAAATGTCTACTTAGTTCTTTGGCCCATTTTTTGATTGGGTCATTTCTTTTTCTGGAATTGAGCTGTAGGAGTTGCTTGTATATTTTTGAGATTAGTTGATTGTCAGTTGCTTCATTTGTTATTATTTTCTCCCATTCTGAAGGCTGTCTTTTCACCTTGCTTATAGTTTCTTTTGTTGTGCAGAAGCTTTTAATTTTAATTAGATCCCATTTATTTATTTTTGCTTTTATTTCCAATATTCTGGGAGGTGGGTCATAGAGATCCTGCTGTGATTTATGTCGGAGAGTGTTTTGCCTGTTCTCCTCTAGGAGTTTTATAGTTTCTGGTCTTACATTTAGATCTTTAATCCATTTTGAGTTTATTTTTGTGTATGGTGTTAGAAAGTGTTCTAGTTTCATTCTTTTACAAATGGTTGACCAGATTTCCCAGCACCACTTGTTAAAGAGATTGCCTTTAATCCATTGCATATTCTTGACTCCTCTGTCAAATATAAGGTGTCCATAGGTGCGTGGATTTATCTCTGGTCTTTCTATTTTGTTCCATTGATCTATATTTCTGTCTTTGTGCCAGGACCATACTGTCTCGATGACTGTGGCTTTGTAGTAGAGCCTGAATTCAGGCAGGTTGATTCCTCCAGTTCCATTCTTCTTTCTCAAGATTGCTTTGGCTATTCAAGGTTTTTTGTATTTCCATACAAATTGTGAAATTATTTGTTCTAGCTCTGTGAAAAATACCGTTGGTAGCTTGATAGGGATTGCATTGAATCTATAGATTGCTTTGGGTAGTATACTCATTTTCACTATATTGATTCTTCTGATTCATGAAATGGTATATTCCTCCATCTATTTGAGTCATCTTTGATTTCTTTCACCAGTGTTTTATAGTTTTCTATATATAGGTCTTTAGTTTCTTTAGGTAGATATATTCCTAAGTATTTTATTCTTTTCTTTGCAATGGTAAATGGGATTGTTTCCTTAATTTCTCTTTCTATTTTGTCATTATTAGTGTATAGGAATGCAAGGGATTTCTGTGTGTTGATTTTATATCCTGCAACTTTACTATATTCATTGATTAGCTCTAGTAATTTTCTGGTGGAGTCTTTAGGGTTTTCTATGTAGAGGATCATGTCATCTGCAAACAGTGAGAGCTTTACTTCTTCTTTTCCAATTTGGATTCCTTTTATTTCTTTGTCTGCTCTGATTGCTGTGGCTAAAACTTCCAAAACTATGCTGAATAGTAGTGGTGAAAGTGGCCACCCTTGTCTTGTTCCTGACTTTAGAGG
Organism: Bubalus bubalis; assembly: GCF_019923935.1. NCBI lineage: Eukaryota > Metazoa > Chordata > Mammalia > Artiodactyla > Bovidae > Bubalus > Bubalus bubalis. The sequence continues at coordinate 40,580,249 of NC_059166.1, forward strand.
AAATGCTTTCAATTTTTCACCATTGAGGATAATGTTTGCTGTGGGTTTATCATATATGGCTTTTATTCTGTTGAGGTATGTTCCTTCTATGCCTGCTTTCTGGAAGGTTTTTTATCATAAACGGATGTTGAATTTTGTCAAAGGCTTTCTCTGCATCTATTGAGATAATCATATGACTTTTATTTTTCAATTTGTTGATGTGGTGTATTACATTGATTTGTGGATATTGAAGAATCCTTGCATCCCTGGGATAAAGCCCACTTGGTCATGGTGTATGATCTTTTTAATGTGTTGTTGGATTCTGATTGCTAGAATTTTGTTAAGGATTTTTGCATCTATGTTCATCAGTGATATTGGCCTGTAGTTTTCTTTTTTTGTGGGATCTTTGTCAGGTTTTGGTATTAGGGTGATGGTGGCCTCATAGCATGAGTTTGGAAGTTTACCTTCTTCTGCAATTTTCTGGAAGAGTTTGAGTAGGATAGGTGTTAGCTCTTCTCTAAATTTTTGGTAGAACTCAGCTGTGAAGGTGTCTGGACCTGAGCTTTTGTTTGCTGGAAAATTTATGATTACAGTTTAAATTTCCATACTTGTGATGGGTCTGTTAAGACTTTCTATTTCTTCCTGGTTCAGTTTTGGAAAGTTGTACTTTTTAAGAATTTGTCCATTTCTTCCACGTTGTCCATTTTATTGGCATATAATTGTTGATAGTACTCTCTTATGATCCTTTGTATTTCTGTGTTGTCTGTTGTGATCTCTCTATTTTCATTTCTAATTTTATTGATTTGATTTTTCTCCCTTTGTTTCTTGATGAGTCTGGCTAACGGTTTGTCAGTTTTATTTATCCTCAAAGAACCAGCTTTTGGCTTTGTTGATTTTTGCCATGGTCTCTTTTGTTTCTTCTGCATTTATTTCTGCCCTAATTTTTAAGATTTCTTTCCTCCTACTCACCCTGGGGTTCTTCATTTCTTCCTTTTCTAGTTGCTTTAGGTGTAGAGTTAGATTGTTTATTTGACTTTTTTCTTGTTTCTTGAGATATGCCTGTATTGCTATGAACTTTCCCCTTAGCACTGCTTTTACAGTGTCCCATAGGTTTTGGGTTGTTGTGTTTTCATTTTCATTCATTTCTATGCATATTTTGATTTCTTTTTTGATTTCTTCTGTGATTTGTTGGTTATTCAGCAGTGTGTTGTTCAGCCTCCATATGTTGGAATTTTTAATATTTTTTCTCCTGTAATTGAAAACTAATCTTACTGCATTGTGATCAGAAAAGATGCCTGGAATGATTTCATTTTTTTGAATTTACTGAGGCTAGATTTATGGCCCAGGATGTGATCTATCCTGGAGAAGTTTCTGTGTGTGCTTGAGAAAATGTGAAATTCATTGTTTTGGGATGAAATGTTCTATAGATATCAATTAGGTCTAACTGGTCTATTGTATCTTTTAAAGTTTGTATTTCTTTGTTAATTTTCTGTTTAGTTGATCTATCCATAGGTGTGAGTGGGGTTTAAAGTCTGCCACGATTATTGTATTATTGTTAATTTCCCCTTTCATACTTGTTAGCATTTGTCTTACATATTGCGGTGCTCCTATGTTGGGTGCATATATATTTATAATTGTTTTATCTTTTTCTTGGATTGATCCTTTGATCATTATGTAGTGTCCTTCTTTGTCTCTTTTCACAGCCTTTGTTTTAAAGTCTATTTTATTTGATATGAGTATTGCTACTCTTGCTTTCTTTTGGCCTCTATTTGCGTGGAATATCTTTTTCCAGCCCTTCACTTTCAGTCTGTATGTGTCCCCTGTTTTGAGGTGGGTCTCTTGTAGACAACATATATAGGGGTCTTTTTTTTTTTATCCATTCAGCCAGTCTTTGTCTTTTGGTTGGGGCATTCAACCCATTTACGTTTAAGGTAATTATTGATAAGTATGATCCCATTGCCATTTACTTTATTGTTTTGGGTTTGAGTTTATATACCATTTTTGTGTTTCCTGTCTAGAGAATATCCTTTAGTATTTGTTGGAGAGCTGGTTTGGTGGTGCAGAATTCTCTCAGCTTTTGCTTGTCTGTAAAGCTTTTGATTTCTCCTTCATATTTGAAGGAGATCCTGGCTGGGTACAATAATCTGGGCCGTAGGTTATTTTCTTTCATCACTTTAAGTATGTCTTGCCATTCCCTCCTGGCCTGAAGAGTTTCTATTGAAAGATCAGCTGTTATCCTTATGAGAATTCCCTTGTGTGTTATTTGTTGTTTTTCCCTTGCTGCTTTTAATATTTGTTCTTTGTGTTTGATCTTTGTTAATTTGATTAATATGTGTCTTGGGGTGTTTCACCTTGGGTTTATCCTGTTTGGGACTCTCTGGGTTTCTTGGACTTGGGTGATTATTTCCTTCCCCATTTTAGGGAAGTTTTCAGCTATTATCTCCTCAAGTATTTTCTCATGGTCTTTCTTCTTGTCCTCTTCTTCTGGGACTCCTATAATTTGAATGTTGTAGCGTTTAATATTATCCTGGAGGTCTCTGAGATTGTCCTCATTTCTTTTAATTTGTTTTTCTTTTTTCCTCTCTGATTCATTTATTTCTACCATTCTATCTTCTACTTCACTAATCCTATCTTCTTCCTCCGTTATTCTACTATTTGTTGCCTCCAGAGTGTTTTTAATCTCATTTATTGCATTATTCATTATATATTGACTCTTTTTTATTTCTTCTAGGTCCTTGTTAAACCTTTCTTGCATTTTCTCAATCCTTGTCTCCAGGCTCTTTATCTGTGATTCAATTTTTATTTCAAGATTTTGGATCATTTTCACTATCATTATTCGGAATTCTTTATCAGGTAGATTCCCTATCTCTTTCTCTTTTGTTGGGTTTGGTGGGCATTTATCCTGTTCCTTTACCTGCTGGGTATTCCTCTGTCTCTTCATCTTGTTTATATTGCTGTTTTTGGGGTGTCCTTTCTGTATTCTGGCAGTTTGTGGAGTTCCCTTTATTATGGAGTTTCCTCGCTGTGGGTGGAGTTGTATCGGTGGCTTGTCAAGGTTTCTTGGTTAGGGAAGCTTGTGTCGGTGTTCTGGTGGGTGGAGCTGGATTTCTTCTCTCTGGAGTGCAATGAAGTGTCTAGTAACGAGTTCTGAGATGTCAATGGTTTCGGAGTAACTTTGGGCAGCCTGTATATTGAAGCTTAGGGCTGTGTTCCTGTGTTGCTGGAGAATTTGTGTGGTATGTCTTGCTCTGGAACTTGTTGGCCCTTGGGTGGTGCTTGGTTTCAGTGTAGGTATGGAGGCTTTTGATGAGCTCCTGTCAATTAATGTTCCCTGGAGTCAGGAGTTCTCTGATGTTCTCAGGATTTGGACTTAAGTGTCCTGCTTCTGGTTTTCAGTCTTATTTTTACAGTAGTCTCAAGACTTCTCCTTCTATATAGCACCATTGATAAAACATCTAGGTTAAAGATGAAAAGTTTCTCCATAGTAAAGGACACCCAGAGAGGTTCACAGAGTTACATGGAGAAGAGAAGAGGGAGGAGAGAGTTAGAGGTGACCCAAATGAGATGAGGTGGAATCAATAGAGGAGACAGCAAGCTAGCTAGTAATCACTTCCCTATGTGCGCTCCACAGTCTGGACTGCTCAGAGATGTTCATGGAGTTATATGGAGAAAAGAAAAGGGAGGAAGGAGACAGAGGTGGCCAGGAGGATAAAAGGGGGGAATGAAAAGGAGAGAGACAGATCCAGCCAGTAATCAGTTCCCTAAGTGGTCTCCACCGTCTGGAACACACAGAGATTCAGAGAGTTGGGTAGAGAAGAGAAGGGGGAGGGAGGAGACAGAGGCGACCTGGTGGAGAAAAAGGAGAGGCCAAAGGGGGAGAGAGCAATCAAGCCAGTAATCTCGTTCCCAAGTGAAAATGGGTACTGAAGATTGGGTTCTTAAAGGTACAAAATTGATAACAATACCAAAAAGCAAAGATTAAAATTTTAGAGTAGAGGTTGGATTTTCAAAAATACAATATTAAAAAAAGAAGAAGAAAAAAAAAGTCACAAAAATTATTTTAAATATATATATATGAAGTTTGCTTTAAAAATAGTCTTTTTTTTGAAAAGTAATAGTAGGTTATAAAAATGAAAATTAAAGGAGTAAGAGAGGACTTAAATTTTTTAAAAAGTTAAAAAAAGAAAAAGAAGAAAAGAATGATCATAAAAATAGTAAAAATATAACTAGGATTTTCTCTGGTGGTGTTGTGGGCAGTGTGGGGTCAGTTCATTTTCGGATAGTTCCTTGGTCTGGCTTATATTTCTCAAGATCTATAGGCCCCTTCCTATGTAGTCGGTACTAACTACAGGGTTTTAATCTATTGCACCTGTCACTTCCAAGTCACCTCAGTGTTAGCTTCTTCTGTTTGCTGGTCTCTTCAGTGTCTGGTTTCTACCCTGACACAAGGGGGGGGGGGTGGTGGACCCTTTTTTTTTTTTTTTAGGCTCAGTTGTTCAGTCGTGCTGTGGGGAGGGAGGGACACTGCAAACAAATAACAGTGGCGTGTGCTCACAGTGTCTCAGCCACACTGGGCCTGCCCCCGCTCCTGGCATGTGCACCCTCCTGCCCACATAGCTCAGGCTCTAGGTTGCTCTGCCGGTAACCATCTGAGGCTGGCCCTGGGCTGCATGCACCTCCCAGGTCTAAGCCTCTCAGGTTCAGGCACTCGGGTAGTCCTCAGAGGCGCAGACTCGGTTGGGCCTGCGTTTTGTGCCCTTCCCAGCTCTGAGCAGCTCGGGTGATGAGGTGTTTGGTGAGTGTGGTCACTGAGACTTATCACCTCTCCCATCCCTGCTGCTCGGTTTTCTTGGTGTACAACCGGTGCACCTTCTGAGGAGGATGATGATTGTCCAGAACCCCAAGAAGTCTTAGTTAGCAAAGAAGCCTGCTTGCAGTTTGGTAGATAATGTCTCTCTGGGGCTGTTATTGCCCTCTTCCGGCTCTGGCTGCCTGTCACCAGAGGGGGATGGTCTGCAGCCGGCTAGTTCTTTTCAGCCCTTTGTTCCGAGCGTGGGCCTGGTGGTGTCTTAGGGCTTTTTGCGTGGTAGCTATCCCACAGTCTGGTTTGCTAGCCCAAATTAGTTCACTCTGATTACTCTCGGGGCATTCAGGCCTGATCCTTACTCTAAGCAATGCAGCCCGCGCCTCCCTGCCCAGCCCCTGCTTGCTAGTGGTGGGTGCAGGTGTCTGTGCTGCTTCTCCGCTGGAGGAGTTACTGTTGGGCTCATAATCTGTGGGTTTTAATTATTTCCTTATTTTTCCGTCCTATGATGTTGCCCTCTGTGCTTCCAAGGCTCGCCACAGACTTGACAGTGAGAGTGTTTCCCGGTGTTTGGAAACTTCTTCCTTTTTAAGACTCCCTTCCCAGGACGGAGCTCCGTCCCTCCCTCTTTTGTCTCTGTTTTTGTCTTTTATATTTTTCCTACCTCCCTTCGAAGACAATGGGCTGCTTTTCTGGGTGCCTGATGTCCTCTGCCAGCATTCAGAAGTTGTTTTGTGGAATTTACTCAGCGTTTAAATGTTCTTTTGATGAATTTGTGGAGGAGAAAGTGGTCTCCCCATCCTATTCCTCCGCCATCTTAGGACCACCCCCCTCATATTTTGTTTTCTTGAATTTTTTCCCCCACCTTTTCTTTAGTTCTTTGATCTTCTTTAAGACAATTTTTTTTTTGCCTTTATATATTGAATCTGCCAGTAGGTCTTTTTCAGGGACAATTTCTGTTGATTTATTTGAGTGGGCCATAGTTTTCTGTGTCTTTGTTTGGCTTATGATTTTTTTTCTTTTTTTGTGGTAGTTGAAAGCTGGACATTTTAACTTAATAATGTAGTAACACTGGAAAGCAGATTTCCCCCATTCTCAAGGGTTTGCTGTTTTTTTTTTTTTTTTTGGGGGGGGGGGCTTGTTGTTGTTGTTTGTTTGTCTCTTGTAGGTTGTCTATATGCCAAGGATCAGTCTGAGGTATAAACTTACGGTCGTCTCAGATAGTTTCTGAGTCTTTCCCTGGACATGCATGGTTATCTGCTAACTTTCTGCATATATGCAGTTGTTTTGAATGTCCTAGTCTTTAGTATCTGGTTCCAAAAAGCGTTGTGGGGTGGGGGGGTGGGGGGGTGGGAAATGTGTTGGAAATGAAGGGAAAAAAGGATGCTGGCCCTTTAAATCCCTTGGAAGTCGGTTCAGCTGGACGATCTTGAAATAATGGATGGAGTTTCAACAACAATGACTGCCTACCTCTTCATCTACAGCTTTATAATCTGAGATAGAAATCAGTGATCAGAGAATAGATCCTTAAATATTTGGAGGACAGGGTCCTTTTTGTGCACTCTGACTCCCACAAGCTGTCTGTAAGTTGTTCAAGGAAGACAGCTGCCTGCCATGGGGCTGGGTAGCTGTTTCTGTTTTAAGACCTGGAATTGACCTCAATGTACTGTCTAAGCCTTTGCCTGGAAGCTTTAAGTCTTCAATAGACTCCAAAGTTCTAAAATAGCTATATCAGATGCTTCCAGTGCAATTATCCTCTAGATAGGGAGACAGATTCCTGGTGCTTCTCACTCCTGCCATCTTCTTGGAGTCCTCAGATGACTTTTCGATACCAAGAGGTTGTAAAATCAAGAAACCTGCTCATGATCTCACCTGGAGATGGAAAATGATTTTCCACAGAGCTGGCTTAACACGAAGGCGCTTCTTTTTGTTTGGAAGAGTCTAGCTTTTTCCATCAGTTTGTTACCAACGTAAGAAATACAGTAGCAAATTGAATGAAATGCTTGATGGGATTTTGAGTGGATGTTTGAGGTCAGTGGAATGAATGGTTGGGAAAGAAGTTGTAGTTTTAGTCATATGGAGTCGAGGTGTGAGTGAGACTTCTGGGTAGAAGTGCCCAGCAGTCATGAGAAAGGTAGAACTGGGTCTAGCAGAGAAGTAATGGCTAGAGATAAGGATTTCAGAAAAAATCTCTGGCAGCTGTCTTTTCTCCTCCTGAACTACCCTCACTGTCTCAGTGAGAGAGAGAGAGTGCCAGGCTAAATTAAACAAAAGTTCTGCTACAGAAGGCAATTCTTAGGTGAATGTTTGTCACTTATACTTAATAAACATCTCTACAGGATAAAAAGCTGGTGACTTGACTTACATCTATTGTGAAATGATTACCACAATAAGTTTAGTCAAATCCTGAAAGATGATGCTGTGAAAGTGCTGCACTCAATATGCCAGCAAATTTGGAAAACTCAGCAGTGGCCACAGGACTGGAAAAGGTCAGTTTTCTTTCCAATCCTAAAGAAAGTTAATGCCAAAGAATGGTCAAACTACCACACAATTGCACTCATCTCACACACTAGTAAAGTAATGCTCAAAATTCTCCAAGCCAGGCTTCAGCAATACGTGAACCGTGAACTTCCTGATGTTCAAGCTGGTTTTAGAAAACGCAGAGGAACCAGAGATCAAATTGCCAACATCCGCTGGATGATGGAAAAAGCAAGAGAGTTCCAGAAAAACATCTATTTCTGCTTTATTAACTATGCCAAAGCCTTGGACTGTGTGGATCACAATACACTGTGGAAAATTCTGAAAGAGATGGGACTACCAGACCACCTGACCTGCCTCTTGAGAAACCTGTATGCAGATCAGGGTGCAACAGTTAGAACTGGACATGGAACAACAGACTGGTTGCAAATAGGAAAAGGAATACATCAAGGCTGTATATTGTCACCCTGCTTATTTAACTTATATGCAGAGTACATCATGAGAAACGCTGGACTGGAAGAAACACAAGCTGGAATCAAGATTGCTGGGAGAAATATCAATAACCTCAGATGTGCAGATGACACCACCCTTATGGCAGAAAGTGAAGAGGAACTCAAAAGCCTCTTGATGAAAGTGAAAGAGGAGAGTGAAAAAGTTGGCTTAAAGCTCAACATTCAGAAAACGAAGATCATGGCCTCTGGTCCCATCACTTCATGGGAAATAGATGGGGAAACAGTGGAAACAGTGTCAGACTTTATTTTTTTGGGCTCCAAGATCACTGCAGATGGTGACTGCAGCCATGAAATTAAAAGATGCTTACTCCTTGAAAGGAAAGTTGTGACCAACCTAGATAGCATATTGAAAAGCAGAGACATTACTTTGCCAACAAAGGTCCGTCTAGTCAAGGCTAAGGTTTTTCCTGTGGTCATGTATGGATGTGAGAGTTGGACTGTGAAGAAGGCTGAGTGCCGAAGAATTGATGCTTTTGAAGTGTGGTGTTGGAGAAGACTCTTGAGAGTCCCTTGGACTGCAAGGAGATCCAATCAGTCCATTCTGAAGGAGATCAGCCCTGGGATTTCTTAGGAGGGAATGATGCTAAAGCTGAAACTCCAGTACTTTGGCCACCTCATGAGAAGAGTTGACTCATTGGAAAAGACTCTGATGCTGGGAGGGATTGGGGGCAGGAGGAGAAGGGGAAGACAGAGGATGAGATGGCTGGATGGCATCACTGACTTGATGGATGTGGGTCTGAGTGAACTCTGGGAGTTGGTGATGGACAGGGAGGCCTGGCATGCTGCAATTCATGGGGTCACAAAGAGTCGGACACAACTGAGCGACTGAACCGAACTGATTGTACATTTAAAAATTTGTGGCGGGTTGATTGTATGTTAAGTATTCTTACCACAACAAAATAAGATAATATTTTATGAAATGTGAAAATCATACCAAATTAAAGTTTCAGTGTCTGTAAATAAAGTTTGATTGGAACCTAGTCACACACATGAGTTGCCTATGGCTGCAGAAAGAGAATTGAGTATTTGCAAAGGAGATTATATAGCATCTTCAGTGTTGTTTCTTGGCTGACAAAATCTAAAATACTTACTATCTGGCCTTTACAGAAAAGGTTCACCAATCATGATGCTGGATTGTGGGTTCCTCTCCCCTGCTTTCTCTGTAGTTTTTCTTTATTTGCTTTGTGTCTTATATACATTTGTTGAAATCATCTTTTTGATGACTCTTCTTTTCTTTGTCATTGTAAGTTCATCCCATTTTTATTTCTATGCTAATACTTTGCCAAGCTGAAAAATAACTATGCAGTGTGTGTTTGCATGCTAAGCCACTTTAGTCGTGTCTGACTCTTTGTGACCCCAGGGACTGTAGCCTGCCAGGTTCCTCTGTCCATGGGGATTCTCCAGGCAAGAGTACAGGAGTGGGTTGCCATGCCCTCCTCCGGAGGATCTTTCAAACTCAGGGATCAAACCTGAGTCTCTTATGTTTCTTGCATTGGCAGGTGCATTCTTCACCACTAGCACCACCTGGGAAGTCTGATTTACTATATCCTAAACTATTAGTACATTATATATATATATATATATATATATATATATAATAACTACTTTCAGTACAATAGGCAGGTACTTTTATTCAATCTACTTTGCAGATAATGACCCTGATTTCAGGGAGTTAAAGTATTAATAACTTTCCTAAGATCATCATACAGGGGACTTCCCTGGCAGTTCAGTAGTTAAGACCCCGGGCTGCCAATGCAGGGGGCCAGGGTTTGATCTCTAAAGTCAGGGAATTAGGTCCTGCATGCCACAACTAAGACCTGGCACAACCGAAAGAAAGAAAGAAAGAAAGAAAAAGATCATCATCCGGTTAGAAAGTGTTGAGGCAGGATTCAGACAAAACCTAGGCAGTCTGGTTCCACACTCTTACCCATTCTGCCACTTGTGAGAAAGAGGAGTGAACTAGTGTGATTGGTCCACTGTTGTTGTCTGTAAATGATCAACGTAGTTTAGGATAAACAAAAAAGTCTGAACAATTTTATTAGGAGAAAAGGAGAGAGAAGAAATAAGTCCGGAGTGGAGAAATTCCGAAGGTGGAATTCTGTGCTCACCAAAAGTTAGTTTCTTCTGCTTCAGAGTTTTGTTCTGGGCTAACCTTGCTTTTTTTCCCATTGAGCAATGTTTTAAGTTGTCAACAGATGAACCACAGTAGAGGGGAAGGCAGTGGCCTACAGGGCTCACTATCCCAATGGTCTAAATTGTAGTTCTAAGATGTGGTGGTAGCTCTATTTTTAAAAGCTAAAAGTGTTTCCAAAAGTCTTTCAGATAGAGATGGTCTGTGAAAACTAATTTCTCAGACAGCTAAGTGGGAAATGGGGTGTATCATATTTTCCCCTGCAGATGAAGAAGTTTTGTAAGCAAGGCAAATGCTCTCAGAAGGCTTTGCATTAAATAATTTTTGTTTATTTTTTAGTACAGTTTAAAGGATCATACAGTTTTAATTTTTATTTATTTTTGTGCCTGTATAATACCTGTCAACTCTGAAGAAATAGTATTCTTTCGATCCCTGGGTTGGGAAGATCCCCTGGAGAAAGATATGGCAACCCACTCCAGTTTTCTTGCCTGGAGGATCCCATGGACAGAGGAGCCTCATGGGCTATAATCCATGGGGTCACAGAGAGTTGGACACGACTAAAGTGACTTAGCATGCAGCATGCACAGACTCTACTCTGGAAAATGTTAATTCCCATTTTCCTCCTATATAGCAAGGTTGCTTTACATTCTAATCTGAAGAAAAATAATTATTTATGTTCCCTGCAATGAATCTCATCTTTTTTCCTGAGCTGTTATCCATGGACTAACGGAAAAACATATTGAATGTATCATATGGATAAGCAATATATCATTAATTTGGTTTTGTCTCTGCGATGATATTTACTCGGTCTCTCAGACAGTCTTCTCCAGCTCCTGCTGCTTTCTCTGAGGAGGTACCCCCGTGTGTTGGGGCTTGTGCTGGTCCTGGGAGGTATGCTTGCAGTCATCTGCTGGTCTCAAGGTCAGTTTCTCTTGGCTGAATGGGTGCTGCTGGCCCTTTTATAGATAGAGTCTACAGCTTGTGTCACTCGACTTGCTGTCTTTGCTGGGTCCATCCACGTCCTGACTGACTTAACCCTCATGTGTGCTCAGTCGCTCTGTAATGCCAGACTCTTTGCAACCCCATGGACAGCCCACCAGGCTCCTCTGACCATGGGATTTTTCAGGCAAGAATACTGGAGTGGGTTGCCATTTCCTCCTTCAAGGGATCTTCCACACCCAGGGATCAAACCTATGTCTCTTATGTCTCCTGTTTTGGTAGGCAGATTCTTTACTAGTGCCACCTGGGAAACCCCCTAGATTCCATATATATGGGTTAATATACCATATTTGTTTTTCTCTTTCTGACTTACTTCATTCTGTATGACAGACTCCACTCTCACACCACCCCATCTTACCCCTCCAGCAGGTCGCAGAATACCGCCTTGAGCTCCCTATGTAATAGCTTTCATCAAAAAATCTACAAACAATAAATGCTAGAGAGGATGTGGAGAAAAGGGAACCCTCTTGCACTATTGGTGAAAATGTAAGTTGATACAGCCACTATGGAGAAGTGAACAGTATGGAGATTCCTTAAAATTTATTTTTCACTGGAGGATAATTGCTGTACAATGTAGTGTTGGTTTCTCCTATGCAACAACGTGAATCAGCCACAGGTATACATATGTCCCCTCCCTCTTGAACCTCGCTCCCACCCCTCTAGATTGTCACAGAGCACCGGGTTGAGCTCCCTGTGTTATACAGCAGCTTCCTATTTGCTATCTGTTTTTCATATGGCAATGTATATGTTTCAATGATCCTCTCCCAATTCACCCCACCCTTGCCTTGCCTCTGCCCCCCACCTCACTGTGTCCACAAATCCATTCTCTACATCTGCATCTCTATTTGTCATTGATTTTTATCTTCACTTGTGTAACACACTCACCCTTCCTCTCTGAAGTCTAGGGGGGGGGAAATGGGGACACACAAGATTTATAGCTTCCGGTCTCTACTCTCTTTTCTCCCCCTAAGCCAGACGCAGCCGGATGTCTCTTTTATTTCTTCTTTACTATATCTTTCCTTCTTTTTCCTTGTTGGTAGGGCTAGGAAACAGATAGCCTGTTGGTAGGGCTAGGAAACAGCTCTCCCCATTAGTAAACCCCATATTCTAAGTCCTTCAGTCTATTTTTCCCTAAGACAACATGCTGGTGAGCAAGGTTTATTGTCTTGCTACCTATCCAATTTGTTTGTGCGTGCTAAGTCACTTCAGTCATATCTGACTCTGTGAGTCAGACCCTGTAGCTCGCCAGGCTCCTCTGTCCATGGGGTTCTCCAGGCAAGAATGCTGGAGCGAGTTGCCATGCCCTCTTCCAGGGGATCCTCCGGACTCAGTGATGGAACCTATGTCTCTTGTGTCTCCTGGATTGGCAAGTGGGTTCTTTACTACTAGTGCCACCTGGGAAGCCCATCCAATTTGTACATAGGAAGTTAAAAACTGTCTGTTTTTTCTTTTTTAAAAAATTTTATTAGAGTATAATTGATTTGCAATGTTATATTAATATTTTGTTCTTTCTTTGTATTTCCTATGTAACAAATTTAATCCTCCCATAGACAGATGCCCAATGTAAAATATGGTACTCAGGAAGACAAAGAACAAAGCCCAATTGTAACTCTATTTCTCATGTTCTATAAGCTTTTACACTGATCCTCCAGTAGGTGGTCCAGTTTTTTTTCTTTTTTTAAAGTTTTTTTGATGTGTACCATTTAAAAAGTCTTTATTGAACTTATTACAATATTGTTTCTGTTTTATGTTTTGGTCTTTTGGCCCTGAGGCATGCGGGATCTTAGCTTTCCGACAAGGGCTCTAACATCACCCCCTGCCTTGCAAGGTGAAGCACCAACCACTGGACCACCAGGGAAGTCCCAGCCCACAGTTTAAAGCTTCTTTAATGCTGCTGTCTCTTGGATTTCTTCCTCTTGGCTGATCCACTATTTTTCAGGCTCATCACCTTTTGTCCTCTATGAAATGTCACTCCTAAAAGTTCTATCATGAGGTAACTCTTCCTCTTTTTCTTCACATTGGATGATTTTAACCTCACTCATCCTTTTAAACACACTAATTTCCCACATGTATATTCTAGCCACAAGCTTGTGTCTGATGGCTCTGCAGGCTCCTCTAAGTCCACACGGTGAATCCATCTACCAGCTGACGTTTTTGTCTCTTGCACTTGGCATGTCATTTAATGGCTGGAGTATCCAGCCAGTTCCTTAGTTCAGGTTCTCATCATTCCTCAGGTGGGCTATTCCAATAACTTTTCAAAGAATCTCTCTGCTTTTCCCCCTCATTTCACAGCAATCCATCTCCATATTGCTCTTATTTGTTTATTTGGCGGCACTGGGTCTTAGTTGCAGCATGCAGCATCTAGGTTCCTGACCAGGGATTGAACTCGGAACCCCTGCATTGGGAGCACGGAGTCTTAGCTACTGGACCACAAGGGAAGTCCCTATATTGCTCTTAGAATGCACCTTTAAACTCTTTTGAGGCCCCCATCCCCGTTTTTCCTGCCTCACATCTGGCCACCTGCACACACTTGTTTTCCTCTGGTTAATCTTATGGCAGTTCTCAGAATGCTTCTTGTTCTCTCATGCTCTGCTACTTTTACACCAGTAATTTCTTCTTCTGGGCTACCTCCTCTCCCAGGAATGAGTTAATTCCTACTGATGCTGTATGAGTTAGTTCCTGCTGCTTCCTCCAGGGAGTCAGCCCTTGAAATCCCAACCCAGGTAATGTGGTCTTTTATCTGTGCTCTTTCACACATACTTCCGCATCCCCACTTGCTTTTCTATTTAATTCACGTGTGTTTGTGGAACTACCACACATATTTTGATATTATCCCTCCCTTTTTCGTTCACTTCATTTGGGAGCAGAAACCATGTCTTTTTGATTTCTTTGTCCCTCCTACCTAGGTAGCACTGGATACTCAGTAAGACTTGTGTGCTTTGTTGCTCAGTCATGTCCAACTCTCTGTGACCTCATGGACTGCAGCCCTCCAGGCTCCTCTGTCCATGGAATTCTCCAGGCAAGATAGGGGAGTGGGTTGCTATGCCCTTCTCCAGGGGATCTTCCCAACCCAGATATCAAACCTAGGTCTCCCACACTGCATGCAGATTTCTTTACTGGCTGAGCCACCAGGGAGGCCCCAGTAAAGCTTAGTACATGTCTTCTAAATGAATTCATGTGCATATCTTCTCGGTTGCTAAGTTGTGTCCAACTTTTTGCAACCTCATGGACTGTAGCCCTCCAGGATCCTCTGTCCATGGGATTTTCCAGGCAAGAATACTGGCATCGGTTACTATTTCCTTCTCCAGGGGATCTTTCTGACCCAAGAATCAAACCTGTGTCTCCTGAACTGGCAGGCTGTTTCTTTACTCCTGAGCCAACCAGGAAAGTCCTTTTAAAATGAATGAAAGTGAAAGTTGCTCAGTCATGTCTAACTCTTTGCAATCCCATGGGCTATACAGTCTGTGGAATTCTCCAGGACAGAGAACTGGAGTGGGCAGCCAATCCCTTCTCCAGGAGATCTTAACAAATCCAGGGATCAAACCCAGGCCTCCTGCATTGCAGGCATATTCTTTACCATCTGAGCCACCAGGGAAGCCCAAGAATACTGGATTGCATAGCCTATCCCTGCTCCAACATATCTTTCTGACTCAGGAATACAGCATTGCAGGTAGATTCTTTACCAATTGAGCTATCAGGGAATGAATGGTGGAGGTCAATAGAATATGGACAGATGAAAGGTTATTGCATTCTGTTCTTCCCTGATGGTCCAGCAATTAAGACTCCATGCTCCCAGTGCAGGGTGTCTGGGTTTGATCCTTGGTCAGGAAACTAGATCCCCCATGCTGCAACTAAAGATCCTACAGGTGGCAACTAAGTTCCAGCACAGGCAAATTAAAAAAAAAAAAACAACTCAATAAAAAGGTCATTTAGTTTGGTTAGCCAAGGGTCTCTACTGGTCTTGGAGAGAGGATGTTCAGTATATATTCTGCTTTCACAGTTCAGGCCCTGAAATGCTTGTAAGGAAGGCTACCTGCTTGAACACTAGTCTCAACTCTCTGCCATACATCAAAATAGAAAGAAAAGCTGTTAAGAGCTTCTTAAAGTGGATTGTGGAGCAATTATAGTGATGGAAAGATATCTGTGATTTGGATGAGCATGGCTTTTCGCCACAGAAAAATAGCCAGACACATATGCTTCAATAAAATCCAGAGCAAAAACCTTCGTAATCAGTTTGAAAATACCCAAGACTTGTTTTCCTTTATAGAGAAAAGCAAAAAACAGTTTAGCAGTTGGATGCAATACTTAATCTTTCATTTTTTGAGTCATGTTAAAATGTGCATTTAAAGCCACCATTCTTTCCTTCATGACAGATATCCTGAGATTTATCCCTGGACACAGTGGGGTAGCAGGTGAAGTTCATGGCAATGGCCCTCATTCTGCTTGGTTTCTGTGTAAGCTCTCAGCCTCCTTCTTTTAACCTCTTCACTTACTTTTCTTACAGACCTTTGGGGCCCCAGCTGCTCAGTGTGGATCACATAACAAGCTGTCAGCAACCAAATAAACAATTTCAGTCAGAAAGTGAAAACCCTGGGCAGGCTATCCCATGGTGATGAAGAGGCAGGAGATAATAATAAATGACTTTCATTCCCAGTCACTCAGGAGAACAGGAGGCTGGTTAGGGCTGCCAGAGACCTTGCAAGTGTTTGGGGGAGCACGTCAGGAATGTACTTACACAGAACCCAGCAAGGGTATTTCAAAAACTGTGCTTACAACTAGACTTGGACTCAAAATAGCAGTAGGTGACTTAAATCAGTATTGGGGTATTTGGGGCAGTAGGTGAGTGTGAGGGGTCTATGGATTGGGATCCACTAGAGATACAGAATGAATAGGATACACACACACACACAAACACACATATAAATGCAGAGAGAGATTTGTTTTAAGGGATTGGCCTACACAATTGTGGGGCTGGCCAACCTGAAATTTGTAAGGCAGGCTGGCAGGTTGGAGACTTAGGGAAAATTTAATGCTTTAATTTTGAGTTTAAATTCCACAAGGCAGCAGGCTGGCAACTCAAGCAGGATTCTTATGTTGCCACCTCGAGGAAGAATACCTTCTTCAAGAAACCTCGGTTTTTGCTTAAGGTTGATTGCGTGAGGTTCACCTACACTATGGGCGGATAATCTACTTTACTTAAGGTCTACAGATTACAAATTGCATCTAAAACATACTCTCAAGAGGCAGGATCAACATGGCAGAGTAGGAAGACTCTGAGCTCCCCTCCTCCCGTGGACACACAGAAACTACAGATACATCCAGAACGACTCTCTCTAAGAACAATCTGAATACTAGCAGAACAGTTCTTTGACGACTAAGGATATAAAGGAAAAAGTCACCTATTGAGATAGGTAGGAGGGGCAGAGATGTGGTCTAGCCAGGACCCACAACCCCAATATGGTGACCCACAATTAGGAAGGAAAACAAAAAACACAGAGGTCCTCCCTAAGGAGTGAGGAGCTTGAATCCCATGTTAGGCAAGCCAGCACTGGGGAATTGCAGTGGGAGGATGAGCCCCAACAATATCTGGCTTTGAATCCCCATGTGACTCCCACCCTGCCCCACCCAGTGGGTGGCCTCAGCTGAGACTGGTGCACCCTAAAATCAGCTCCTGCCCCCACAACATCTGGAAAACAGTCTTGGCACTGACAAGTATTCCCCACCCCCAAAGTGAATCACACTCTGGAGGGCCAGCCCTGCCTACTAGCATGCCCATAGCAGTTCCTGCTGGGCTTTAAAGACAGTCTGTCAACCCCTCCCACCAGTGTGCCCATAACAGCTCTGGCACCACCACCAAAGGATGGCATATGTAGACCACACAGGGGATACCCCTGGAGCACCTGGCTCAGGTCACCAGCAGGGATTGCTCTTCTGGGTCCCCTAAGAAATTTTTTAAGGCCAGGAGACATAGCTTATTTGCCTATGACATGATACATACACAGAGAATTATTCAAAATAAAGAGACAGAGAACTATATTCCAAGTGAAAGGACAAGACAAAATTCAGAAAAGGAACTAAAGGAGACAGAAAGAAGTAGTCTACCTGATAAAGAGTTAAAAGTATGGTCATAATGAAGCTCCCTGAATGCAGGAGAAAAATAAACACAGAAAGAACTTCAACAAAGAGAAAATATAAAAAGAAACAAACAGAGCTGAAAACTACAATAACAGAAATGAAAAATACACTAGATGGAATTAAGAGCAGATTAGATGATGCAGAAGAGAGAATGCATCAGTGATCTGTAAGACAAGGTAGTGAAAATTACCCAATCAGAACAGCAATCCCCACCCCCGAAAAAAAGTAGTTTAAGGGATTTTTGGGACAACATCCAAGCGTACTAATATCTGTACCATAGGCACCCCAAAAAGAAAAAGAGAGAGCAAAAGGGATAGAAAACTTATTTGAAGAAATAATAACTGAGAATTTCCCTAACTGGGTGAAGAAAACAAGAATTCAAGTCCAGGAAACACAGAGTCCCCAAAATGATAAACCCAAAGAGACCACACCAAGATACATTATAAATAAAATGTCAAAAGTTAAAAGAGAGAACTTTAAAGTCAAGAGAGAAAGCAATTAGTTAGGTGCAAGAAAGCCACCATCAGACTATTGGCTTATTTTTCAGTAGAAACTTTAGAGGCCAGAGAAAGTGGCATCATATAAAGTGCTGAAACAAAATACTTACAACCAAGAATACTCTACTTGGCAAGGTTATCATATAGAATTGAAGAGATTAAGAATTTCCCAGACAAACAAAAATGAAGGAGTTTACAACTCCTAAGCCAGCCATATAAGAGATGTTAAAGGGACTTCTTTAAGTGGAAAGGCCATAACTAGAAATAAGTAAATATATAGAAATGAAAATTATCATTGATAAAGCAAACATATAGTAAAGGTAGTGATCAACCAGTTATAAAACTAGTATGAAGGTTAAAAGGCAAAAGTAATAAAATCAACTAAAACTACAATAATTAGTTAAAGAATACAAAAAAAGTAAAATATAATATCAAAAATGTAAAATGTGGAAGGAGAGTAAAAATGAACTATTTTAGAAAGAGTTCAAAATCAAGTGACCCTCAACTTAAAATAGACCTCTATTGTTATATTCATTCCCAGAGGAGGGTGTGGCAACCCACTCCAGTATTCTTGCCTGGAGAATCCCATGAACAGAGGAGCCTGGTGGGCTGCAGTCCATAGGGTCGCAAAGTGTTGGACCCGACTGAAGCTACTTAGCACATTGTTATAGGTTGTTACACATGAATTTCATGGTAACCAGAAACTAAAAGCTTATAATAGATACACAAAATACGAGGAGACAGGAATCCAAGCATAATACTAAAGAAAGTCATCAGGTCCTGCAAGCATCGTTTCAGCAGAAGAAGTTACAGGGGCAGCAGACACCTCCAGCTCCTGTGTTTTTTGGTTTACGAAACATCAGCTGCAAGGCATCCTTCTCTGGGATCTGCAGTTGTGTGGTACCTCTTCTAAGCACTGGAAAATGACCCTCTGGAAGCCTCCATTCAGAGCTCTGAGTGCCACTGGGAAGCATGCATAGCTCCTTGAAAGTCCTGGATTAGATGGGCAGTGCCCTCTCAGAGATCTGAGCATCGGTTATTCAAGAAGCCCCAAGAAGCTCTTAGAGGTCCAAGATCAGACAAGCAGTCCCTTCCTTAGAGGTTTGAGGGCCAGCCATTGTTTGCAGTACCTTCTCAGGGAGTCCAGGCACCAGATTGCAGTGTCCCCATGGGGCTCTGAGTATCAGCCATGTGGGGCCCCCCACAGCCCAGAGGTCCACGTACCCCTTCACTGGTCATGACTCTAGCTCCACAGCAGCACCTCTTCTGAGGTTCCAGGATCTGGTAACATCCATCTTTTCCTTTTTGTTCTCCAAGCCCTATGAGTGGTTAACCCTCCAAGGGTTAACTCTAAGTCCAATTTTTGTTCCATTTGCTTTCCAATGCCTTTCAAACTAATTGCCAGTATTAAACTTCCTGTAACGTGGACACTGAAATTTGCACCTATTTATAATTTCTCACAGCCTATATAGCTGGAATATTCTAGGGTTATTTTCCTCAGAGTAGATTGATATTGTGGATGTCCAGAAGGATTGAAAAGTTAAGATTTGTGGGTTTTTAAAAATGTTCTTTTTGAAGGCCAAGATAGAGACAATAATTTTGAGGTTTAAGAGCTTGAATTTTGGTTTCTCAAAAGCAGAGCTCTCAGGTCATCTTTTTTTTTTTTTTTGAATAAATGATAAGTATTCTTTCTCTCTCTCTCAGACTACATAAATATTCTGAAAGGTGGGGAGGAGGCAAAAAAGTTTGGAAAGGTAAGCAAGATACACAGATGTTTGCATGTTTTCAAACATATTGATGGTTTCTGAAAAGGGGCCTTGTTTCTTGTCCCTCCCCTCTCAGATTAGCAATACAGTCATCTGTAGATGTGACTATCTGAGAGCAGAGAGAAGTCTGTCTGCTCTCCTGGAAAGCACTACTTCCTGTCTCTACCCTGTTGTGGGGGCAGCGAGTAGAGACAATCAGTGTGGACAGCAGATACAGAGAGTCTCAAGATAAGGAACAGAAGGGGCCCAAGTCCAGTCCATCAGGGTTCCTGCTACTCCAGGCTGAGAAAGAGAGCCAGCCTACCCACAATCATTTAAGGTTGTGGTGAATGATGCTTTTGGTGGAAGTAAAGTAGAAGATGTAACTCTCAAGAGTCTTCTTGAGATTATGGACATGTGTAGATGCTAGAGTAAAGGAGAAATGACCATATTCAAGGGCAATGGGAAACTGGTTTGAAAAGTGAATCCAGTTGGCACAGATAATCCTGCTTGAATGGTGGTTGATGTTCTCAAGACAGTGAATTCAGCATGTGCAGAGGATCGAGCCTAGACACAGAGTCAAGGATGATCAAGCGTCTTATCTTCACGCCATGACACTAGGTAATCTCTGCCCCAGAAACTTAGAAGATACAAAATGGGGGAGAAAAATGGTGATGGAACAGTTCTACATTGACATTTTAACTAAATTTTATTGAATTTTAACTGAAATGTCTAACTTTAGCAGAGTTGACTAAGATTGTATTATCTCTCATCAGATGAAACTGAGGGGGGCTTGAAGGAAATTATATTGTTATAGAAGAATATAGAAATATTGCTTTTGTATATCTGAACACATGGATGTTTATTCCACTGTGTATGTTTAGAGTGTCTCTCCTTTACAAGGAAGTGCTGTTATGAGACATTTTTAGGCAGGAGCTGTTTTTAATTTTTCCTGCCTAAAAATATGGCTTTATGTCTATGAGGGACAGAAATGATATTCTGTTGCTTGCAATATAAAACAGAACAGAGGAATCATTATGAAGGTTCAGAGTTCATCCCTCAATTAAAAAGGAAAAGGAACAACATAAGGCATCTAAAATAATCTAGGAGACTGAAATCACAAAACCAATAGTAGATTTACTTTTAAAAGTCATAAGTGTTTAAGAATTTTTCCTATTCTGAAGGAAATGTTTAATTTTTAGTCTACCTAGGTAGCATAAAATATACTATGTTTTTGAGTTCCCAAATCATTTTGAAAGTTAGACAGTATGAAGTTAGATTCTAGAGAAAAAAACTCAAAGGAAATCAGTTGCAGTGTTGTGTGATGACAGGATTCCTTGTCAAAAGTGATAAATGTGGTCCAATCTAATAATCACTGTGTGAGATTTAGCCCTATGTCAAGTGTTGTGCTGAATATTTTGAAGAGAGGCTCTGCTTTGGAGCTGCCCACAGCTTGGCAAGTGTTTACTGATTTTGGAAGAGATCTATCAATATTAATGATTGGGAAAAAACCTACGCACTCATTGTGAATCAGTTTTGGATGAAAAAAAAGTTTTACTGACACATACTGTATGGGAGCCCTTCAACAATTTATCTTTAATTTAAAAGGAAGAATCAAGAATCTAAGTATAAATAAAGAGGATTTTTAATTGTAATGACTGAGAAATGGAAATAGTTGAGCTTGAGATAAAAACAGCTATCAAGAGGTATTACTGTTTTTGTGTCTAATAATTTGATTGATTCCTTCTAAACAACAGTAGTTGCGGTACTGGTGTATTGTGTGTTCATGAAACATAATGTTTGAATCAATTCATATTTGATTGATACAATAACTGAGCCTAAATACCCATTTACAAATAGCAATATTAGAAGACTCTTGAGAGTCCCTTGGACAACAAGGAGATCAAACCAGTCAATACTAAAGGAAATCAACCCTGAATATTCATTGGAAGGATTGATGCTGAGAGCTGAAGCTCCAATACTTTGTCCACCTGATGGAAGGAGCTGACTTATTGGAAAAGACCCTGATGCTGGGAAAGATTGAAGGCAGGAAGAGAAGGGGGCGACAGAGGATGAGATGGTTGGATGGCATCACTGACTCAATGGACATGAGTTTAAGCAAACTCTGGGAGATATTGAGGGACAGGGAAGCCTGGTGTGCTGCAGTCCATGGGGTCACAAAGAGACACTACTTAGAGACTGAGCAACAACAACAAATAGTACAACTTCGTTTAGAAGTCAAGTTTTAACTAAAAAATCAGTTCGATTTAAAAATAATTTTGTTCCCCATCCTGAACCCTCCTCCCTCCTCGCTCCCCATTCCATCAGGATGCGGAACACATGTATACCTGTGGCGGATTCATTTTGATATTTGGCAAAACTAATACAGTTATGTAAAGTTTAAAAATAAAATAAAATTAAAAAAAATAAAAATAATTTTGTTGGCATATATTATGTACATGTGAAGTACTGAGTAAGATGCTCTGGGGATGTTAGAATGAGTAAAGCATGGCCTCAAGCTTTCAAAGTTGAGAGCAGGGATTTTTAAAATCTTCTTAACAACTCTATTTTCAACACTTTAGGATAGTTCTTTATACATAATTGGCTTTCAAATAAAGCTCTGTAAAGTATTTGCTACGATGTGAGGCCTTACATGTGAAGTACTTTAAACAGGAAGGTCATAGAAACGTGAGGCAGCAAGACAGGTATCTTACCCTGCTGCCATTTTATCTAAGCACACAAACCCACTCAAAGGTGAAGTGCAGGCATGTGAGTACCACACATCCACACCCACACCCACACCACCACAAACACTGTGTTTCCTGTAATCTGCAAGATAGATGAAGCCTTGAGCCCTTTCCTATAAGCTGATCCGTCCTTAACTAAATGCTAATATTAACAGATAAGTAAGATCCTTGCAGACATAATAGTTGTGTGGTGTAACTTATTTTCCACCACTGAGAATTTTAAATAGACAAATGAAACCTTGAGGATTTTTCTTAAATATTTGCTATATCTATTATTGACAGTCCAGTTCTTTTGAAATATAACATGTAAAATTTTAAATAAAATTATTTTCTAAAATTCTGACCTTTGTTTCTGAGTCTTTTCTGCACAGTTACTATAGATGTTCCACAGATTTATGGGAGAGCTACAGGTCCTAATAAAATCACCCAACCCTGTTCAACTATAGGAGAGAGTTATACTGTTGTCTGAGGTGCACATCTCATGGGCCCCAAGAACCCAGATTTGCCTTTTTCAGCTGTCAGGATGAATCCTACTATCTGGCAATAAAGATATTACCCTCCCTTCCTCTGATTATAGATTAAATCTAGTTTTGTTTTTAAGGCAGTTTTCCTATTACCCTCATTCTTGGAGGAAACACTGAAATCTTTCTTTATCTTTGTTTTTTCAAAGATAGGGCATCTCTTCTTTTGGGGTAGGAGATAAAAGAAGTCTAGATGACTCCTTATGTATGACCTTTTGGTCTGTTTGTTTTTATTGAGTATTCTCTTATTTTCTGGCATTTAGGACACCCATGTCTTTGTCACAGGGTCACTAGTCTTGATTTAGTCAGATCAGTAGCCTTTCAACTGTGGGGTTAACAAGGTATTCATGTTATTTCCTTTTTGGAAATTTGCCATTGAATATTTGCCTTTCTGACAGCTGATAAAATCATCTTTGCTATTTCCTTTGGTCTGAAGTTTAAAAAAAGTGTACCCACCTTGATAATGCAGGTGGGTACTGCAGCCTTCCAGGCTTCTCCGTCCATGGGATTTTCCAGGCAAGAGTACTGGAGTAGGGTGCCATTGCCTTCTCCGACAAGATAAGGCAAGAGAATGCAAAATAGCCCCTGCGTCAAGGAATTTCACAATCGGTGTAACATTAAGATCTTTTATGTCTCTTTGACTTTCCTGTTCTGCTGCTGTTACTACTCCCCTTGAGTTTAATGAGAGAGTGGCAAGTGGGCTCCATTTCAGAGTGCATGCGCCAAAATCTGATGGCTACTGACCTGCTCTGGTTAAAGCATCTTTATCTTTTTTTTTTTTTTTTTTTTTTGCTGTGCAGCCTGCAAGATTTTAGTTCTCTGATCAAGGATTGAACCCATGCCTCCTGCAGTGGAAGCTCAGAATCCTAACCATTTGAGGGCCAAAGAATTCCTTGTCTTTATCATTTTAAAATTAGAAACTAAAAGAATCTGTTCCTATAATTCATGAATGCTGAATGAAAATTGACTAAATGATTAAAAGTCTGTTTTGTTTGTTTGTTTGTTTGTTTTTTAAACAAAGTCCTGCATTCTAAACAATCTGGTCCAGATGCCAGAAGTTGTCTGTAGGGTTAGAGCTTGGAGGACCCAGTTGGCTGGCTGTTTTCAACTTTAGAGGCTGAAAGCCAAGGTTAGTTCGGGAGAGTTTGAAAAGTGTGTGTATCTAAAGGTTTGTGACAATTTCAAAAGTAAAATAGAATAACGGACTTTCATAGATCTATATTTGCTCTTGATGGGCTTCCCAAGTGATGCTAGTGGTAAAGAACCTGCCTGCCAAAGCAGGAGAGGTAAGAGACGTCGGTTTGAGTCCTGAGTCAGAAAGATCCCCTGGAGGAGGAAATAGCAATTCACTCCAGTATTCTTGCCTGGAGAATCCAATAGACAGAGGAGCCTGGCTGGTTGCAGCCCATAGCATTGCTAAGAGTCAGACATGACTGAAATGATTTAGCACTGTTGGCTAAAGTTGTAAAACCAAGGCTACCACATCTCTGTGTGTCTGTAAGAGAGACAATAAGCCCTTTATCCCTTTGTACAAAGAAGTGAGTCTTTTATTAAGTGTCTGTTGGTAACTAGAGCCCTTTTGCATCTGTGTCTAGAAATTTTGGTGGGGGGGGGCAGTCTGTTGGATATAAATTGGTAACAGGCATTTGTCGTTTATACACAAATGTGTAAAGAGTCTAATGCCTCATTCCAATAAGCAGCATGTCAGAAAGGTGCAGGGGTGAAAGGCAGGCACCAGATAATTCTGAAAGTGGTGAGCAGAGGATCTAAATAAGGATGATTGGTTAGAAGTGTCTAAAAGAGATAGCTGGGACCTTGGACCCTGGTTTCACTCCCTGGAGCCAGGTGAAGCCCTCCCCACATCTGCCAGAGGACTGGAGAATTCTGTTTGCAGAGACTGAATTCTAGTGATGCTCAGGCACAGATGAAGGTAGGGTGACAAACCTTGATGAAACCTTTTGATTAAAAACAGAAGGGAATGTATTGATACATATGAATTATATTCAGTTATTGAAACTGTTCTGCATGGCTTGGAAAAGAGAAAACTAATTTGTTAGTCCTTTCCTGGTTTGGATAATGAGCCTAAATGTGTATTGGAAGAAAATGCAGGTAAAATATGAATGATCCTTTCTGGCTTGTCAGGAAATTTCTTCTCAACAGACAAACCTAAAGCATTATGAATTTAAACTGTCTTCTTTCTATGCTCTTAAAAAATGAGATGTTTTATAAAAATACACTGAAGCTATACAACACAGAATATTTTCTCTGTTCTCTTGACATTTATTTAGCTGCCAGATCCCCTCCCCCCATGTTAGTGATCCCCAATTTTCTTATTTTTTTCTTTCCTATTTTCTTGTTCTGTTCTCTAAGAGACTTTCTCAACTTTATTTTCCAATGCTTCTCTTGAATGCCTCATTTCTGCTTTCGCATTTTTAATTTCTAGGATCTTTTTTTTTTCTCTGATGGTGCTTTATTTTTTCAGCCTCCTATGTATATTTAGCATATATATATATATATTTACTTTGCCAACAAAGGTCCGTCTAGTCAAGGCTATGGTTTTTCCTGTGGTCATGTATGGATGTGAGAGTTGGACTGTGAAGAAGACTGAGCGCTGAAGAATTGATGCTTTTGAACTGTGGTGTTGGAGAAGACTCTTGAGAGTCCCTTGGACTGCAAGGAGATCCAACCAGTCCATTCTGAAGAAGATCAGCCTTGGGATTTCTTTGGAAGGATTGATGCTAAAGCTGAAACTCCAGTACTTTGGCCACCTCCTGCGAAGTGTTGATTCATTGGAAAGACCCTGATGCTGAGAGGGATTGGGGGCAGGAGGAGAAGGGGATGATGGAGGATGAGATGGCTGGATGGCATCACTGACTCGATGGACGTGAGTCTGAGTGAACTCTGGGAGTTGGTGATGGACAGGGAGGCCTGGCATGCTGCGATTCATGGGGTCGCAAAGAGTCAGACACGACTGAGCGACTGATCTTTCTTTCTTTCTTTCATGTATATTTAAAATGTAGCATCTTCTCTTGTCTTCTGAGGAGAATTAATTAGTATATTAAGAAGTTTTCTTGGCTACCTGCTCTGTTCCCTGAAGTTTTTTCCTTTCTTAAATCTTTTCCCCCTATAAGTTCATTTTGCTTGCCATCTTTCATGATAGAGAGTGAGTCTTCAAGATAGAAGAGGTGAAAAACAGACTGGGAAGCATATATTTGGGTGGAAGAGGTTAACTGGTAAATTTTGATCTGGGAAGTTGTAGCTGGCCTGTTTGTTGGCTGACCACCAACTCTCAGCATCTTCAGATCTTTTCTCTAGGGTTAATTAGTTTTTCCAGAGTGGAATTCACCAGTCTTCTGTGGCAAAAGCCCAAGCCTGCTTGCTAGGTCCTGCCTTATGAGTGGGGACTAAGTTTTTATTTTTTAAAGTCAAATTCTTGTTTTCATTAGGGCATCTCTCTCTCCCACCTTCATATGTGCCCAAGTCCAGAATCCCTTGAGTTCAGTTTCTTAGACAGTAATTCTCAGTCTTCCTGCAAAGTGTGAGAGGGGGCTTCCCTGGCTGCAATGGATGGAAAAGCTGTTCTGAGTTCCAGTTGCCTCTTTTACACACTTCTGGTCCTTTCTTCAGATCCATTGCTCTGAGGCTTTCAGAGATATCTGGTGCCTTCATCTGTGAGGTGTAATACCAGGGTTTGGCAAACTATGGTCTGCTGGTCAAATCATAATCTTCTGTATCCCAATCCTTACCTGTTTTAATAAATAAAAAGTTTTATTGTCACATAGCCATTCCCATAGTCTTGTATTGCCTATGGCTACTTTTGCACTACAAAGAAGAGTTGATTAGTCATTATAGAGACCCTATGATTGGCAAAGTTTAAAATATTTGCTATGTGGGTCTTTACAGGAAAAAAAAAAAGCCAACTCCTCTACCACACAACAGTATGGACCAATCTGCTTCTGGACTTCCCCTCTTGTTGTCTTGGGTGTCAGTACTTTCTGATTTGCTATATTGTTTATCATTTATTCATCTAATTTTTTAGGTTTCAGCAACTTATTACTATTTTATGTTTTTCCATTTGTCTTTGGTTTATACCTTTTCCCTCAGAGATATTTTAGCAGAATTTCAGGGGGACATAGAGGTAAACTTTTGAATTCACTTTGTCATGTTTAGCCAGAAGAATAAGGTGGGAATTACCAACCTCATAAGAAAAGAAAATCAAGGTTACAGGAAGCTAATTCTCAAGAACTCAGAGCAAAACTGGTATGCAAACCAAGGCCTTTTTGAGCTTGAGGTGGAATTGTGTTTTGTTGACTGCTATACCTTTATGACTTGATTGTCATTTAGAACGTACTGGACAAATATTCATTCTAGTTACTGTGGTTAAAGTCCAGGTCATAACCATTATGTTCCTCCATTGTCTCTAAGAAGTGCTCATCTTCTTATTTGCACTTATTTCAATCTCCAGAATATTCATATTATGGATCTGGGTTCATGTAGCCATAGATTTGTCACTAACTTTCATGTCGCATCAGAGCAGAGGCTATATAGCTCTTTGATTTTCTTGTGTTTCCAATTTGGTACGCTCTTACTTCTGCTCACATTTCATTGGTCAAACTAAATCATGTGGCCAAACTGAAACTCAGTAGGGCAGAGAACATTCTTTGCCAATAGGAAAGCTACAGTGAAGGAAAGGAAGCATTGTGAACAAGTAATACTATGTACAACTTCACTCTAGTCCTAGCCTTTGTTATCTCTGCCCTGAATAATGTCAATAGCCTTCCACATGGTCTCCCTGATTCTACTCATGCTCCCTATATAGCAGCCAAAGTGATTGTTTGGAAACATAAGTTAGATTCCATCAATCTTTGACTAAAAAAATCTCCAGTGGCTTCTATCACACTAACAATAAACATTAATCTCCCTTGTTAAATGGAAAAAAACAAAACCAAAGTGTAAAAAAAGCACATATATCTTGTCACCTTTTGTGTAAGAAATAAGAGGAAATAAGAAATTATACATGTATATGCTTATCTTTATAAAAAGAAGCATCCAAAGTGTAAACCATAAACCAATGAGATTGGTTACCTATGGTGGAAAGGATATGAGAAAGAGTGTCTCATATACATCTCTGAGTATACCTTTTTGTATAATTTTGAATTTTACAAACACTGTATTGCCTCAGTCTTGGCTGGCACTGTGGTTTGGGGCAAGCTAAGGGAGAGCTGCAAGCAAATCTTCAGCTCTTTATGGGTTTTTCTGTTGGTGTGGGTGAAGCAAGTCTGAAACTGCTTTTGAAGTAATGAAGCAATGGAGAAATGAGTCGATATTTTGGGGAGCCAGGGTTTGCAATGCAAGAAGAGACCTAGAAAAATAAAATGGGGGAATGCAAGGAAGACGTCCATGGAGATGGATTAGAAATGTAGGTATTGGTGTAAATCCACGATTCTAAAATACTTATGTATTGGTGTATATGCGTGTGTATGTGCACAAATGTGTGCATGTATGTGTGCATTATAATATATGTACACAAATCAGATCTTGGTCTCTAATATCATTCCCTTTTAAAAGGAACCAGGGCTCCTTGGAGAAGTTGCTAATTCCAGGGCTGTGGCAGAGTAGGTAAAAGACAACCCTTGAACATCTCATCTTGCTAGAATATTATGTTAACTTCTAGCTTTTGGTGGCTATTTAAAATTATGTTAATTAAAATTAGCAATCCAGTTCCCATCATTTGCATTGTCCACATTTCAAGAGCTCAGTAGCAACACGAGGCTAGTGGATACAGTATTGGATCGCATAGATATGAAAAGTTCTCATCATTGCAGAAAATCTTATTGGATGGCATTATACCAGAAAGTATAAAGGGGTATTCTAAGAAATAAGGAGTTCGTATTACAAGAACATATGAACTGACTGGAAGGCAAGAAGGGGAAAATTTGAGCACTGAAATGATTAAAAACAATGACTTGTATACCATTGGAAAAATACAAGTCCCTGAATCTGTACTGATGGTAAGTAAATAAATACATATATAAATGAAGGAGAGGGGAAGACTGTTACAATAGAATGCTAAGGACCAACTGGTAAATGTGCAAGGAGTCCTGCAGTTCAAAATCACCATATTGTAATGATTACATTACAGACTGGTTCAGTTAAGGATCATTAATGGATACTAAGTTTAGAGGGAAATTTTAATGAAGGGCAGGATAGTTACAGGGTCTCTGTGATTACTTATTGATTGTAAGGAAAAAATAGTAACTACAATGGAGAAATAGATACACCCTGACTGGGTGATCTGAATTAACATTACCAGTGAGAGGCTAATGGACATTGAGTTCCTCTAGATGTGCTAACCTGGGAAGAATATATCACTCAGGTAGTGCTCCAGCTGGGATCTGTTATCTAAACCTAATCACCAAGGATCCATCAGACAAACCTCAAATGAGTAATGTTTTATTTGGAATATGACAACCAATGAAATACCTGACAGGATTCTGTACGGAGGAGGGAGGGTAGGCTGTAAAGGACATTGAATCATGAAATGGGAGATTAGACAAAAATGTAGTATTAATGTCAGATGTACTGAGGTTGA
This sequence comes from Bubalus bubalis, assembly GCF_019923935.1. Taxonomy (NCBI): domain Eukaryota; kingdom Metazoa; phylum Chordata; class Mammalia; order Artiodactyla; family Bovidae; genus Bubalus; species Bubalus bubalis. The sequence goes on from NC_059166.1 coordinate 40,609,389, forward strand.
TTACTATATAGTGGCTATTTAAGAAAATAATCTCCTTTTTAGGAAATAAACATTGAAGCGTTTAGGGACAAAGGGCCAAGACGAATGCAACTTACTCTCAGATTCTAAAAAATTGTTCAGATACACACACACATCTCCCCAACAAGAAAAAAAGCAAGAAAAAGCAAAGTTAACAGTATGCAAATCTGGAGAAAAGATATGTGAACCTTCTCTGTACTATTATTCTTTCAATCTCCAAAAGTTTGAAATTAACTCCAAATAAAAAGATTTTAAAAACTTCTTAACCTTGTCCTAAGAAGGACTTTTGTCATCTGGTCCCCACTAGTTCTCTGCCCTTATATCTGATGTTCACTCTCTCCCTCTCCCTGGGACCTGGAATACACCAGAGTTGTTCTATTTAAAATTTTTTAAAAAATAATTGAATGTATTTATTTTTAATTGAAGAATAATTGCTGTACAATATTGTATTGGTTTCTGCCAAACATCCACATGAATCAGCCATAGGTATAACTATGCCCCCTCCCTCTGGAACCTTCTTCCCACCTCCCCAGACTTTTGCTAGACTTAGGGATTTTACATCTGCTTTTCCTTCTGCCTGGAATTCTCCCCCTGGATCTTTGGAGGGCTGGTGTCCTCACATCACTGAGATTAAGGTCTTTGTTCAAATGCCATCTCCTCAGAGAAGTCTTCCTTGAAATGCTGTGCGTTCCTTCTTTTTACACTTATTACTAATTGAAATTGTGCATATTTTCATTGCATGTTTCTTCAAGTGAATGCACATTCCATGAGGACAGGGACTTTGTTTTGTCTACTGCTAGGCCTTTGATGCCTAGGTAAATATTTGTGGAATGAATACATGAATGATAGGAGTTTTCATCATGGTCATTATGGCCTTAACTTTATCATTAACATTTCTAGCAGGTTAACACTCATTTACAACTCCTCTAGGACTTGCCCCTCTGTCTTCTGTATCTTGGTAGTGGCTTTGTAGAGTATGTACCCAGAGTCGTTTGTCTCAGGTCCTAGCCTACCTCTGACATTAATCTGTTCTTGCCTTTGGGCATGATATTGACTTCTAAGACTTTTGGGTGAAGATTCAATGAGTTAATAATATTAAGTGTTTAGCACAGGGCCTAACATATCATTAAGAGTCAGCTAAAACTTGCTGCTTCAATTATTATTATATCTGCCTAACACAAAGCCTGCCAGATCATAAGTATTTAATGAATAATGAATCATATTAGTGTTCATATAACCAAATATAAGAATGCCATTCCTTTCCCCCAACCCTGGTTCCTTTTATTTTTAAATTAACTTTTTTTTAATTGAATGATAATTGCTTTACAGAATTTTGTTGTGTTCTGTCAAACCTCAATATGAATCAGCTATAGGTATACATATATCCCCTCCCTTTTGAGCTTCTCTCTATCTCCCTCCCCATCCCACCCTCTAGGTTGATACAGAGCCCCATATAGAAATTTCCTGTTGGCTATCTATTTTACATATGGTAATATGAGTTTCCATGTTACTCTTTCCATATATCTCACCCTCTCCTCCCCTCTTCTAATGTCCATAAGTCTATTTTCCATGTCTGTTTCTCCATTGCTGCCCTGTAAATAAATTCTTTGGCACCATTTTTCTAGATTCCATATATATGTGTTAGAATACAATATTTATCTTTCTCTTTCTGACATACTTCACCCTGTATAATAGATTCTAGGTTCATCCACCTCATCAGAACTGACTCAAATGCATTCCTTTTTATAGCTGAGTAATATTTGATTGTGAATGTGTACCACAACTTCTTTATCCATTCATCTGTCAATGGACATCTAGGTTGCTTCCTTGTTCTAGCTATTGTAAATAGCTCTGCAGTGAACAATGGGATACATGTGTCTTTTTCAATTTTGGTTTCCTCAGGGTATATGCCTAGGAGTGGGATTGCTGGGTCATATGGTGGTCTTATTCCTAGTTTTTTAAGGACTCTCCATACTATCTTCCATAGTGGCTGTATCATTTTACCTTTCCACCAACATGGCAAGAGCATTCCCATTTTTCCACACCCTCTCCAACATTTACTGTTTGTAAACTTTTTGGTGATGGCCATTCTGACCAGTGTGAGGTGATATCTCATTGTAGTTTTGATTTGCATTTCTCTAATAATGAGCGATGTTGAGAGTCTTTTCATGTATTTGTTAGTCATCCATATGTCTTCTTTGGAGAAATGTCTGTTTAGGTCTTTTTCCCACTTTTGGATTGGGTTGTTTGTTTTTCTGGTGTTGAGTTGTATGGTTGCTTGTTTATTTTGGAAATTGTTCCTTTGTCAGTTGTTCAATTTGCTATTATTTTCTCCCATACTGAGGGTTGTCTTTTCACCTTGCATTCCTGGAATAAACCCAACTTGATCTAGGTCTTCCAGAACTATGTTGAATAATAGTGGTGAAAGTGAACATCTTTGTCTTGTTCCTGATCTCAGGGGGAATGTTTTCAGTTTTCAACCATTGAGAATAATGTTGGCTGTAGGCTTATCATATGTGGCCTTTACTATGTTGAAGTAGGTTCATTCTATGCCCACTTTTTGAAGAGTTTTAATCATAGATGGATGCCAAATTTTGTCAAAGGCTTTTTCTGCATCTATTGAGAGTATCATATGGTTTTACTCTTTCAATTTGTTAATATGTGTATCACATTGATTGATTTGCATATATTGAAGAATCCTTGCATTCCTGGAATAAACCCAACTTGATCATGGTGTATGAGCTTTTTGATGTGTTGCTGAATTCTGTTTGCTAAAATTTTGTAGAGGATTTTTGCATCTATGTTCATTAGTGATATTGGCCTATAGTTTTCTTTTTTTGGGTTGTCTTTGTCTGATTTTGGTATCAGGGTGATGGTGGCCTTGTAGGATGCATTTGGAAGTGTTCCTTCCTCTGCAATTTTTTGAAAGGGTTTTAGAAGGATAAGCATTATCTCTTTTCTAAATGCCTGATAGAATTCTTCTGTGAAGTCATCTGGTCCTGGGCTTTTGTTTTTTGGGAGTCTTTTGATCACAGCTTCAATTTCAGTGCTTGTAATTGGGTTGTTCATAATTTCTATTTCTTCCTGGTTCAGTCTTGGAAGATTGAACTTTTCTAAGAATCTGTCCATTTCTTCCAGGTTATCCATTTTATTGCCATATCATTGTTCATAATAGTCTCTTATAATCCTTTGTATTTCTGCATTGTCTGTTGTAACCTCTCCTTTTTCAATTCTAATTTTGTTGATTTGATTCTTCTCTCTTTTTTTTCTTGATGAGTCTGGCTAAAGGTTTGTCAATTTTGTTTATCTTCTGAAAGAACAGCTTTTAGTTTTACTAATCTTTATTATTGTTTCTTTAATTTCCTTTTCATTTATTTCTGCTTGAATCTTTATGATTTATTTCCTTCTACTAATTTTGGTGATTTTTTGTTCTTTTTCCAGTTGCTTTAGGTGTAAAGTTAGGTTGTCTATTTGATGATTTTCTTGTTTCTTGAGGTGGGATTGCTTTGCTATAAACTTCCCTCTTAGGACTGCTTTTGCTGCATCCCATAGGTTTTGAGTTATCATGTTTTCATAGTCCTTTGTTTCTAGAAATTTTTTGATTTCCCATTTGATTTCTTCAGGAACCTATGGTTATTTAGAAACATGTTTAATCTCCATGTGTTTGTGTTTCTTGCAGTTTTTTTTTAATTGTAATTGATATCTAGCTTCATAACATTGTGGTCGGAAGATGCTTGATATGATTTCAACTTTCTTAAATTTACTGAGCTTTGATGTGGTCTATCCTGGAGAATGTTCCATGTGCACTTGAGAAGAAAGTGTATTCTTCTGCATTTGGATGGAATGTCCTGAAGATATCAATGAGATCCATCTTATCTAATGTATCATTTAAGACTTGTGTTTCCTTATTAATTTTCTATGTTGCTGATCTGTCCATTTTTGTGAGTGGGTTATTAAAGTTTGCTATTATTGTGTTACTTTCAATTTATCCTTTTATGTCTGTTAGTGTTTGTCTTCTATATTGAGATGCTTCTATGTTGGGTGCATAGCTATTTACAATTGTTATGTCTTCCTCTTGGATTGATTGCTTGATCATTATGTCGTGTCCTTCCTTGTCTCTTGTTATCTTTATTTTAAGGACTATTTTGTCTGATATGAAGATTGCTACTCCAGTTTTCTTTTGCTTCCCATTTGTCTGAAATATATTTTTCCATTCTCTCACTTTCAGTCTATATGTGTCTTTAGGTCTGAAGTGGGTTTCTTGTAGACAGCATATGTATGGGTCTTGTTTTTGTATCCATTCAGCCATTCTGTGTCTTTTGTTTGGATCATTTACTCCATTTACATTTAAAGTAATTATTGATATATATGCTCCTGTTGCCATTTTCTTAATTATTTGGGGTTGATTTTATAGATCTTTTTTCTTCTCTTGTATTTCTTGACTGTATAATTCCCTTTAACATTTATTGTAAAGCTGGTTTGGTGGTACTGAATTCTCTTAACTTTTGCTTGTCTGAAAAGCTTTTTATTTCTCCATAAATTTTGAGTGAGATTCTTGCCAGCTACAGCAATCTCAGTTGTATATTTTTCCCTTTCAGTACTTTAAATATATTTTGCCATTCCCTTCTGGCCTGCAGAGTTTCTGCTGAAAGATCAGCTGTTAAGCATATGGAATTTCCCCTGTATGTTACTTGTTGCTTCTCCTTTGCTGCTTTTAATATTCTTTCTTTGCATTCAGTCTTTGTTAGTTTGATTAGTATATGTCTTGGCATGTTTTTCCTTGGGTTTATCCTGTTTGGGACTCTTTATGCCTCTTGGACTTGACTGACTATTTCCTTTTCCATGTTGGGAAATTTTCAACTATAATCTCTTCAAAAATTTTCTCATACCCTTTCTTTTTCTCTTCTTCTTCTGGGATCCCTATAATTAGAATGTTGGTGTGTTTGATATTGTCCCAGAGGTCTCTGAGACTAACCTCCATTCTTTTCATTCTTTTTACTTTATTCGGCTCTTCAGAAGTTATCTCCACAATTTTATCTTGCAGCTCACTGATTTGTTCTGCTTCAGATATCCTATTGATTCCTTCTAAAGTATTTTTAATTTCAGTAACTGTGTTGTTTGTCTCTGTATGTTTATTCTTTAATTCTTTAGTTCTTTGTTAATTGATTCTTGCATTTTCTCCATTTTGTTTTCAAGGTTTTTTTTAAAAAAATCATCTTTACTATTATTATTCTGAATTCTTTTTCAAGTATTTTGTTTATTTCCTCTCCATTTATTTGAACTTCTGTGTTTCTAGTTTGTTTCTTCATTTGTGTAGTATCTCTCTGCCTTTTCATTTTCTAAAAAAACTTATTGTGTTTGAGGTCTATTTTTCCCAGGCTTGAAGGAAAGTGAATTCTTTCCTTGAAGAAGGTTGAATTATTTCTTCCTTTTGGTTTCTGCCCTCCTAAGGTTGGTCCAGTGATTTGTGTAAGCTTCATTTAGGGTGAGATTTGTGCTCAATTTTGTTTGTTTGTTTGTTTATCCTCTGATGGGCAAGGCTGAGTAAGGTGGTAAACCTGTCTGTTGATGATTTGGTTTATATTTTTGTTTTGTTTGTTGTTTAGATGATGGGTCCTGCAAAGGGTGCCCTTGGTTGTTGAATGATGCTGGGTCTTATACTCAAGTGGTTTTGGTTGTGTGAGTTCTCACTATTTGATATTCCCTAGGGTTAGTTCTCTGGCAGTCTAGGGTCTTGGAGTTAGTGCTCCTACTCCAAGGGCTCAGGGCTTGATCTCTGGTCAGGAATGAAGATTCCACAAGTTGTTTGTTATGGCATTAAGTGAGATTAAAACAAATACCCAAAAATGAGAAACCAAAGATGAACCCCAGACAAATGGCAGTTACAAAATCAGGCAAATAATAATTAAAATAATGGAATATACACATATACATATATGTCAAAAGTCAAAACAGTCCAACAAAAATAAAGTACAGTAGACTGACCTGGCAAACAAAGGAAGTCAAAAATTATATTTACCAGTTAAGAACAAAACTAACCAAAGCACAAACTGGAAACCAAAACTAAAGCAAGGTGCCAAGTGGGGAAAAAAGCGATGAAAACAAAACTGACAAATATGTTGAGAGGAAAGGAAAGAAAGAAAAAAAGAAAGAAAAGAAAGAACAGATATGCAAAATTAAATAGCAGTAGATGAAGAAGATTTATATACATTAAAGATTAACTGCAAGAGGCAAAGAACAGTAGGGAAGGCAAACAAAGGAATAAATATAGGAAAAATATAGTAGGAAAAATTAAAAATTAAAATTATAAAAAGAGAATAAAAATGGAAGAAAAAGGAAAAAGGAGAGAGAGAAAAAAAAAGGAAAACTCCATAGAACTGCCAAAGCCCAATGTAGAGGCAGAGGTTTATAACAACAGTAAAAATTGTGACTGAATATACACATACACATATACACCAATAAGCAAAATCAGAACAGTCCAATGAAAATAAAGTACAGTAGATTTATGTGGTGAACAAAGGAAACCTAAAATTATATCTACCAGATCAAAACTAATTAAAGGACAAACTGGAAAACAAAACTAAAGCAAGGTGCCAATTGGGGAATAAAGCAATGAAAATAAAAGGAACAAATATGTTGAGAGGAAAGGAGAGAAAGAAAGGAAAGAAAGAATAGATATGCAAAGTTAAATAGAGGTAGATGAAGAGATTTATATACATTAAAGATTAACTGCAAGGGGGAAAGAACAGGAGAAGGAAATGAAGGAATAAATGTAGAAAAAATAATAATAGATAAAAAAAAATAAAATTAAAAAAAGAGAAAAAAAAAGGAAAACTCCACAGAACTGCAAAAACCCAATAGAGAGGCAGAGATTTATAACAACAGTAAAAAATGTGACTGAGGAAAAAAAAAAAATTCAAAAGCTTAATTAGATTTCATAGTGCCAATAAAATCAACAACTACAACAGATGGAGGGAAAGGATAAAAAAGAAAAAAAATCCAGAAGAATCTACAGAACAACTCAAAACATAAGAATAATAAGTGTTTTTCTTGAGTTACTGTTGTCAGAGCCTTTTCCCTTGCTGGGAGTCACAGTCCACCTCACCTCCCTAGGATTCCCTCCAACACGGTGCTGATCTCTGGACCTGCTGCGGGAGCAGCTCAGATTCTAATCTGGTCCTACTCCTGTGTGTTCTTGCCTCAATGTCCACAGCTATCAGAACTAGTGTATTTTCTTTTGTGGGTCTCAATGACCTTTTATATATTCCATAGACCCAGAGTCTGCCTAGTTAATCATGTGGATTTAATTATCAGCTTGTTCAGCTGATGGGAAGGTTTTGGGTCTTCTTAGTCACATTGCCCCTGGGTTTCAATTGCGGTTTTATTTCCACCTCTAAATGTGGGTTGTCCACTGGGGTTTGCTCCTGAGGCTGCCCTCGAGGACTTGGGTTTGCCCCTGTGAGGGCCAGGTGTGGAGGTGGTGCAGCTGCTTGGGTTGCAGGGGTTCTGGCAGCACCAGGGACTCAGGGAAGTTGGTGGCTAGGGCAGCAGGAAATATAGCGCTCTAGAAGGGTATGGCAACCAAGATTGGCCGATACGCTCCAGTATTCTTGCCTGGAGAACCCCATCTCCCTGACAGAGAAGCCTGGTAGGACACAGTCTACAGTGTTGCAAAGAGTCAGACACGACTGAAGCAACCCTGTGCGCATAGAAGCAAGATATTTTTTTGCCTGTGGCAGCTCTGCCCCAGTGAGAGTTGAGCGTGAAGGTGGCGCAGCTGCTTGGTTTGTGGGGACCCCGGTGGTGCCAAGTGTGCTGCCTGTTCAGGCACTTAGAAGGCTCTCTTGCCTGGGGCCCTTCTCTGTTATTCAGCACGTCAGGCACATATAGGGCCCCCCCACCCCCACCCCGCGCTGGGGTCCTACTCTGTAGATTGGCGCATCAGTCACTTAAAGGAGCACCCTGGGTGGGGCCCTACTCTGTGGTTCAGTGCATCAGGTGTTTGATGGGACAGCCTCTCTGTTGTTCAGCTGCTGATGCAGGCGTGTGGGGAGAGAGAGGTTATGGTGATGCTCCACTCCCTACACATGACTCAGCAGTACCTCCTTGTTTCCATGGCTGCCTGGCTTTCCACCACAGGCATTTCCCACCACAGTCACCTCCCTCACATCCCCTTGGTCCATCTCTCCGCAGTCAACAGCAACCCTCACCCTGGGATTGCTCCACAATAGCTCAACTCCAGCTCCCAGCTGCTCTGCCCACCAAGGGATCTGCCTTCCTGTCTGGGGTATGTATGGCTGTGGCAAGGACTGTCTGATTCTCATTCCATTTAGGCTGCCACAGGTCAGCTGTTTCACTCTCAGCCTTAAATGTTTCTCCTCTGACTCAGACAATTGCCCTGATGTGGGGATTGGACCCCTGTTTCAGTTCCCCCACCGGTGGAAGGCAGGTCCAATCCTACTAACACTCCTGTTTTCCCCCCTAGTTCCTTCATCCTACTGAGTTTTGCGTGGTTCTATATATTCTTTTCCACTAGTCAGGTACTCCTGTCCACTCTCAGCTGGTGTCTGCATGCACCTCTGTGTCTGAAGGTGTAGTCCTGATGTATCCGTGGAGAGAGATGTACTCCACATCCACCTCCTCCTCCGCCATCTTGTTCCTGTCAAGAACATCATTCTTATGTTTTTTTGTTCTTTTATTTTGGAAAATACGTCCTAATTTTGAAAGTGGCATCTGGTTGCTATCTTTTGTTAGCAGAGAAACAAAAAGTCAAACATTGAAGCAGTTGATATACTTATGAGTTAAATTTTTAAAACTTTTTAAAAAGAATTTATCTTATGATATTGTTTGAAAGAATCTAAACTTTAGATTTTTGTGTCTGTATTGTTCTGATTACAATATATTCTTTTCTACAGTGATTTAAATCATAGTTTAAACTATGCATTTAAGGATGGCATTATCCTTTGTTTTCCAGTGAATTGCAACAAATACATACATAGCTTGGTTGACACTATCTTTAATGCTATTTTTTCCTTCACTTCTTTTGTTTAATTTTTTTCCACTAAAATCTCTATAAGAACTCCTTTTAAGGAGAAAAGAAAGTATCTTTTACTTCTGTTGATTATATTCACATTGTTTCTTTATTTATTTTCACTCTTTCATATATTCATTAATTGAGATTTAAAATTCCTCTTGGCATAGCCTTTCAATATTTTAGAGTAATTTCACTTTTTGTTCCAGAATGCAAGACATTTTAAATTTATCTGTGAATCTATGTTTCTCTCTGTATACTTAAGACTTTAGATTGCTATCTATATTTTATATATTATCTTGTTCATAAATGTAATGTCTTACCCTCATCTGTACGTGATCATTACTAATTCTGACTTGCAATAAATTATTAGTATATTTTTATTATTATTTCTGTGCATTACTAATATTATTTTATCCCATTTGTTTTTTTTAATTTAAGTCTTTTTCTTTTTTTGATGGTACATTTTTATTTTTATATAATACAAGAAGTGTTAATACCCTGTTTCATTTCTTTCAGATTATGCTTCATTTGGCTTAAAATTCATGAGGACCTGGTCCAAAGTTATTTAAAAATAATTTATGATGAAAATCTGTACCTGTTAAATTATTCTAATACTTATTCTAAATTAAAAATCAGATCTTTTGTAATGACAAAAGATTTCATGCCCATCATCCATTTTGGAGAAAAAGAGAGTTCAATATGGCATCCTGAATTAGGGTATTTTTTGACAGCCTCTCTGTCAAAGTCATAACTTGGATTTGCTCTGTGACTTCAAGTGGTACTACATGGACCACTCATGTTTGTTTGGAGGATCCAGCAGGGTAATACTGTTGGATGGCTGAGACACTGTTTTTCTTGTATTTAAAAAAAAAAACAAACTCAGCTTGGTTAATAGATATTCATGCTACATGCTGGTGTGCTAAGTTGCTTCAGTTGTGTCCAACTCTTTGTGACCCCATGGACAGTAGTCCATCAGGCTCCTCTGTCCATGAGATTCTCCAGGAAAGAATACTGGAGTGGGTATCCATTCGCTTCTCCAGGGGATCTTCCCAACTCAGGGATTGAACCCGTGTCTCTTATGTCTCCTGCACTGGCAGGAGTGTTCTTTACCACTAGTGCCGTCTGAGAACTGTTAATTAAAAAGCATCTTTTGACACGTATTATGGGCTGAAATATGTCCCTTCATGTGTTGAAGTCTGAATGTGACTTTATCTGGAGGTAAGACTTTCAAAGAGGTGGTTAAGTTAAAAGGAGGCCATCGAGGTGGGCCCTAATCCACGTCTGATGTCTTCTTGAGAAAATCTGGCCAGGCAGACATTGGGGATGTGTGCACACAGAGAAAAGGCCACGTGAAAACACAGCAAAAAGGTAGCCCTCTGGAAGCCAAGGACAGAGGCCGTAGAAGAAACCAAACCTTGAACTTGGACCTCTAGCCTCCACACTGGGAGGAAATACATTTCTGTTGTTTAAGCCACCCAGTCTGTGTTACTTCTTTATGGCAGCCCTCATAGACTAATGCAGCGAGTTTCTGAATAATTCTCTTTGTTTGACAAAGAGATTTTTTTTTTTCAGTTTTAATGGTTGTTGAAAAATGTTCTCATTCCCTAAATTTGTTTATATACCTGAGAAGCAGAAGATGAAGATAGACTTTTAAAATGTTTGGGCTATTAATATTCTTTATCTTAATCTACATTCTGTCATCCCCTTAGCCAGTGTTATTACTTTATTCTCATTTAAATAAGACAAGGCTAGAAAGTATATTAAAAATTCACTATATAATGAAGTGGGAATAGTATTTTACAAAAAATGTCAAATATTTTCTGTATTATCCCATGGAGGGCTTAAAAAAATTGAATATGGAAATGAGATTTATCCTAGTAAGACTTAATACTCCAAAGTTCTTTCTCTTCAGACAATTAACAGAAATTCTCTTTTGCCAAGTTCAATATTCAATTCACAACTCATAACATTTTTTTCCTATTCTATGATGTGAGCATTATTATCATTAAAGCATATACTCAGTTTTACCAAGTGAATTTACTTGATGGACTAAGTTTTATTTTACTTTTTTAATTAAAGTATTCAAATACTTTAAAGATTAATAAACATTGGAGGGCATTCTACTATAGGTATAGGTAATTATTGTAACCTTAATTTTGCTGTTTATTTTTATTGAAGTATAGTTGATTTACAGTATTATATTAGTTTCAGGTATACAACATAGTGGTGTGATATTTTTATATATTACACACTATATGAAGTTACTAAAAAAATATTGACTGTATTCCCAAACTTGTGGTTGCCAAGGGGGAAAGGGAAGTGAGGAGGGTGAGGTAGGTGGAGGGGATTAAGAGGTACAAACTATTAGTTATAAAATAAATCCCAGGGATCCAAGTTTTAAATACAGACTTTAGTATTTTTCAGACATTCAATTTTTAAATATAGTTGCTTATAATACAGTATAAAATCTGAATTTAAAAAAGTAAGAAGTAAGTCATCCCTTATCTCTGCTTTTTGGTCTCTGGTCTTTTTATTTGGTGAACTATGTTATTAATTTCTGTCAACAGCCTATGGAATTATAGAGGAAGCATGGGTCACACTGGTGGTTTAGAAGCAGATAGGAAACCATGGTTTTTCCTGTGATCATGTATGGATGTGAAACTTGGACTGTGAAGAAAGCTGAGTGCTGAAGAATTGATGCTTTTGAACTGTGGTGTTGGAGAAGACTCTTGAGAGTCCCTTGGACTGCAAGGAGATCCAACCAGTCCATTCTGAAGGAGATCAGTCCTGGGTGTTCTTTGGAAGGACTGATGCTGAAGCTGAAACTCCAATACTTTGGCCACCTCATGCGAAGAGTTGACTCATTGGAAAAGACTCTGATGCTGGGAGGGATTGGGGGCAGGAGGAGAAGGGGACGACAGAGGATGAGATGGCTGGATGGCATCACTGACTCTATGGATGTGAGTTTGGGTGAACTCCGAGAGTTGGTGATGGACAGGGAGGCCTGGCATGCTGCAATTCACGGGGTCACAGAGTCGGACACGACTGAGCGACTGAACTGAACTGAACTGAACTGAGAAACCTTCCTCAGCTGTCTATTCATGAGTTCAGTTTTCCTCGTTCAGGTGTGCATGCTTTGTCCTGTCCAGTAAATAAATTTGCTGAGTCATATCTGGTGCTTTCAATGAGCCCTTTGAGTTCTAATTTTAGGCAAAGAAACTAATTTCTCTGAAGCATTAACTCAATTAACAACACTTAGTCCAACGAATGAAAAGGCAGGAGGTGCCAGAACTGGGAATCTAGTTTGAGGAGAGGGTGCTGTGGATGTGGAGGGACAGGGCATTTGGACAAGGATGGGTGTTACAGCAGGCTTCCTAGGGGGCACTAGAGGTAAAGAATCCACCTGCCAATACAGGAGCCATAAGAGACACGTATTCCATCCCTGAGTCAGGAAGATCCCCTGGAGGAGGGTATGGCAATCACTCCAGTATTCTTGCCTAGAGAATCCCATGGACTGAGGAGCCTGGTGGGCTACAGTCCATAGGGTCACAGAGTCGGACATGACAAGTGTGAGAACTTGTAGTTCATGGAAGGTCCTCCAGGTCCTCAAACCAGGAGCCTCAGAAGGTGGGCAGGAAGACACAGGCACTGAGATTCAGGTAAAGTGCCCTGAACAAAAGGGAATGGACTACTGCTGGGCTACTGGGTCTGGGAGCCTATTGTTCAGGCTGGGCTTCAGGAAGCTTGATGAGCTTCCCAGACAGGGAAGGAGAAGGGAGACTAGTGGCAGATGCAAGGGTCCCACAGGTAGAGGCTGCTCGCCATCCTTGTTCCAGGCTTTCTGCTCACTTTGGATCTACTAGTCTGGCAAGTGTATGTCAAGAGCCTGGGAGGGGTCAGCCTTGCTTGTAACAAAAGCAAAAGCCTACACCTAAAGTATTACTGGATTTGATTAATTCATTTAACATTAAATTCAAATGTTTAAAAAGTTCAGGTAATTTAGGTAGTTCAGGTAAGCATTAGGTGAGTATTTTTTTTTTTTTTTTAAGAAAAAAATCCAATAACAGGATAATGGTCTGAAATACTTTACAATATTTCTAAAAACTGTTTTGCTTTTCAGGAGAAATTTCTTCTAAATCCAATGTCATAATTACTGTAAGCAGGGAGGTGTTTTGTGTCTGAAAATATTGCCTGACTCTGGGTTTTTTTCTTTGGGACCAACAGCATGTCAGAGGTGGGAATGCTGGGTCCAGTGTGCCCAGTGCTACCAAAACACTCATTTTCATCCAACTCCTGCCACTCTGAAGCTTTAGCGGGGGAATTACATGGATCATCAGCTTCCCAAGGGGACCTAATCGTACTTTTGATACAACATTGGGGTGCTGCCCGGTCATATTATTTTCTCTGCAACTACATCATACACAACTTTGCTATAAGGATGTGCCTAAGTGCCCATGTGACCTTGTCCCCTGGCCAAGCAGTTTGGATGGTAGTGGCCACCTGTCCCAGTGGACTTAACCTGTTGTCTGGCAAGTACCCCCAAAGGTTCTTTCTCTCAAGAACTTGAATCAAAACACTCAGCTTGTAGTGGGTGCTGAATCTTGAAGTCATGTAATGTTGGGGCTGGGTCTGTGTCTTTAAAGCCAAAACCACCTATGAGCTAAAGTTGGGGAGGCAGTTAGAGAAACTGAATGGTCTATCTGCAGCCCAGAGAATGCAGCCGATAAAGAGAAACAGAGATGGGAACCAGTGTTAGGTGAGGGACTGTGGAGATTGGTGGGGAGAGAAATTTAGATAAAGAAACAGACCAAGAGGCTGACGGTATTTGCTTTGATTTTTGATGGCTTGTTTATTTCAAGCTCCATGTCCTGTGAGGCCTCCTTTATTTGAATTAGCTTGAACTATTTATTTCTTGTTCCTAAACTAACTTTGACTACAAGAAACACAAAAAGTTAGACCAAAGAACTGCTTGTAGAAATGAGTTATGTCCAAGGGAAGGTAGTTCTGAAAGTAATCAGAGCTTCATGGAGAGAATTTGACATGAATAAAAAGCTCTAGACATATATCAAGCTATGAAGGGTCAATAAGTATGAAACTATAAACTATACCATCCCCAGAAGCTACCTTTACTGAAATGTTTTCAGGGTCAGCTGTCAGCAATTTTGGAAACTTCTTGTTTAGTTTATCTGACTTCTGAAAACTTGGCTAATAATTTTAATGTCACCTTTTATTTGGTATTTTATATCTCTTTGTTTGGAGATGTCTGAAGGAGGAAAAATGTACTTATCATGAAAGAGTCAAGGGCTTTGAAGTCTATACATTCTCAGAGAGTATCTTGTCACATTACCAAGTTGGTGACAAGAGAAGGTGAAAGAAAAGTCATTTATTACTCTCAGCTTGCACCTAAGAGTTATGGTTATTGTTGAGTCGTCTGTCTGCCCTGATCTATTTCAGTGATATTTGTGGATTATTTATTTCTCTGTGTCATTATTGGGTGCCAGAATTTAGTGAAAAGAAGTGCAACTCAAAACTTTATGGGAGGATGAGTTTTGCTATTGACTACTTGTACAATTTTAAAAAAGAGATGCATTTATATATTGAGTGGGTTGACTAACCATTTCTGTTGGAATGTAATGAAAAGAAGGAAAGAAAACAGCAGTCTCAGCATGAATGAAGATTTGGGAACATTTTCAAAACAGGAGTTCAAGGATTAAACATAGGGGACTTCCCGACTTCCGTGGTGACCCACTGGTTAAGATTTTGCCCTCCAATGCAGGGGGTGTAGGTTCTATCTTTGCTCTGGGAGCTAAGATCCTGCATGCCTCATGACCAAAAAACCAAAACATAAAACAGAAGCAGTATTGTAGCAAATTCAATAAAGATTTTTAAATGGTCCACATAAAAAAATCTTTAAAAAATAAAATAAAGTAAATATTAGGGATATAAAAGGTTCTACAACCTTCTATAACCACTTCTTTAACCACTGAGAAACTGCTCTTCCTCTAAACTAATGACTCTTGTACTAGGGGGGGGGGAATCCTTTAGGGTTGTACTGATGATCTCAAAGGATATTTTGAAGTTTTCAGGATGTCATTGATTTTTATGATATTTAATTGAAAGTTGAAACCATGTCTTCAGGAAAATTAAAAGGGACATTATATGCAAAAATCTTCACTCAGTGTTTGCTATGTGAAAGTTGTTTGCACAAAAGCATTTTTAATTTGGGAAGAAGGATTACTAATTCAAAAGCCTGGGCATCACTGTCTATGATTTTAGAAGATCTTTAAACCTGAATATTGAATTAATAGGGTCTTGGTAAACACAACTGAAGCTTTATCTGAGATTTTTGACCGTTGATCATTGCAGGCTTTAGGGTTATCTGATCGTCTAAAGCTTTCATCTAAGAAAACTGTTTCTATGGCTTAAGGGAAGTGAAGTTTGTTATCAACAGAACATTGTTGATTTGGTGGCAAAAATTCTCTGAAATAAGCAGTGTCCTGCTGATCCATTCTCTGGTCTTTGTCCATGTTAAACTCACTCTATGGTGAAAAAAATACGTGACCATGTGTGGTGAAGGGTCTCCCATCCTTGCTGATCCTTTGAAAGAGGGGGATGATAAGAAGTCAAGCTTTAGCATAGCTCATCTTGGGTTAAAATGTAAGTTCTTTAGGGAACTTTCATGTCCTTTTGGTGGGAATGTAAACTGATTCAGCCACTATGGAGAACAATATGGAGGTGCCTTAAAAAAACTAAAAATAGAACTACCATATGATCCAGCAATCCCACTCCTGGACATATACCCAGCTAAATTCATAATTCAAAGAGACACATGTACCCCAGTGTTCATAGCAGCACTATTTACAATAGCCAGGACATGGAAGCAACCTAAATATCCATCAACAGAAGAATGGATAAAGATGTGGTACATATATACAATGGAATACTACTCAGCCATAAAAAGGAATGAATTTGGGCCATTGGTAGAGCTGTGATTGGACCTAGAGAGTGTCATACAGTGTAAAGTAAGTCAGAAAGAGAAAACAAATACTGTATATTAATGCATATGTGTGGAACCTAGAAAAATGGTATAGATGATCTTATTTGCAAAATATAAATACAGACACAGTCATAGAGAACAAATATATGGAAACCAAAGGGGAAAGGGGAAGAGGGTGGGAAGAATTGAGAGGCCAGGATTGGCATAAATGCACTATTGATATTGTGTATAAAATAGATAGCTAATGAGAACATCCTGTATAGCACAGGGAACTCTACTTAATGCTCTGTGGTGACCTGAATAGGAAGGAAATCCAAAAGGGGGAGGATATATGTATATGTGGGCTTCTCTTGTGGCTCAGCTGGTAAAGAATTCACCTTTCATGTGGGAAACCTGGGTTCAATCCCTGGGTTGGGAAGATCCACTGGATAAAGGAAAGGCTACCCGCTCCAGTATTCTGGCCTGGAGAAGTTCATGGACTGTATAGTCAATGAGGTTGCAAAGAGTCTGACAAGACTGAGTGACTTTCACACCACATATGTATATGTATAGCCGAATCACTTTGCTGTACAATAGAAACTAGCACAACATTGTAATTCAACTATACTCCAATAAAAATTAATTTTAAAAATGTAAGTTCTGTAGCCTGGACACAGTCCTTCTTGGTCCAGCCCTTCTTCAGGCCCATCTTCTCTAACATCTTGGCCCTTGCAAACATGCTAAAGTTACCATGCATCGTTCTCTAGAAACCTGAGTGTCTCTCTCGAATCCATATTCCGTGTCCCCTGAAATGACCTCTTACCACACCTCTCCTGTCCTTTCAGAGTCAGCTCAGGTTCTCTCTGTGCAGCCCTCTTTGACTCTTTCAATTTCAGTTCCTTTTACAGCCATCATTTAATTTACTCATCACAGCAATACATGATTTAGGAAGGGCAGATATTAATCAAGAGTGTTCCCATTGGATGAACGAGGCAAAGGAGATCAAGATAAGTGAGTTACCCAAGGTGGAAAATCTTACAAACAATAGGATCATGTTTGGTACCTAGATGTTCCTATCCTAATTTTGTGTTTTATCCCCATTTCCCATGTTAATTTATATATTTTTTTAGGGTATAGGTGCTCAATTGCTTCAATATGGTCCAACTCTTTGCAACCCTATGGATTATAGCCCACCAGGCTCTTCTGTTCATGGGATTTTTGCAGGCAAGAATACTGGAGTGCATTGTCATGCCTTCCTCCAGGATAGCTTCCTGACCCAGGGATCAAACCTATATCTCCTGTGTCTCTTGCATTGCAGGCAGATTCTTTACTGCTGAACCATTTTTTTTAGGGTGTAGATGTTGCTTTTCTTTCTTTTTTCTTTTTCCTTTAAAAGTTATTTATTTTTAATTGAAGGATAATTGCTTTACAATATATAAAGAGAGAGGCCAGAATGGAATTTTACTTCTAGTTTTGGCTGCTGCAGTTGGCAAGGCTAATAAAAATTTTGGGATGAGAATGAGGAACAATTCCTAGAGGCAAATTGTGTTTTACTTTATGAATAAATGTTTATTTGGAGTTCAATAGTCATCTCCTGGTATAACTGGGATTTTAGAATGAATATCTATTAATCATCTTGTTGATTAGTTTCTTGGCTTAGGGAATTGCCTATGTTAAAATCCAACCACACTTATCTGGATCAGAAGTCATCAGAACTTGATTCCTAGAGGCACAGGTTATAACATTGCCCTCTCACAAGGGTTCTGCTTATGGAATGACAATGACTTCACTGCTATTGGTCAAAGCTTTATTGGATCATAGTCAATTTGCCATAGGTGAGCAGTGAACATGACAGCAGCTTACTTTCCTTGGAAAATTAATTCTTGATCTTCCACTCACTGTTATATATATTTTTTAATACGATGTTTCATATGTTTTTCTTAAATTTCTCTGGGTTGTTTTATTTCTCCAAGCATGTCTTTACTTCTTTTTTTTTTTTAATTTTATTTTTAAACTTTACATAACTGTATTAGTTTTGCCAAATATCAAAATGAATCCACAACAGGTATACATGTGTTCCCCATCCTGAACCCTCCTCCCTCCTCCCTCCCCATTCCATCCCTCTGGGTCGTCCCAGTGCACCAGCCCCAAGCATCCAGTATCCTGCTTCGAACCTGGACTGGCAACTCGTTTCATACATGATATTTTACATGTTTCAATGCCATTCTCCCAAATCTTCCCACCCTCTCCCTCTCTCACAGAGTCCATAAGACTGTTCTATACATCAGTGTCTCTTTTGCTGTCTCGTACACAGGGTTATTGTTACCATCTTTCTAAATTTCATATATATGCGTTAGTATACTGTATTGGTGTTTTTCTTTCTGGCTTACTTCACTCTGTATAATCGGCTTCAGTTTCATCCACCTCATTAGAACTGATTCAAATGTATTCTTTTTAATGGCTGAATAATACTCCATTGTGTATATGTACCACAGCTTTCTTATCCATTCATCTGCTGATGGACATCTAGGTTGCTTCCATGTCCTGGCTATTATAAACAGTCCTGCAATGAACATTGGGGTACACTTGTCTCTTTCCCTTCTGGTTTCCTCAGTGTGTATGCCCAGCAGTGGGATTGCTGGATCATAAGGCAGGTCTATTTCCAGTTTTTTAAGGAATCTCCACACTGTTCTCCATAGTAGCTGTACTAGTTTGCATTCCCACCAACAGTGTAAGAGGGTTCCCTTTTCTCCACACCCTCTCCAGCATTTATTACTTGTAGACTTTTGGATCGCAGCCATTCTGACTGGTGTGAAATGGTACCTCATAGTGGTTTTGATTTGCATTTCTCTGATAATGAGTGATGTTGAGCATCTTTTCATGTGTTTGTTAGCCATCTGTACGTCCTCCTCGGAGAAACGTCCACCCAGTTCCCTGGCCCACCCTTTGACCGGGTCATCCACTTTTCTGGAGTTGAGCTGTAGGAGCCGCCTGTATATTCTCAAGACTAGTTGTCTGTCAGCTGCCCCATCCGCCACTATCTTCTCCCATTCTGAAGGCTGTCCCTTCACCCTGCCAATAGTTTCCTTTGATGTGCAGAAGCTTTTAAGGTTAATTAGGTCCCATTTGTTTATTTTTGCTTTTATTTCCAATATTCTGGGAGGTGGGTCATAGAGGATCCTGCTGCAATATATGTCAGAGAGCGCCTTGCCTATGTTCTCCTCTAGGAGTTTTATAGCCTCTGGTCTTACGTTTAGATCTTTAATCCATTTTGAGTTTATCTCTGTGTATGGTGTCAGAAAGTGTTCCAGTCTCATTCTTTTACAAGTGGTTGACCAGATTTCCCAGCACCACTTGTTAAAGAGATTGTCTTTAATCCATTGTATATTCTTGCCTCCTTTGTCAAAGACAAGGTGTCCATATGTGCGTGGACTTATCTCTGGGCTTTCCACTTTGCTCCATCGATCTATATTTCTGTCTCTGTGCCAGTACCACACTGTCTCGACAACTGTGGCTTTGCAGTAGAGCCTGAAGTCAGGTAGGTTGATTCCTCCAGTTCCATTCTTCTTTCTCAAGATCGCTTTGGCTATTCGAGGTTTTTTTGTATTTCCATACAAATTGTGAAATTATTTGTTCTAGCTCTGTGAAGAATGCTGTTGGTAGCTTGATAGGGATTGCATTGAATCTATAGATTGCTTTGGGTAGTATACTCATTTTCACTATATTGATTCTTCCAATCCATGAACATGGTATATTTCTCCATCTGTTAGTGTCCTCTTTGATTTCTTTCACCAGTGTTTTATAGTTTTCTATATATAGGTCTTTAGTTTCTTTAGGTAGATATATTCCTAAGTATTTTATTCTTTCCGTTGCAATGGTGAATGGAATTGTTTCCTTAATTTCTCTTTCTGTTTTCTCATTATTAGTGTATAGGAATGCAAGGGATTTCTGTGTGTTGATTTTATATCCTGCAACTTTACTATAGTCATTGATTAGTTCTAGTAATTTTCTGGTGGAGTCTTTAGGGTTTTCTATGTAGAGGATCATGTCATCTGCAAACAGTGAGAGTTTTACTTCTTCTTTTCCAATTTGGATTCCTTTTATTTCTTTTTCTGTTCTGATTGCTGTGGCC
Source organism: Bubalus bubalis (assembly GCF_019923935.1). NCBI lineage: Eukaryota > Metazoa > Chordata > Mammalia > Artiodactyla > Bovidae > Bubalus > Bubalus bubalis. Next base: position 40,629,549 of record NC_059166.1, read on the forward strand.
AAAACTTCCAAAACTATGTTGAATAGTAATGGTGAAAGTGGGCACCCTTGTCTTGTTCCTGACTTTAGGGGAAATGCTTTCAATTTTTCACCATTGAGGATAATGTTTGCTGTGGGTTTGTCATATATAGCTTTTATTATGTTGAGGTATGTTCCTTCTATTCCTGCTTTCTGGAGAGTTTTGATCATAAACGGATGTTGAATTTTGTCAAAGGCTTTCTCTGCATCTATTGAGATAATCATATGGTTTTTGTTTTTCAATTTGTTAATGTGGTGTATTACATTGATTGATTTGCGGATATTGAAGAATCCTTGCATCCCTGGGATAAAGCCCACTTGGTCATGGTGTATGATCTTTTTAATGTGTTGTTGGATTCTGATTGCTAGAATTTTGTTAAGGATTTTTGCATCTATGTTCATCAGTGATATTGGCCTGTAGTTTTCTTTTTTTGTGGGATCTTTGTCAGGTTTTGGTATTAGGGTGATGGTGGCCTCATAGAATGAGTTTGGAAGTTTACCATCCTCCGAAATTTTCTGGAAGAGTTTGAGCAGGATAGGTGTTAGCTCTTCTCTAAATTTTTGGTAGAATTCAGCTGTGAAGCCGTCTGGACCTGGGCTTTTGTTTGCTGGAAGATTTCTGATTACAGTTTCAATTTCCGTGCTTGTGATGGGTCTGTTAAGATTTTCTATTTCTTCCTGGTCGAGTTTTGGAAAGTTGTACTTTTCTAAGAATTTGTCCATTTCTTCCTCGTTGTCCATTTTATTGGCATATAATTGTTGATAGTAGTCTCTTATGATCCTTTGTATTTCTGTGTTGTCTATTGTGATCTCTCCATTTTCATTTCTAATTTTATTGATTTGATTTTTCTCCCTTTGTTTCTTGATGAGTCTGGCTAATGGTTTGTCAATTTTATTTATCCTTTCAAAGAACCAGCTTTTGGTTTTGTTGATTTTTGCTATGGTCTCTTTTGTTTCTTTTGCATTTATTTCTGCTCTAAGTTTTAAGATTTCTTTCCTTCTACTAACCCTGGGGTTCTTCATTTCTTCCTTTTCTAATTGCTTTAGATGTAGAGTTAGGTTATTTATTTGACTTTTTTCTTGTTTCTTGAGGTGTGCCTGTTTTGCTATGAACTTTCCCCTTAGGACTGCTTTTACCGTGTCCCACAGGTTTTGGGTTGTTGTGTTTTCATTTTCATTTGTTTCTATGCAAATTTTGATTTCTTTTTTGATTTCTTCTGTGATTTGTTGGTTATTCAGCAGCGTGTTGGTCAGCCTCCATATGTTGGATTTTTTAATAGTTTTTCTCCTGTAATTGAGATCTAGTCTTACTGCATTGTGGTCAGAAAAGATGCTTGGAATGATTTCTATTTTTTTGAATTTACCAAGGCTAGCTTTATGACCCAGGATGTGATCTATCGTGGAGAAGGTTCCATGTGCGCTTGAGAAGAAGGTGAAATTCATTGTTTTGGGATGAAATGTCCTATAGATATCAATTAGGTCTAACTGGTCTATTGTATCGTTTAAAGTTTGTGTTTCCTTGTTAATTTTCTGTTTAGTTGATCTATCCATAGGTGTGAGTGGGGTATTAAAGTCTCCCACTATTATTGTGTTATTGTTAATTTCTTCTTTCATACTTGTTAGCATTTGTCTTACATACTGCGGTGCTCCCGTGTTGGGTGCATATATATTTAGAATTGTTATATCTTCTTCTTGGATTGATCCTTTGATCATTATGTAGTGACCATCTTTGTCTCTTTTCACAGTCTTTGTTTTAAAGTCTATTTTATCTGATATGAGTATTGCTACTCCTGCTTTCTTTTGGTCCCTATTTGCATGGAAAATCTTTTTCCAGCCCTTTACTTTCAGTCTGTATGTGTCCCCTGTTTTGAGGTGGGTCTCTTGTAGACAACATATGTAGGGGTCTTGTTTTTGTATCCATTCAGCCAGTCTTTGTCTTTTGGTTAGGGCACTCAACCCATTTACGTTTAAGGTAATTACTGATAAGTATGACCCCGTTGCCATTTACTTTATTGTTTTGGGTTCGAATTTATACACCATTTTTGTGTTTCCTGTCTAGAGAATATCCTTTAGTATTTGTTGGAGAGCTGGTTTGGTGGTGCAGAATTCTCTCAGCTTTTGCTTGTCTGAAAAGCTTTTGATTTCTCCTTCATACTTGAATGAGATCCTTGCTGGGTACAATAATCTGGGCTGTAGGTTATTTTCTTTCATCACTTTAAGTATGTCTTGCCATTCCCTCCTGGCTTGAAGAGTTTCTATTGAAAGATCAGCTGTTATCCTTATGGGTATTCCCTTGTGTGTTATTTGTTGTTTTTTCCTTGCTGCTTTTAATATTTGTTCTTTGTGTTTGATCTTTGTTAATTTGATTAATATGTGTCTTGGGGTGTTTTGCCTTGGGTTTATCCTGTTTGGGACTCTCTGGGTTTCTTGGACTTGGGTGATTATTTCCTTCCCCATTTTAGGGAAGTTTTCAACTATTATCCCCTCAAATATTTTCTCATGGTCTTTCTTTTTGTCTTCTTCTTCTGGGACCCCTATGATTCGAATGTTGTAGTGTTTAATATTGTCCTGGAGGTCTCTGAGATTGTCCTCATTTCTTTTAATTCGTTTTTCTTTTGTCCTCTCTGATTCATTTATTTCTACCATTCTATCTTCTAATTCACTAATCCTATCTTCTGCCTCTGTTATTCTACTATTTGTTGCCTCCAGAGTGTTTTTAATTTCACTTATTGCATTATTCATTATATATTGACTCTTTTTTATTTCTTCTAAGTCCTTGTTAAACCTTTCTTGCATCTTCTCAATCCTTGTCTCCAGGCTATTTATCTGTGATTCCATTTTAATTTCAAGATTTTGGATCAATTTCACTATCATTATTTGGAATTCTTTATCAGGTAGATTCCCTATCTCTTCCTCTTTTGTTTGGTTTGGTGGGCATTTATCCTGTTCCTTTATCTGCTGGGTATTCCTCTGTCTCTTCATCTTGTTTAAATTGCTGAGTTTGGGGTGTCCTTTCTGTATTCTGGCAGTTTGTGGAGTTCTCTTTATTGTGGCGTTTCCTCGCTGTGTGTGGGTTTGTACAGGTGGCTTGTCAAGGTTTCCTGGTTAGGGAAGCTTGTGTCGATGTTCTGGTGGATGGAGCTGTATTTCTTCTCTCTGGAGTGTAATAAAATGTCCAGTAATGAGTTATGAGATGTCTATGGTTTTGGGGTGACTTTGGGCAGCCTGTATCTTGAAGCTCAGGGCTGTGTTCCTTTGTTGCTGGCGAATTTGCTTGGTATGCCTTTCCCTGGAACTTGTTGGCCCTTGTGTGGTGCTTGGTTTCAGTGTCGGTATGGAGGCGTTTGATGAGCTCCTGTCAATTAATGTTCCTTGGAGTCAGGAGTTCCCTGGAGTCAGGGTTTGGACTTAAGCCTCCTACTTCCAGTTATCAGTCTTATTTTTACAGTAGTTTCAAAACTTCTCCTTCTATACAGCACCATTGATAAAACATCTACGTTAAAGATGAGAAGTTTCTCTACTGTGAGGGTCACTCAGAGAGGTTCACAGAGTTACATGGAGAAGAGAAGAGGGAGGAGGGAGTTAGAGGTGACCCAAATGAGATGAGGTGGAATCAATAGTGGAGAGAGTGGGCTAGCCAGTAGTCACTTCCTTATGTGCACTCCACAACTGGACCACTCAGAGATGTTCATGGAGTTATATAGAGAAGAGAAGAAGGAGGAAGGAGACAGAGGTGGCCAGAAGGATAAAAGGGGGAAATGAAAAGGAGGGAGACAGATCCAGCCAGTAATCAGTTCCCTCAGTGTTCTCCACCGTCTGGAACACACAGAAATTCACAGAGTTGGGTAGAGTAGAGAGGGGTTAGGGAGGAGATACAGGTGACCTGGTGGAGAAAATGGAGAGTCCAAAGGGAGAGAGAGCAGTCAAGCCAGTAATCTCGTACCCTAGTGAAAAATGGGTCCTGAAGATTGGGTTCTTAAAGGTATGAAATTGGTAACAAATACATAAAAGCAAAAATTAAAAATCTAGAGTAGAGTTTGGAATTTCAAAAATGCGATGTTAATGAAAAGAAGAAGGCAAAGAAAGAGAGAAAAAACGAACAAAGAAAAACAAACAAGGTCGCAAAAATTATAAAGAAACTACAGATACAAAATTGATAACTAATACCAAAAAGCAAAAATTAAAAATCTAGAGTAGAGTTTGGAATTTCAAAAATGCGATGTTAATGAAAAGAAGAAGGAAAAGAAAGAGAGAAAAAATGAACAAAGAAAAACAAACAAGGTCGCAAAAATTATAAAGAAACTACAGGTACAAAATTGATAACTAATACCAAAAAGCAAAAATTAAAAATCTAGAGTAGAGTTTGGAATTTCAAAAATACAACGTTAAAAAAAAAAAAAAAAGAAGAAAAATAAAGAGAGAAAACAAACAAACCAACAAAAACAATGTCGCAAAAATTATAAAGAAAATACAGGTACAAAATTGATATCAAATACCAAAAAGCATAAATTAAAAATCTTGAGTAGAGTTTGGAATTGCAGATATACGATGTTATATAAAAGAAGAAGAGAAAGAAACAGAGGGAAAAAAAAGTCACAGAAATTATGAAAAAAACTATAGGTACAAAATTGATAACATATACCAAAAGGCTAAAATTAAAAATCTAGAGTAGAGTTTGGAATTTCAAAAATACAATGTTAAAAAAAGAAGGAAAAAAAAAAAACGGTCAAAAAATTACAAAATATATATATGAAGTTTGCTGAAGAAGAAAAAATAGGGTCTTTTTTTTTTTTTTTTTGCAAAGTAATAGTTATAAAAGTGAAAATTAAAGGACAATAGAGGACTTAAAAAATTTTTTTTTTTAATTAAAAAAAAAAAAGAAAGAATGATCGTAAAAATAGTAAAAATATATCTAGGTCTTTCTCTGGTTTTGTTGTGAGTATTGTGGGTTCAGTTTATTTTTGGCTAGTTCCTTAGTCCGACTTATATTTCTCAAGATCTATAGGCCCCTTCCTATGTAATCCGTAGTAACCACAGGGTTTTAATCTATGGCCTGTAGCTTCCAAGGCGTTTCCCTCTGTTATAGCTTCTTCTGTTTGCTGGTCTCTTCAGTGTCTGGTTCCCGCCCCGACACAATGGGGATGGTGGAGGACACTATTTTTTTTTTTTTTTTTTTTTTAGGCTCACTTGTTCAGCCGCGCTGTGGGGAGGGAGGGAGAGATGCTGCAAACAGATAACACTGGCGTGTGCTCACAGTGCCTCAGCCACACTGGGTCTGCCCCAGCTCACGGCGCGTATAGCGTCCCTGCCCACACTGCTCGGGCTCTAGGTTGTTCCACAGGGAACAATCAGAGGCTGGCCCTGGGCTGAGCTCCCAGGTCCAAGCCACTCAGGTTCAGGCACTCGGGTAGTCCTCAGAGGCACAGACTCGGTTGGGCCTGTGTTTTGTGCTCTTCCCAGATCCGAGCAGCTCAGGTGATGTGTTTGGCGGGCGCCAATGCTGCGACTTATCGCCTCCCCACCACTCGGTTATCTGGGTGTAAAACCGGCGCACCTTCTCAAGCAGATGTTGACCGTCCAGACCCCCAAGAAGTTTTAGTTAGCAAAGAAGCCTGCTTACAGTTTTATAGATAGTGTCTCTCTGGGGCTGCGATTGCCCCCTTCCGGCTCTGGCTGCCTGTCACCGGAGGGGGAAGGTCTGCAGCCGGCTATCTCTGTTCAGTCCTTTGTTCTGTGCGCGGGCCTGGCGGTGTCTTAGGTTAGGGCTGGCTTTTCGCGTGGTAGATATCCCACAGTCTGGTTTTCTAGCCCAAATTATTTTGCTCAGATAGCGCTCAGGACATTCGGCCTGATTCTTACTCTAAGGGACACAGCCCGCGCCGCACTTCCCTGCCCAGCCCCCGCTTGCTAATGGCGTGTGCAGGCGTCTGCGCTGCTTCTCCGCTGGGGGAGTTACCGTAGGGCTCACAATCTGCGATTTTTAATTGTTTATTTATTTATTTTTTTCCCTCCCTTTTATGTTGCCCTCTGTGCTTCCAAATCTCAGCACAGATTCGGCAGTGAGAAGGTTTCCTGGTGTTTGGAAACTTCTCTCTTTTTAAGACTCCCTTCCCGGGACGGAACTCCGTCCCTCCCTCTTTTGTCTCTTTTTTTTGTCTTTTATATTTTTTCCTACCTCCTTTCGAAGAGTTGGGCTGCTTTTCTGGGTGCCTGATGTCCTCTGCCGGCATTCAGAAGTTGTTTTGTGGAATTTACTCGACGTTTAAATGCTCTTTTGATGAATTTGTGGGTGAGAAAGTGTTCTCCCCGTCCTACTCCTCCGCCATCTTGGCTCCTCCCTCTTTACTTCTTTTATTCACTTCACTTCTTCTATTATTCACTTCACCTAGTTTATATTTTTTAAATGCTTATGGACTCCTTTTTTCATTAAATTTTTTTCTTATATATTTAACATCTCTAGGATTTTGCCTCATCAATTAGTCTCTTCATGTTTGGGCACATTTTTGTTATCATTAACTTGCTTCAGATTCTCTTTACAAATACTTAAAAAATATTTTGGGTGTGATCTCATCAGTCAGATGTAGGCTAGAGACAGGGACGTTCCTTTCCTTACTCAATTTAAGGCAGCTTTTATTGCTAATTTGGATTATTTATGCCAAGGGCGGTACTTTCCCCAGGAAGCTCATGATAATCTCTTTTCACGGAAAAGAAGGAACCAGTAAAGCTTATGGACAGGTGCTTTGTCTTGGGATTTAACAGAAGTTGGTTGGATTAGAACTTGAAATTATACCCGTTGTAGACTGAAACAAAATCCTGGGGAAAGAGTTGTCAACAAAGAGCTCAAGACGAAGTATTGAGGAGACTTCCCTGGTGCTCCAGTGGCTAAGATTTTATGCTCTCAATGCAGGGAGTGCTGGTTCTATCCCTGGTCAGGGAACTAGATCGTGCATGCCATACCTAAGACTAGATGCAGTCAAATAAATAAATATTAAAAAGATGAAATACCTCAGTGTCCCTAGATGTGGACAGAGTGGGAATTCTGGGGCCTGTAATCTTGCAGATGAGTGGTAAAGAATCTGCCTACCCATGCAGGAGATGCAAGAGGCTGGGGTTTGGTCTCTGGGTCGGGAAGGTCCCTTGGAGTAGGAAATGGCAACCTGCTCCAATATTCTTGCCTGGGAAATCCCATGGACAGGGGAGCCTTGTGGGCTACATTTCACGGTGTCACAGAGATACAACCTTGCATGCAAATGCAAATCCTGGAGATCCAGGCAGTGAGTTAGGTATGAAGATTGGGAAAGGAAGGTGACTAAAGCAAGTGCAGGCTGAACAGGACCCTGGAGCGCCAGGGTCAGATGGGCACTCAGAGAGGAGAGGAGAGCAGGGCAGGCTGTGAGCACTGGTGGGGAGTGGGGGCTTAGAAGTGAGGCCAGTTATCACTCCTGGGATGTGGAGACTCATGGTTGGACTTTTTTGGAAACTTGCATTCTGTTCTAGAAATTTCCTTGCAACTGATTCTTTGCGACTGCAAGCAAAGATTAAATGGAACTCTAACCTCACTCCCTTTCTTTTCTTTTGAGAACTAAAGCACTTTTTGCCATTTTCATTCTTGGGACAGCATTTTGTCTTTGTTGATTAACCCAGAGAAGAAATTTTGTTGGTTAGAAAATATTTTAGGAGAAGAAAGTATTTCATTGGCAAGCTTGTGAACTCTATTATCATAAGGAGAACTGATTTAAAGTAAATTCTGCCTCTCAAATGGAAAACAAATGAAATGTCACTACAGTAGTTTCTAAATTTCTGGCCATCAGCTCCCAGCTTTCTTCCCATATTTATGTAGTGATATCTCCCTGTCCCCACTGTGGGACAAGGACACTCCAGTTTCTAAGCAGGAAGTATATTAGCAGTTGGATTGCTAATCATAAATAAAAAGTAGGGTTTTAGTTCTAACTGTGCTCGTTAAAGAGTAGACAATGGGTGCCCATGATAGCAGGACTTGCCAGCATAGTGATAAACTGTAGGGTTGTCTCTCAGCAACAAATAAGAGTCTCTAAAGTCTCACCCTCCGATGAGTTCCTTGCTCCACTGGATCTCTGGGTATTTTGACTGCACTGCTAAGGTCAGCTCTGGTTGTTTTCCTAATGCCGTGTAACCTGGATCTGGTAGAATATTCTTTCCCCTGGTGGTATTGCTAAAGTCAGGCATGCCTCATTTTTAGATTTTGTCATACTCATTACCACAAGAGCTAAATGTGGCTGGAACAACAGACATCATGACTAGCACCACCCCCCCACCCCCACCCAATCATCATAGCAACATAAGAAAGTAACTGAGAAGGGTATTTGCTGACAAAGATTGGTCTAGTCAAAGCTATGGTTTTTCCAGTAGTCATGTATAGATGTGAGAGTTGTATTTTAAAGAAAGCTGAGTGCCGAAGAATTGATCCTTTTGAACTGTGGTGTTGGATAAGACTCCTGAGAGTCCCTTGGACTGCAAGGAGATCCAACCAGTACATCCTAAAGAAAATCAGTCCTGAATATTCTTTGGAAGGACTGATTCTGAAGCTGAAACTCCAATATTATGGCCACCTGATGCAAAGAGCTGCCTCATTGGAAAAGACCCTGATGCTGGGAAAGATTGAAGGCAGGAGGAGAAGGGGACGACAGGAGATGACATGGTTGGATGGCGTCACCGACTCGATGGATATGAGTTTGAGCAGGCTTCAAGAGTTGGTGATAAACAGGGAAGCCTGGCATGCTTCAGTCCATGGGGTCCCTGAGCCGGAAACAATTGAGTGACTGAACTGAACTGAGAAGGGTTGGGTTTGTGAAGAAAATAAAAGGAAGAAAATTTCTTTCTTTGAATAGGAACTTAATTTGCTATCTGTTTGTAGAGCAGGTTTATAGGCTGCCTAATCTTTCTTCCTTCCTTCCTTCTTTTCCTTCCCTTCATCTTCCTTCCTACCCTTGCCCTTCCTTTCTTTCTTCCTGGAACTAAAATATAGATCAGAGTAGCAGTCTTAATTTGGAGAGGAATGTTTGATAATGTCTTTTTCTGTGTTGTTATGAAAACAAACAAAACAAACAACAACAGCAATAGCAATAAAGACCAACATCACATAAAAAAGTAATAACACCCCAAGTACTCTATTCATGGATTCTTTTTTCATACTTTATGTGGAGAAGGGGAGATGTCTCAGAATTAGAACCCCCTCCCCCACACCTTTTGAATGATGGAGCTTTTATTAAATTTACATCTTCAGTTTCAAAGAATAGTCAATAGAAAAAAAAAGATTTATTAAAATTGTGGATGGTGGGTCATGGAAGGGACCTTCTATCTTGAGGAGAAAGATAATTTCATTTCCCCCCAATATGTTTCAGTACAATTTAAAATATCATGTCAACCTTATCTTCAAATTATTTTGGCTTGCAAGCAAATATCCTTGCAACTCCAACCTTTAAGATGCTCTCAAAAATAAATAACATTAAGGTTATTCAGCAATGCAAATGAGCTTTTGACACTGGACACAATTTCAGCATGTTGATAAACTGCAATTTAATTAACAAACAGTGTAACTAAGTCACATTAATGAAAAATAATGCTGATATATACTTGAGTGGCTCTTGCTTATACATCTGTTAAAAATGAATGGTATTAAGTTTTCTCCTGAAGGTTCTGTAGCTATGTGAAATATATAGATGACATTCTAAAAAACCAAAATACTAAAATATTCTGAGTGGGCATTTAAAGATGTTGATTCTGAGTAGTTATGTCATCCCACTGAATTTTGAATATTTAAACTTCAGCGTCTTAGATATTCATATGGTGTATGTTATTCCTCCCACACCTGTAATTTTCTGGGTAAAATCTGTCCAGCCTGGGGCTTTTCTGGTGGCTTAGTGGTAAAGAACCTGCCTGCCAATGTTGGAGACATGGGTTTGATCCCTGGTCTGGGAAGATTCATATTCCTTGGAGCAACTAGGCCCATGTGCCACAACTATTGAGCCTGTGCTGCTCTGGAGCCTGGGAATGCAACTACTGAATCCTGAGTACCTAAAGCCCATACTCAGCAACAAGAGAAGCCATGACAATGAGAAACCTGTGTTCTGCAACTGGAGATAGCCCCAGCTCACTGCAACTAGAAAAAAGCCCACACAGTAACAAAGACTCAGCACAACAAATAAATAAATAAAATTATTAACCAAAATCCTGTCTATCCTTTGAACCCTAGCTCAGATGTCAGCTCTGTCAGGTAAACTTTCTTATTCTTCCCCTTTCCTTTGAATATTTAAGTCCCCTATCTTCTATCTCTCCCTCATAGCTCAGTTGGTAAAGAATCCACCTGCTATGCAGAAGACCCTGGTTCAATTCCTGGGTCAGGAAGATCCACTGGAGAAGGTATATGCTACCCACTCTATTATTCTTGAACTTCCCTTGTGGCTCAGCTGGTGAAGAATCCACCTGCAATGTGACAGACCTGCGTTCGATCCCTGGATTGGGAAGATCTCCTGGAGAAGGGAAGGGCTACCCACTCCAGTATTCTGGCCTGGAGAATTCCATGGACAAAGTCCATGGGGTAGCAAAGAGTTGGACACGACTGAGTGACTTTCACTTTCACTGATCTTCTATCTCTCTTAAAATATTTGACCCTTCCTGCCCTCCCCACATTGTAGTTTGTTTTATTCTACTAGATAAGCACCCTCAGGGTCACAATTCATTTCCTTCACCTTTGTATCTCTTACAATGAGGATATTATAGAAATTAAAGTAACAAACAAATGCCTTCTTGTTCCATTATCCTGCTTTATTTTCCTCATGTGTATTATCATTAGCATTATGCTATAGTTGTTTCTTATTCACTTCTCATTCTCTTACTCTCCATGTAAATGAAGCCCCACAAGGAGCAGGAACCTTACCTTTTGACTTCAGTATTCCCAGCACTTAGCATAATAGCTGATGTATAGTAAGAGTTCAATAAATGTTGTTAGACAATTATGTAAATAATTCAATGCAGAAATATATAAATTATTCAATAACACAAATAAAAATTATAGAGAAAGAGGGATGTTGGGGGCCCAGTTATCCTTATTGATTCATAGGTGTATCTCAAACTACAAGCCCCTTCAAGACATTTCCATTATCATTCTAAGGTTTTTCTGTTTTACATTGTTTCATAGATTGCAAGTACCACTTCCCAGGTTAGAAGTGGACGATCAGTGAGAATCAAGAACTCACTCCATAAAGTATCCATGAGAGGGGCGAGCTGAGAATTCTTAGCCTCTGAATTCTGGTCCATGAAACTTTTTTCTATCTTAATTTGTGGTAGATTTACTGTGAAGCTAAGAAACATAAGTTTCAGGCCCCTCCCTTGCATAGGCCCCTTCCAAAGCCCTGGACCTAATTTTGTATTTTTAGTGTTAATTTTTTAAATTTTGTAATTTTAATTTTTTTTCTTTTAAAGGGGATCTCCCCAACCTCAGGTGTATGAACCTCATGCTCCACAAAACCTAGATGCATCGCTTCTCTTCCTCCAGACTCTAACTTTGTCTCAGTTCTGTATAGTTACTCACTACCTTTGCATTTGAAATCTGGACTCTCTCAGTGTCTGCTTTGCTTGAGTTTTCTGACCTCCTTTTATGTGTTGCTACTCTACCAAAGCTTTTCTTCAGTCTCAAAAATTTTAAAAAATACTGTGGATTTATAATCAGACTACAAAGTTTAAATAAGGATTGTGATTTCCTAATTTCCCCTCCCCTTTACTTATTGAAATTGTCTATATTTCTCATGTTTTAACAAATATTCAAAGTCTGGATTTGTAGAAGGTTTTATTTAGTCTGAAAGCAGGTTTTTTCCATAACCAATTAGGTCTCCACATTTAATGAAAAGCATGTCTCATCTAATAAATACCTGAACAGACTTGGCTCATTGTCACAAACAAATTCCATCAACTCTTAATCAAGTATCCTGGCTCTGTAGGAATTTTAGAGGCATCAGATACCCATAATGCTTTAGCTTTTATTTATTTTTATTTACTTTTTTAAAATTAATTTTTATTGTAGTATAGTTGCTTTACAATGTTGCTAGTTTCTGCTGTACAGAAAAGTGAATCAGCTGTACCATATCCATATATCTCCTCTGTTACGGGTTTCCTTCCTGTTTTAACTTTTAATTCCCCTCCAGGTCGATACATTACATGTTTTAATTTTTTTTCCAGAATTGTTTCCAAAGTGCATTGGAAGCACAAAGCTATCTTTTTCATCTTTACCACTTTCTCTGAACATCCCCCTGAATTTTAAACTTTGGTTGTTCTTTAAATGTTAAAAAATTCTGTAGGGAAAAGCACCTTTTCTTTCCCCTTACTTGTATTTTTCAGCTTCTAAAAATAAGGTACACTATAGCAGCAGCTGCTGAATAAAAACAATAATAAATGAGTTAGAGCTCAAACAAAACATTCCAGGCCGGTTCTTGCCAGCCTGGCAGAGGTTTTATGTTGCTGGGTCAGCTGGAGGGAAGACTCCAGGGAAATGAAAAGAGCTGGCTGTTGAGATGATAGCTTTGCTCTTCTCTACTCTTGCAGGTGTTGGGCTAGCACTGGGCATAGTAGGTGCTTAGCAATTGTCTGCTGAATTGGTTGCCAGTACAAGGGCTTCCCTGGTGGCTCAGTCTGTAAATCTGCCTGCAATGCAGGAGACTGCCTGTAATGCCAGAGACCCCAATTCAACCCCTGAGTCAGAAAGATCCCCTGGAGAAGGAAATGGCAACCCATTCAGTATTCTTGCCTGGGAAATCCCATGGACAGAGGAGCCTGGTGGACTACAGTCCATGGGGTTGCAAGAGTTGGACACAACTTAGCAACTAAACCACCACTACCACCACCAGGGATCTATGGGCTTCCCTGGTGGCTCAGTGGTAAAGAATCTGCCTGCCAATGCAGGAGACATGGGTTTGAGCCCTGGGTTGGGAAGATCCACTGGAGAAGGAAATGGCAATCCACTCCAATATTCTTGCCTGGAGAACCCCATGGACAGAGGACCCTGGCTGAGGTCACAAAAGAGTTGGACAGGACTTAGCACCAACAATATACCATGACGACCAACAACAACGGGGAATCTAGAGTGGCAGCAGGGAAGAAGCAATATTGAAGGTCACCATTTATTGAGCATCTATTATATGCTTGAGCATATACTTAGTGCTATACATGCACTGTCTAGAAGGGCACTGGACATTTTGTTTGAGTTATTCTGACATAGCTGTTTTGATATAACTATTTGGACATATTAGTAAACAAATGATATTTCCAGATTTCTTTATTACCAAGTCATTGACACTCTATCTCTGAGCCACAGCCCATTACAAACTCCCAATCCCAAGGCAGGGCTCAGACAAAGGTGAGAAATAGGAATTCTCTCACTTGAAAGCATGTGGGGACTTCCTTGGTGGTCCAATGGCTAAGACTTCTCACTCCCAAAGCAGGGGGCCTGGGTTGGATCTCTGGTCAGGAAACTAGATTCCAACTACTGCAACTAAGAGTTTTAATAAAGTAGCTAAAGATCCCACATGCTGCAGTGAAGATCCAGCGAGGCCAAATAAATAAACAAATAAAAAAAAAGAAAGCACATGGAAGCTGAGGTCATATGATTATCACACTTACTAAATACAAAAAGCCCTGCCATGCCATTCAACTATCCTGAAAGGCATCATCTATTCATTCTCTGAGACTTTGGTCCTGTGTTTCTCACTGTCTCAGATTTCTTTTTTGAATGTGTACTTATTATACTCTGATTTTTTAATTAACAAGCACATGTATATACTTTGTAATAAAACTTGTTGATTTCCACTTGGAAAACTAGAACAGTGAATGTCAGTGCTCCTAGAGGGGCATGTAAGAATCAAAGTCTTAAAAAGGATATTCCGTAGGTAGTATACTTTCATCTCTGGAAAAGGATAAAAGCAATCATTAAAAATATCAACTATACAAAAATAATTGAAACAGAAACTGAAAGTCTACCACAGTTTGGGTGGGTATTCAGGATGGAGTGAGAGCCAGTGATAACTGTATTTATCATTCAAAAACCAAACATGACAACAGCAGCAAAAGTGATTTCCCTACATCAAAATGGGCAGAGCGGGAAGTCTTGCTTTAGTCTCTACAGGCTGAATCTCACACACTTATTTAGTAGAACTTGTCCAAGTTCACACGACTTGGTAAGCATCAGAGTCAAGTCTGTCTGATTCATAGTGCTTGCTCTTTTCAACTATGTTTTCTGTGCAGAGCAGAAGATCTGAAATACAGTAACTAAACAACTGCAGCTGAGTCCAGGCAGCCTTTGGTGCAAGGTGCTAGGTGTTGATCAACATTGGTGGATAACCTTGCTGTGCTGGTTGGGGTATGAGGTGAATTGGGACCACATTCAGGTCCTGCACACTTGAGAGAATTAATTCTTAGGTAGATTGATAAGGAATCCAGGGGCCCTGAGGAGGAATAAGAATAAGGGGTCTGGGGCCCTCAAGGAAGAAGGGGTCCGGAGCCCTTGAGGAGAAGAAAGGACACACTTTTTAATTCCTTCAACTTAGTCACATAAAGTGGTTTTTTGTTGTTGTTGTTTTTTTTCCCCCTTTAAGCCCAGTGCTAATGATTGCACAGCAAAACAACTCATTTTGCTCAAGGGTATGTTTTTCCTTAAACTCTGTACTAGTGTTTATATAGCAACAATGTGCCCTGTTTGAGGATGAGCTTCTCCTTCTTAAGAAACTTCTGACTAATTCCGTTATCTTAAAATGTATATTGTGGGAGTGGGTCTCTCAAGTGTGCAACCCTGACACATTCTTTTGATTTATTGTTAATAAGCAATTGAAAAAGTATGCAGCTCCCTTGCTAAGACTAGTGAGGGGGCACTCTCTGTTTCCCTTCTGACATCTATGTCAGAAGCTTTGTTTCCTTTTTCACTGTAATAAAACTTTTGCCACATGAAGTTCTGAGTGTCTGAAGCCTCAACCCTAGTCCGGAAGCTAAGTCCTCTTCTTTGGAGATGAGGAATCTGACACCGTTCACCGTAAACTATCACACTGAAGGTGTCCTCTGCCTTTGAAGGGCTGTGGGTGGCTGATCCTGGAGTTTGGGGTGGGGGGCACTTGCTGCCTTGGCTGAGCTATAATAGCTCTGTCACCTCATGGAAGTGTCAGCTGGTGTTGTATCACATTGCCATCTATGCGTAAGGATGGATGGAAAGCAGACACACTTGTCAGAGCTATTTGCAGTTTTGTGATACTCAGGCAAAAATGGGCCCTTATTATAGATAGTCATTGTCTTAGAAGAAAAGCCACAGAGACAGCAAGTGTGAAATGATGTTGTGGTCTGTTAGTCTGTGTGCCCCAGATAGGGAAAATGATATTCATGGAACTTTCCTCTGCCTCCACCAAAAGATTACACTTCTCAGGGCCCTGCTGAGCTTGTGTGCACTGTGAGATATGATGTGGGTAATTGCTCCTTTTACTTGAAGATCCCTTTTGTTAGGGTTTAATAAATAAGCAAACCTTACTAAAGGCTGTGGTCAGTCGATCTGGTTATGGGGAGAATTTTTTCTCTCTCAGCTGGAGAGGCTTATGGACCTACAGCATTGTATTTTGAGATTAGAGGAGCAAATAGGTTTAGCTATTTCTATTGCCAGAGGTAGAAAATACTTGGCAGTAAAATACCATGAAATGATTGCTGAAATTCTAGGGACCAGAATTATAAGTTATTAGAATTGGAAAGAGGATTGGGGAGTGATGATTTAAAAAATTTTTTTTTCATTCATTAATTTAACAAAAATTTATTGATTGCCTAGTATATCCCACTCCAGTGTTCTTGCCTGGAGAATCCCAGGGACAGGGTAGCCTGGTGGGCTGCCGTCTAATGGGGTTGCACAGAGTCGGACATGACTGAAGCGACTTAGCAGCAGCAGCAGCAGCAGCAGCAGCAGTATATCCCAGGCATTGTAGTGATATTCACTGGTATCAGTGAATAAAGCCTACAAAAATCTCTTTCAACCTGATTTCCATTTTACAGATGAAGAGGCTGAGTTCCAGAAATGTCACAACCTTAAAAATCACACAGATAATTGGGAGGAGAATTGTATTTGGACTCTAGTTCTCTTACTTCAAGCTTTGAGCTATTTCTAAGATATCATATCACCTTAGTCCTAGTGATAGACAGTTGAAGTCAGTGTCTGCATTGAATAAAATGTTATGTTTATATTTTATAGCAATTTTTGTTGTTATTGTTCATTAAAACAACAGAGCTCTGGACTTCTCTGGTGGTACAGTGGATAAGAAACCACCTGCCGATGGAGGGGACACAGGTTCAATCCCTGGTCTGGGAAAATTCTGCATACCATGGAGCATTTAAGCCTGTGCACCACAACTATTGAGCCCACGCTCTAGAGCCTGCATGTCGCACAAACTGAAGTCCGTGTGCCTGGAGCCTGTACTCCATAACAAGAGAAGTCACCCCAGTGAGAAGCCTGAGCACTGCAAAGAAGAGTAGTCCCCTCTCACTGCAACTAGAGAAAGCCTGTGCAGAGCAATGAGGACCCAGTGCAGTCAAAACAAAACAAAACAAAACAACTGGCTGTTAAAAAAACAACAACAACAACAGAACTCTGACTGTGAATTTAAGGGAAGATTCCTTCCTCTCTACCAAAATTTCTTTTTTCCAAACTATTTTTACAAGTGCATACCATGTACAGAGTTCCTGGCAGATAGCAAAATTTGAATAAATGAATGAAGATACAGCAATGATCAAGAGAGGCACATTTCCTGCCCTTGTGGAGTTTACATTATAGAAGTGGTGTGATATATTAAACATGGTCACACATTATTTACAGTTCCTCCTATGAAGAAGTAGGATGTATTTAAAATTCAACAAATTTTTTAATTGAGACATAATTGACACATAATATTTGTAAAATTTAAGGTGTAAATACAAGCTTCTTGGTTTGCCATATTTATGACTGCAATATGATTACCATTGTACCATTAGCTATCACCTCTATCACGTTACATAATTATCATTTCTTTTTTTGTGATGAGGCCAATTAAGACCTACCTTTTTTAGTAACTTTGAAGTTTGTAATACAGTATTGACTATAATCACTATGCTGTGGATTAGACCTTCAGAACTTATTTATTTACTAGATGCAAGTTTATACCCTTAAACAACATCTTTCTTATCTCTTCATCTCACAGTCCCTGGTAACCACCATTCTATTCTGTGTTTTTATGAGTTTAGCTTTTTAAAATCCTACATATAAGTGATGTCATGCAGTATTTGTCTTTCTCTGTCTGACTTATCTCACTTAGCGTAATCCCCTCAAGTTGCATCTATATTGCTGCAAATGGTCTGCCTGGTGTGTGAGGAGATGATACGTGCTTTAGAAAAAAATAAAGGAGAGAGCCTGGTGGTGAATGTTGGGCCAGGGTTGCAATTCTAAATAGGCTGGCCTAGAAAGGCAAATGCAAACCACAGTAGACTATCATTTCACATTCGTCAGAATGGCTATCGTCAAAAAGAACATAGATAACACTGCTGCTACTGCTGCTACTGTTGCTGCCGCTAAGTCGCTTCAGTCGTGTCCAACTCTGTGCGACCCCAGAGACGGCAGCCCGCCAGGCTCCCCCGTCCCTGGGATTCTCCAGGCAAGAACACTGGAGTGGGTTGCCATTTCCTTCTCCAATGCATGAAAGTGAAAAGTGAAAGTGAAGTTGCTCAGTCGTGTCCTACCCTTCGCGACCCCATGGCCTGCAGCCTACCAGGCTCCTCCGTCCATGGGATTTTCCAGGCAAGAGTACTGGAGTGGGGTGCCATCACCTTCTCCGACAGATAACACTACTGTATATAAAATAGGTAACTTTTAAGTACCTACTGTATAGCACAGGGAACGCTACTCAGTACTCTATAATGGCCTATGTGGGAAAAGAATCTGAAGAAGGGTGGATCTATGTATGAGTATAACTGATTCATCTTGCTGTACACCCAAAACTAACACAACATTATAAATCAACTATACTCCAATAAAAATTTAAAAATAAAACATTAAAAAGAAAAAAGAAGCAAGGGAGTGGTCATGGTATCAGAAGATGCTGGGAGTTAAAAATAAGGTAGAGACTGAAAAAATGTCTGTGCCCTTTACTCATTTAGAGTTTGTGAGTGACCTTTGCAAGAGCTGCTTTGGTGAAGTGAGAGGGAGGTGCCTTAGAGCAGAACATCAAAGCCACTGCCACAGACCTCACGGAGGCTGGAGTATGATCAAGTAATGAAGATGCTACTTCTTTGGACGGTTCTCTGTATATAGAGGAGCTGATTCTTGTAATATTTTTTTTCTGAAATTCTTATTACTTTGGAAAATTCGATTTTTCTTTTCTATACTCCTATTTGCCAGGTACAGTGTTGTTTACCACTTGGAACAGCACGGAACGTGGATGGGTGGGAAGTGAAGGAAGAGAAGGTGGTCATCTTTCTCCCACTGTCTCCTCCTCTTCTCTTGTAGGGCTTCTCCATCCGCTATTATCCTGTAGGAACTCTCCCTCCATGTTGCAGCCTCTTTCCCCTCACCCTGAGCTGTGCTGGTGGTGCTTTTATTCTTCCCTCAGGTTCTGTGCATTTTAGTTTAGCCTTCATGGCGGGAAGGCTAAAGTGCAATGTGATAACTTGAGAACTTAAACCAGTTGTTATTTTTTGTAAATATCCACCACCTTGATGTTTGTCAAGTGTCTGTTGATCACTGATTATTTATTTATATTTATAAATGATGGACTAAGTTCATGATTAATATTGGTTGTTGATGTGGGTTTTACCAAGCAATTATTTTTTTGCTGAGGCAAAGAGTTAGACACTACTGAGCGACTAAGCACAACTCCAGTGAATTAAAAAGGCAAACGTATCAGCTCTAGATAAGCAGAATGTGTCAATAAAGCAAGTTTCCTTTTACAGGAAATAAGAGAAGAGTAGTTAATCACTCAGGGACTTGTCCAATTAGGGAATGAAAGAAGGAAGAAAGAAAGAAACTAAGAAGGAAGGATGGGGGGAAGAAAGGAAAGACAGGAAGGAAGGGAGGAAGAAAGAAAGGCTTGACTCCATTGCTAAGTGCTTTTATACATTTCACACTTGCTTGGAGTTACCTTTTTATTTTTTGTGCTGACTATAGAGTTACTTCCAGCGAAACACCCACATTCTACCCTTTAGTCATTTTCCTTTTTTTCTGGAGTGTAGTTTTCACTGTTTCTTGTGGGGGCAAACGTCACACCCAGGCCAGTTACACAGCAGGCACTGCTTCATATGCTGACGATTCCTGTCTCTTTCCATCTTGAGCACTGATGCCAACCTTGGTCAGAATGGCACTCATCCCTGTCTCATCTCTCTTAAGCATTTATTGTTGTTGGGGTTTTGTCTGCTCTCATTTAATCCAGTCTTAACTACTCTCAGTATTCCATGAATTCTTTATTTTGGTTAGTTATAGCAACTTCGCCTGTTTTCCAAGTTAACTTTTCTATATTTAGAGAGGATTGGTGAAGGCAGGAAGATAAATGTGGGTGTTCAGTCCACCATGTAAAACTTGCCCTTACTTCTTAATTATTTATTATAACAAAAGACAGAACTAATATAGTTTTCAGACAACCCCCCAAAACTTCTTTCAGTCAGAGTCACTAGTCCTGGATAAATAGATTGATTTAAATTTAATTTCTTCCTTCTATGTTCCCAGTATAAATGCAAAGTGAAAAACTGAAAGGATAAATTATAGGAAGGAGAAGTCTGGCCAGTTATCAACTGTATATAGTTAATGGTCTATGACACAGACTGCTAGTTATCCAACCATATTCATTTTCTTCTTCTTTGATAATACCCACGATTTAACTGTGTGCCCATTTCCAGTTTAGTGTTTCCAGTGTGGATAGATTATGGCCACTGAGATGTGAGCAGATAGCTCCTGGGTCATATCCTCCTGGGTCACGTTCCTTTGAGAGGAACTCAGCCACACTTCACTGGACTCCTTCTCTTTTCCCAATAGTGAAAGGTGTCCTGGAGCAGTTCCCTTGACTGCAGACCTGGGAGCAGCATATTGAGGACTGCAGGTCAGCCCCCAATTTTAGGACCGCCTACTCATGAATTACAAGAGAGAAATTTCTATCTTATTTAAGCTATTGCATTTTGGGGTTTCTTTGTTATAGCTGCTTAACTTGTATTATAGGGACTTCTTTGGTGGCTCAGATAGTTAAAGAATCCAGCTGCCAATGCAGGAGACATGGGTTTAATCTCTGGGTCAGGAAGATCCCCTGGAGAAGGGAATGGGTAACCACTTCAGTAAGTTTGTATAATAATTAATAAATAGCTTTGAATAAATACAGGTTAATTTCGCAGACCAGAGGGAAAGCAAAGGATTTGAAATTAAAGGATCTGGGTTAAAAATCATGATTCTACCACTCCCTAACTATATAAACTCAGACAAATTACTTAATTTTTTGAGTCTAGTTTTTTCCTTTGGCAAAATGAATAATTCCATTATTTCTTGTTTTCTACATACACTTATTACTCATCAATTGTGCTACACATTGAAGATATAAAAGTAGGGCTCAAGCAAGCTTATACACTAAAGAATTTATCATATCTGGCATAGACTAAGTGCTCAATAAAAGTATAGTTTCTCATAAAAGGTAACTGCTTACATATAATATGGTTTAGTTTGTTTCATGATCTTGGCATCTTCTAACTCTTTACCATATATCAATGAAAAAATGATGGTAGAGAATCTATGCTATGAAAAAGAAAAATCAGGATTAATTTCTTGGACTTTGGACGTCTGTTAACTCTATTTCTTTGGAGAGAGGGCATCAGAGGGAAGACAGACTGAAACCACAATCAGAGAAACCTAGCCAATATGATCAAATGGACCACAGCCTTGTCTAACTCAGTGAAACTAAGCCATGCCATTAGGGCCACCCAAGATGGATGGGTCATGGTGGAGAGTTCTGAAAAAATGTAGTCCACTGGAGAAGGGAATGGCAAACCACATCAGTATTCTTGCCTTGAGAACCCCATGAACAGTATGAAAAGGCAAAAAGATAAGGCACTGAAAGATGAACTTCCCAAGGTTGGTAGGTGCCCAATATGCTACTGGAGATCAGTGGAGAAGTAACTCCAGAAAGAAGGGACAGAGCCAAGCAAAAACAACACCCAGTTGTGGATGTGACTGGTGATAGAAGCAAGGTCCAATGCTGTAAAGAGCAATATTGCATAGGAACCTGGAATGTTAGGTCCATGAATCAAGGCAAATTGGAAGTGGTCAAACAGGAGATGGCAAGAGTGAATGTTGACATTCTAGGAATCAGAGAACTAAAATGGACTGGAATGGGTGAATTTAACTCAGGTGACCATTACATCTACTACTGTGGGCAGGAATCCCTTAAAGAAATGGAGTAGCCATCATAGTCAACAAAAGAGTCCAAGTACTTGGATGCAATCTCAAAAACAATAGAACGATCTCTGTTCATTTCCAAGGCAAACCATTCAATATCACGGTAATCCAAGTCTATGCCCTGACCAGTAACACTGAAGAAGCTGAAGTTGAATGGTTCTATGAAGACCCACAAGACCTTTTAGAACTAACACCCCAAAAAGATGTCCTTTTCATTATAGGGGACTGGAATGCAAAAGTAGGAAGTCAAGAAATACCTGGAGTAACAGGCAAATTTGGCCTTGGAGTACAGAATGAAGAAGGGGGAAGTTTTAATAGAGTTTTGCCAAGAGAATGCACTGGTCATAGAAAATATCCTCTTCCAACAACATAAAAGAAGACTCTATACATGGACATCACCAGATGGCCAACACCGAAATCAGACTGATTATATTCTTTGCAGCCAAAGATGGAGAAGCTCTATACAGTCAGCAAAAATAAGACTGGGAGCTGACTGTGGCTCAGATCATGAACTCCTTATTGGCAAATTCAGACTTAAATTGAAGAAAGTAAGGAAAACCACTAGACCATTTAGGTATGACCTAAAACAAATCCCTTATGGTTATACAGTGGAAGTGACAGATAGATTTAAGGGGCTAGATCTGATAGAGTGCCTGATGAACTTTGGACAGAGGTCTGTGACATTGTACAGGAGACAGGGATCAAGACCATCCCCAAGAAAACGAAAAGCAAAGAAGCAAAATGGCTGTCTGAGGAGGCCTTACAAATAGCTGTGAAAAGAAGAGAAGCGAAAAGTAAAGGAGTAAAAGAAAGATATACCCATTTGAATGCAGAGTTCCAATGAATAGCAAGGAGAGATAAGAAAGCCTTTCTCATCAATCAATGCAAAGAAATAGAGGAAAACAATTGAATGGGAAAGACTAGAGATCTCTTCAGGAAAATTAGAGATACCAAGGGAACATTTCATGCAAAGATGGGCTCAATAAAGGACAGAAATGGTATGGACCTAACAGAAGCAGAAGATATTAAGAGGTGGTAAGAATACACAGAAGAACTATGCAAAAAAGATCTTCATGACCTAGATAACCATGATGGTGTTCACTCACCTAGAGCCAGACATCCTGGAATGTGAAGTCAAGTGGGCCTTAGGAAGGATCACTATGAACAAAGCTAGTGGAGGTGATGGAATCCCAGTTGGGCTCTTTCAAATCCTAAAAGACAATGCTATGAAAGTGCTGCACTCAATATGCCAGCAAATTTGGAAAACTCAGCAGTGGCCACAGGACTGGAAACGGTCAGTTTTCATTCTGATCCCAAAGAAAGGCAATGCCAAAAAATGATCAAACTACTGCACAATTGCACCCATCTCACATGCTAGCAAAGGAATGCTCAAAATTCTCCAAAGCCAAGCTTCAACAATATGTGAACTGTGAACTTCCAGATGTTCAAGCTGGTTTTAGAAAAGGTAGAGGAACCAGAGATCAAATTGCCAACATTTGCTGGATTATTGAAAAATCTAGAGAGTTCCAGGAAAACATCTATTTCTGCTTTATTGACTATGCCAAAGCCTTTGACTGTGTGGATCACAATAAACTGTGGAAACTTCTGAAAGAGATGGGAATATCTGACCACCTGACTTACCTCCTGAGAAATCTGTATGCAGGTCAGGAAGCAACAGTTAGAACTGGACATGGAACAACAAACTGGTTCCAAATAGGAAAAGGAGTATGTGAAGGCTGCATACTGTCACCCTGCTTATTTAACTTATATGCTTACATCATGAGAAATGCTGGACTGGATGAAGCCCAAGCTGGAATCAAGATTGCTGGGAGAAATATCAATAACCTCAGATATGCAGATGACACCACCCTTATGGCAGAAAAAGAAGAAGAATTGAAGAGCCTCTTGATGAAAGTGAAAGAGGAGAGTGAAAAAGTTGGCTTAAAACTCTACATTCAGAAAACTAAGATCATGGCGTCTGGTCCCATCTCTTCATGGCCAATAGATGGGGAAACAGTGGAAACAGTGGCTGACTTCATTTTGGGGGGCTCTAAAAGCATTGCAGATGGTGATTGCAGCCATGAAATTAAAAGATGCTTACTCCTTGGAAGGAAAGTTATGACCAACCTAGACAGTATATTAAACAGCAGACACATTATTTTGCCAACAAAAGTTCATCTACTCAAGGCTATGGTTTTTCCAGTAGTCGTGTATGGGTGTGAGAGTTGGACTATAAAGAAAGCTGAGCACTGAAGAACTGATGCTTTTGAACTGTGGTGTTGGAGAGGACTCTTGAGAGTCCCTTGGACTGCAAGGAGATCCAACCAGTCCATCCTAAAGACCAGTCCTGAATATTCATTGGAAGGACTGATGTTGAAGCTGAAACTCCAATGCTGTGGCCACCTGATGGGAAGAGCTGACTCATTTGAAAAGACCCTGATGCTGGGAAAGATTGAAAGCAGACAGAGAAGGGGATGACAGAGGATGAGATGATTGGATGGCATCACCAACTCAATGGACATGAGTTTGAGTAGACTATGGTAATTGGTGATGGACAGGGAGGCCTGGCATGCTGCAGTCCATGGGATCACAAAGAGTCGGACACGACTGAGCCACTGAAGTGAGACTCATTTCTTATGAAAGGAAGATGTTGCTATGTTTTCTGGTAGCTCCTGGAGCTGCCTCCACATTGCAAACTACATAACAGTAACTGAAGTTCATAGTACATGTGTCTAAGTCATCAAGAAAGGGTAAAATCAAGAACAGTATATTCTGGGCTTTCCTGGTGGTCCAGTGGTTAAGACTATGCTTCTAATGCAGGGGGCTTGGGTTTGATCCTTGGCGGTGAAACTAACACCCTATATGCTGGGTGGCATTGTCTAAGAAATAAATTTAAAAAAACTAAATTAAATTTTAAAAAGACTTACTTAAAAACAGCGGCACTTTGTGTTTAATAAGGCAGGGCACTGGTGAAGGCATTTTATAAAGGATTTCTAACAAGAATGATTCCAATAACACCTTGCCTAGAGGAGTAAATCTGGCTTCCCTGGTGGCTCAGATGGTAAAGACTCTGCCTGCAATGTGGGAGAACTAAGTTTGATCCCTGGGTAGGGAAGATCCCCTGGAGAAGGAAATGGCAACCCACCCCACTATTCTTGCTGGGAAATCCTACGGACAGAAGAACCTGGCAAGCCCCAGTCCATGGGATTGCAAAGAGTTGGACACGATTGAGCGAGTATCACTAAAAGAGTAAGCTGCAGCTGACTAGACTCTCTGCTTTGATGCAGTACCATTTCCTCAGCTGTTCTGGATCCATGAGCCATTGCTATTCCATACACTGAAACAGAATCAGGTCATGGTGTTATCTTGAGAAAAATCACAACTTTCTGGTTTCTCTTTCCTCAAAAGAGCATTATGACATTTGAATTTCTATCCTTTTATGATTCAGAAATGGTAATCAGTCAGCCTTGAGAAAGTATTCAGCAGCTGATGACCCCTGAGAGGCTTTACTATATAGTTCTGAGAATGCTGTCCTAGAAATGTTTAGATTTATGAAGAAACCTTCTGACATTTGCCCTTTCAGTATGCGGATATTAAGCTCAAACTCATACTGACATTATGCCATTTCTTTTGGTTTTCTTTGGGGGCTTTCATTAATCCTTGATATCCGGGAGCCTAATAATTTCCTAAACCCTACATTTTAGATTTGGAGAAATTGGATAGCTATTTCTAGAGTTCTAGTTATTCACCTTCATAAGCAAAAATGCATAACTTGAGGAAATTAGAGACGTTGAAAATGAATAAGGATTTAAAATTTAATAATAGGTTATAAAGATATTCAAAAGGAAACATAAGCTTCAGAGGTAGACCAACACATTTCTTCAAAAAATACACAACCCTAAATCTTAGCCTCAAAACAACTGTAGAATAAAGACAATCAAATGCAAAGGATGGGTTGTTAATGTCATGCAAGTTCAGGATTCTTATGTGAAAGAAAGAAAATGAGAAAAAAAAGAATTTAAAACCCCCCAGTGCAATTTCTTCCTAAAAATTCCAAGCCTTAAAAAGAAGAGAAACTGAGCCATTCTGATTTATGATTTCCTAATTCTACACGCTGAAAGCCTTTCATTTAAAATTTAGACTGATATGACTTAATTACATAATGATATGGTAAGATTTCTTAAATTAGTTAATACAGATGTCTAATATTTCCACACATGTTCAGTTACCCATGCTTTTTTGTGGGTTGTTTATCTATAAATATTGTCACTTCCCCTGCTACTTTGATTAGTTCCATGTTACTTTCACCACAGCTGTTCTACCTTCTGGTCCCCTACATGGGAATATTCCACAAGATTTGGCTCTAAATCATCTTTTCCTTCCATGTTACACAGCAAATGCCTCATTGACTGAAGCTGGCTGTGATTCTGTCTTCTATCAGATAACACACACCTGCACACAGAGAGACACACTCACACACACCTGACTTCCGAGTCAAGCTTCTCCTACAAATGGAAGAGTTGAGGGTTGTTAGGGGTCATCGTCTTGAACCTTCACTCTCCAAACCAAGTTCTCTAGATTCTGCTTGAATGCTTCCAGTGACAGAGAATTTTGTGTCAAATATGTTACAGTATCAAGTCATTACCTACAAATTGAGTCCCTGAGAATAAGTTACATACCTCCTACCGCCTTCATGCAGCCTCCCTGCAAATGGGTCTTCCTTGGTAGCTCAGTGGTAAAGAATCAGTCTGCAATGCAGGAGACGTGAGTCCCCTGGCGGGGGGAATATCCCCTAGAGGAGAGAGTGGCAACCCAATCTAGTATTCTTGCAGGGAAAATCCATGGACAGAGGAGACTAGTGGGCTAAGTCCATTAGGTCACAAAGAGTTGGACACCACTGAAGTGATTGAACATGAATATACCCCCAAAGTGGGAAAAAATTGTTGAAAAGTTGAGATATCACTCTGGGTGTAGTATTTTGGTAGCTTTCAGTTTCTTCTTACCTACTTCAGTATTTTACAGATTTTCTATGGAAAACAACTTATTTTTTATCAACATAAAAAGATATTACAACCTATCATGTTGTCATTTGCTAAGAGCTCTGGAATAATGCATTCTTGACTCCACATTAGCAGTAAGTGCATTATTAGATAATTCAAGACCAATGACTATAGTAAAGTTGCAGGATATAAAATCAACACCCAGAAATCCCTTGCATTCCTATACACTAATAATGAGAAAACAGAAAGAGAAATTAAGGAAACAATTCCATTCACCATTGCAATGGAAAGAATAAAATACTTAGGAATATATCTACCTAAAGAAACTAAAGACCTATATATAGAAAACTATAAAACACTGGTGAAAGAAATCAAAGAGGACACTAACAGATGGAGAAATATACCATGTTCATGGATTGGAAGAATCAATATAGTGAAAATGAGTATACTACCCAAAGCAATCTATAGATTCAATGCAATCCCTATCAAGCTACCAACAGCATTCTTCACAGAGCTAGAACAAATAATTTCACAATTTGTATGGAAATACAAAAAACCTTGAATAGCCAAAGCTATCTTGAGAAAGAAGAATGGAACTGGAGGAATCAACCTACCTGACTTCAGGCTCTACTACAAAGCCACAGTTATCAAGACAGTATGGTACTGGCACAAAGACAGAAATATAGATCAATGGAACAAAATAGAAAGCCCAGAGATAAATCCACGCACATATGGACACCTTATCTTTGACAAAGGAGCCAAGAATTTACAATGGATTAAAGACAATCTCTTTAACAAGTGGTGCTGGGAAATCTGGTCAACCACTTGTAAAAGAATGAAACTAGAACACTTTCTAACACCACACACAAAAATAAACTCAAAATGGATTAAAGATCTAAACGTAAGACCAGAAACGATAAAACTCCTAGAGGAGAACATAGGCAAAACACTCTCTGACATACATCACAGCAGGATCCTCTATGACCCACCTCCCAGAATATTGGAAATAAAAGCAAAAATAAACAAATGGGACCTAATTAACCTTAAAAGCTTCTGCACATCAAAGGAAACTATTAGCAAGGTGAAAAGACAGCCTTCAGAATGGGAGAAGATAATAGCAAATGAAGCAACTGACAAACAACTAATCTCGAGCAACTCCTACAGCTCAACTCCAGAAAAATAAATGACCCAATCAAAAAATGGGCCAAAGAACTAAATAGACATTTCTCCAAAGAAGACATACAGATGGCTAACAAACACATGAAAAGATGCTCAACATCACTCATTATCAGAGAAATGCAAATCAAAACCACTATGAGGTACCATTTCACACCAGTCAGAATGGCTGCGATCCAAAAGTCTACAAGTAATAAATTCTGGAGAGGATGTGGAGAAAAGGGAACACTCTTACACTGTTGGTGGGAATGCAAACTAGTACAGCCACTATGGAGAACAGTGTGGAGATTCCTTAAAAAACTGGAAATAGACCTGCCTTATGATCCAGCAATCCCACTGCTGGGCATACACACTGAGGGAACCAGAAGGGAAAGAGACACGTGTACCCCAATGTTCATCGCAGCACTGTTTATAATAGCCAGGACATGGAAGCAACCTAGATGTCCATCAGCAGATGAATGGATAAGAAAGCAGTGGTACATATACACAATGGAGTATTATTCAGCCATTAAAAAGAATACATTTGAATCAGTTCTAATGAGGTGGATGAAACTGGAGCCTATTCTACAGAGTGAAGTAAGCCAGAAAGAAAAACACCAATATAGTATACTAACGCATATATATGGAATTTAGAAAGATGGTAACAATAACCCTGTGTACGAGACAGCAAAAGAGGCACTGATGTATAGAACAGTCTTATAGACTCTGTGAGAGAGGGAGAGGGTGGGAAGATTTGGGAGAATGGCATTGAAACATGTAAAATATCATGTATGAAACGAGTTGCCGGTCCAGGTTCGATGCACGATACTGGATGCTTGGGGCTGGTGCACCGGGACGACCCAGAGGGATGGAATGGGGAGGGAGGAGGGAGGGGGGTTCGGGATGGGGAACACATGTATACCTGTGG